>NC_138774.1:170986351-171511516 GCF_965119305.1 Pelophylax lessonae | reverse complement strand
AATCAAGGAACACCTATGCTGGTAGCAGTGTGGAGGTGGCCATTGATGACCTTCTGAATATACTAGCTGTCTGGCTTTCTCTGGTTTGTCATACTTTCACTGACATGGAACAAGCATGCAACAAGCAAACTCAAACTTCTGATCTGCATACGTGTTCCAATATGCATATGTAGCTTTAAACTGCGTCAAAAATGCTCCCAGACCTATCCTCAACCATACATAAAAAAAAAAAAAAAAAAAAGGCTATCCGTGTTAAATTACTGTATATCACTGCATCACAGTAACAAAATATGAAGGTTTAAGCCTCATACACGCGATGAGATTATCAGACAAATGATCTTCTGTTTTGTTTGCATGCTAGTCTCATATCGAAAACTAAAGTGGGGTACTAAAGTTAACCACTTGCCGACTGCCACACGACTATTTACGTCGGCAGTCAGCCCCTCACAGGCAGAGCGACATAGGGCTACGTCGCTAGCCTGTAAGGGTTTTGGGAGCGAGTGCGCACCGCCGGATGCGCGCTCCCGCTCGGTCACGAACAACTCCCTGCCCCCCCCCCCCCGCGTGTGCCCGGCGGGCCCGAAGTCCACCGGGCACTCGCGATCGTCCGTGACAGTGGGAGAAAGGCAGGCGGCTAGTGTAAACAAAGCCGCATGTCAGTCTCCCCTGTGTAAGAATCGTGATCAAACGGTTCTACTATGTAGGACCATTGATCACTGTTCTTACACATCAAGCCACAGCCAATCACAGTTAACACGCCCCTAGGACACACTTAACCCCTCCCTCTCCAATACAGTTAACTCCTTCACTGCCAGTGTAATTTTTACAGTAACAGTGCATATGAATAGCACTGATTACTGTAGTAGTGTCAAAAATGTCAGTCAAGGGTCCGATCTGTCCGCCCCAATGTCGCAGTCCCGCAAAAAAAAAATCGCAGATCTGACAAAAATCTTTCCCTTTGTTGGTAAACGCAATAACTTTTGCGCAAACCAATCAAAATACGCTTTTTGCAATTTTTTTTTTTTTTTTTTTTTTACCAAACATATGGTAAAAAAAAAAATTGGCCTAAAATGTTAAATTTTGATTTTTTTTTACTTTTTTTTTTTTTTTGGGAATTTCATATAAAAATGTGAAAAATGTTATTTTTGCTAAATTTACGCTCTTTTTTTTGTTTATAGCGCATGATCAAAAAATCGCACAGGTGATCAAATACCACCAAAAGAAAGCTCTGTTCGTGTGAAAAAAAGGACGCCAAATTCGTTTAGGTACAGCGTCGCACGACCGCGCAATTGTCCGTTAAAGTCACGCAGTGCCGAATTGAAAAATAGGCCCTGGTCAGGAAGGGGGTAAAAATCTTCCGGGGCTTAAGTGGTTAAAGATTATTGTACAACAGAATACAACTTTGGAAGTAATGTGTTCTAATGTATTCTTTAGTTTCCGAGCATGTGTGGTCTTGGTCTTCTGATTTTTTTTTTTTTCCAGATAAATACTATATTAAATGAAAATCGTACAATCTGGTTTCCTACAACAAAAATTTTTGGGTTTGTCTCCTTTGGATAATTTCGGATGAATGGTCATGAATGGCTCTCGAAAGCTCTGTAGTAATGATCAGATTATTGTACAATCGCTTAGAAAGGGGTATTTTTTCTTCCAGTTTTTCTGATTGTGTGTACTAGGCATAAATTGAGCTTTGTTTAGCTGCTCTTTGCTGTAGCAATGTGTAAAAGCCTCTGCTAAACACAGAAGTCGTCTGTCTGACACATTCCTAGGCACGCTGCTCCAATCTACAACACTGCTCAGGAAGGATAAGTGCTGTTGATTACAGTGTGCAGACTGTGTGGTGGACTGCTTGGAGGCCTGGGTGTGCTAAACAGTCTTGTTGAAATAAATAATTAGCAATTTATCTGCTTTAACATCAAACTTTGTATCTTCAGAAGCCACTCATAGGACCTATGTTGAAGGTACCTGGGTGTCTAACAAGAAAGTGGTTCTAAAGGCAGAAGGTTTTCTACCTTATCGCATTAATAAGGAGGGAGTGAGGGGGCGGGGGTGAACCGCCCTGTGTGTCAATGGACACATAGAGTGCGGCTCAGGAGTGAGCCCACTTGAGTGCCCCCATAGTAACCAGCTTGAAATGGGGGCACCTAAGGGGGGAGTGTTGGGAGCCAGGAGTGCCAGCGGGGGACTAGAGACATGGAGGATCGGGGGTGCTCTGTGTGAAATTACAGAGCAGGTAGGTAGGACATGTTTGTTTGTTTGTTTGTTTTAAAAAAATATTTACTAGCACAATCACTTGAAGGGCCTTTATACACTTTTTTGTGTTGTGGTAACATGTGCGTTACTGCATTACACTGTAACATGTCATTTGTTTTGAATGGCACTCCAACTCGCTAAGACAATGCTCCTGTGTTGTAGCAAACTGCAACATACTATAATGCTTTGCTTTAGAAAAAAAGGATCATGGTGCTTTTTTAAGCAAGTTGGGATGCATTGGCAGCCTATTCATTTTAAATTAGCCTACCTTAACACAATGCACGGTAATATGATATAAAGTGCATTGCCAGATGTTCCTAATGCACAGCTAAAAAGCAAATTGACCCGCAGGCAAAGCTGGCTATTCAGTGGCTATGCTTTAAGGCTAATCTTCCTCATTGGGAGATACCACAGAATTGCATAACTCCCAACTTTTATGGGTTTGAGAATGGTGGACACATTAAGGGAAATGGACACTTGCAGTGCAAATTGCAGCAAGAAGTGGTTGTGATTAAATTGCTTGAAATATTGGACGTTGCTTAACCTTCTCTACAAAGTCAAGACTGCCTACTGATATACAAGAAAAAATCACAGCGTCCCAGGTGTTCTTACATATGAAAGCACCCTGGTCATTAGACATCCTAATGACACTAATGAAAAATGTGTAGGCACTATGAATGAGGTTCAGGTTCATGGCAGTTTGTCAGAGCAGAGAAGTCGTCTAGAAGAAGCTTCCCTCCACTCTTGTGTGTTTTTGTTGTGACAGGCAGCAGGCAGAAAGAAATGCTGGCTGCTGCAGTGGTTGCTGGCAGGGAGATGCAGTGTTGACCCAGGGAACCCAGGAAACCCAGGACACATGAATCGCATCTCCTGCTTGCTTGCGCTGGGTTGCTGATGCTGCAATCTTCTGCAGCAGCCAGTATCTCTCCCTGACGGCTGCTTGCAAACTAAATTAGTGGAGCGAAGCGGCAGAACTTGCTCCAGCATTGGGCTCCGTGACACGTCCTGGACCTTTGGGACACTGGGACTTGGTTGCAATCCTGGAACTGTCCCTCAGGATCCAAGACGGTTGGAAGGTATGGAACTGATATGGTTGGTTGGTGCTTGGAGCACCATTTTCTTAGGCCCCATACACAACATTGAAAATCCCATGGATTTCAGTTGTGCCCATTGATACCTGAACTTGGTGTCACTTGAAGCTAAAAGGAGTAGACCTCTTCAGTAGAGCCCTACTGAAGAAGTCTACACCCTGACGTAACGCGTATAGGGGGCGTCAAATCGTGACCATCTCGCTTACCCAAAACTGATGTTTTTATGTCCAGCCTGCACTGCTTTAATTGCCACACTTGTAAATTTTATTATATATTTTATGTGGTTAATACATTTCCCTATATGGAGAGCACTAGATTCTGCCATCTCTTTCCTGCATATACCTGATTCATATACCCGTTTTTGTGGAGAGCCATCAGGGGTTTATTGAGCCAGTTGGAGGAAGTAGGAGAGGATTAAAAAGCCAGCAGCACGCCAGAATTATCCCATATCCCCAGAGGGGAAATGCTGGTTTTGACCCACTGGTGAAACGGGTCAAAACATGAGGTGAGCGGTCAGAATAAACTGGTGGAGGCGAGCATGAACACTTTATTTGCACTTCTTGGGTGGATCGGGTTTTTGGACTTTTTATATATTAAGTCACATTTACATATTCACGGACTTTGTATACTTTTTTGTGATTTTTTGCATTGAATTTATTGATAATTAGGAATTTATTGTAACAACTGTATGCGATTAGCATTTTTTTTACAATATCACATTTTATGTTTAGATACACCTAGTAGAGCAGCACTGTTTTTGGGTTTACATGAGCTTCTTTTGAGCCTTAGGACTTTGGTAGATAGTACAGTCAGATTCTAATGTGTATGGTATGTAGTTCTGTAGTAAAGAAATAAGGGATGTTCTCATAAATGGAACAGAGTAATGCTGGCCATATACTAGCTGAAAAATCTGTCATTTGGTCCGATTGTTCGTTTTTCGTCCAGTTAATGGACACAAATAGAAAATTGTTTTTAACTTTTCAGAGCCGTAAAATCGAAGGAACAGTTTGGAAAATTCTGCCGAACGAGCGATAAATTAAAAGGTTAATGTGTTTCTCGGCCAAACTGTTTGCACTAGGCATATGTGGCAAACTGAACGAAAAATGTCCATTGAACGATTTATCGTTCAAAATTCAGTCATTACATGATGGCACAATCGTCTGCTCTCATGGCCAATTTTTTGTTTTTCGAAAATGCGTTCGATTGATTTTTTGGCTAATGTATGGCCAGCTTAAGGCTGGCCATAAAGTTTTTTTCTTTTTTCTTTTTTTTTCTTCTCTATTATTGTTCAGCAGGATGGGACATATTCTGACAGTGGCACCTGTGGGGGAAGTAACACACTGTTGAAATCTGTCAATACCTCCTGGACTGCCAAATTTCAATCAGTGTAGCCAGCTTAATGTAACTGTTTTTAATACAATGTATGTAGAGTATGTTGTTTGTTTCGTTTTTTTTCTGCATACATTGTATTAAAACAAAAGTTACATAAGGCTGGCTTTAATGCAAAAAACCCTTTGCATTATGGCAATAAAAAAAAAACAAGATCTCCTTTACTTTCACCAGTGAATCATTGTACAATCGTCTATTTTCACAAGGCAGTGCAAGTTCTAACTTCCTGCGTGCTGTATGTGAGTCACTGCCTTGTCACATGGGTCTGCTTTGTAAACCATGCCAGCTGGCAGTGAAAGGGTTTTAAGTTAGGACACACCCACTGCTGTTTCCTCTGTTTGTTCTTGCTCTACAAAAAATCCTATAGCATTGCATTTCTTTGCTGCAGGCACAAGCAGTAGAATACATTGCTGTGGTCAGTGTCCTGTGTCTGTAGGACTATGTCATGGCATGCCCCATGCAGGTACCCTAGCAGAGCACGGTGCTGGGAGAGCCCTGGGAACATGCAGGTATCTAGCATAATGCAGAGTTCTCTGTGATTTACAGTTTGTTACCTCCCACTGTGTGCTGTTGCAGAAATAACAGAGCAATGCAGTGTACTGCTTCACACTTAATGGTAGTAATGCAGCAAGATGTACAGAAGAGCAGGGAAGTGAGATGAAGTGTGTTAAAGTGCTGCTTTCAATGCGGGATCCAGCCTGTGGATTAGTTTTCAGTACCTGGATTAATGTTTGACTTCCTTCCAGGGACTCGGAGAGGGAGGCACAGAGGGACAGGTAGGACCTGGCATTTCTGGGAGTTGTTGGTACGGCCTGTACTTCATGTCCCTTCGCTGTCATGGGCACATTACTAAACTATCCGGATACTGCAAGAAGACTTTCCTGTTTTTACAGATTTAGATTTGTTTGTTTTTGTTAACCATTTGCTTAGCTGGCAATATTACTTTGCAGTATCCAGAACACATTTTGTTTATGCATGTTAGTTGTCTATTATTTATTTGTCTTTTATTTTGAATTAGACATTTGCAGAACCACACCTCTTTTCTTTTTATAATTCTAATTATACCATACAGCTATTCCCTGATGTCATGATAATACCAGCCTGTGCTGGTGACAGCCCTGTCCTTTTAATGAACGGCTGTATAATAATAATGATGTAACTTTAATAGCAGAGAGTTGGAACATGACAAACTATTTTCAGAACCGAGACAAAAATAGTTCTGTTTTGACAGTCCATTTTTTTTCTTTCTTTTTCTCTTTAGAAAGTCATGCTGTGGCCGCCTTGTCTGTAATCCTGGCAGATCATAACTTGCAGAAAATCTAAGGAGACAATGGCTGATTTGGCACCAATAGAAGGAACGGCTGCAATGCTTGAGTTGTGTCCTGACTGTGGACAGCCTCACCTAAGAAGTGAAAATCACATCTATAACTTCCAGGATGAGGTGGACGATGAGCTGGTCTGTCACATCTGTCTGCAGCCTCTGCTGCAACCCATGGACACACCTTGTGGTCACACGTACTGCTATAAGTGCCTGAAAAACTTTCTACACGAGAAGGACTTTTGTCCTATGGACCGCAAGAAGTTATGTTTTCAGGATTGTCACAAGTCCAGCCTTCTGGTGAGAAACCTGTTGGATAAGTTAAGTGTCATCTGTCCATTCCTAGAAGAATGCAAACATGTCATGCAGCGCTGTGAGCTGGAGCCCCACCTACGTAACAGGTAAAGTCACTGGAAAATGTTAGACATGTAAAAGCTGACCTCATTCCTACTGAAAAGTGTGTATGCCTATAAATAACTGGACGTTTGTTTAAAAATAAAAATCTGCAGATATCCGTCATGGGCATCCCACAAACCAGAAATAAGTACCCCAACATACCATTAGGTCTATATTATGGGACTAAATCATAAAGGAAAAGTGACCGCACTCCGGTAGTTGAAATAAAAAAATTGGAGTACATTTATTCTACATCACAGGCATAAATGCAAGACTGGTAAGACATGGGACAGGTAATAGGTTGACGCGTTTCACGGCAAAACAAGTCGCTTACTCCTAACCATAAATGGTATGGTTTTGAGTAAACAACTTGTTTTGTCGTGAACCGCGTCAACCTATTACCTGTCCCATGTCTTACCAGTCTTGCATTTATGCCTGTGATGAAGAAAAAACTTACTCCAATTTTTTGATTTCAACTACCGGAGTGCGGTCACTTTTGCTTTATGATTTAGTACTTGTCTGGATGGCGGATCCGACCTGCACCTGAGTCATACCTCACCTTGATCGGTCCACCTGTGTTGGATTTCTATATTATGGGACCTGTAGATGGAGCAAGAATTACAGCCTTCACAATCAGATTTTGTTTGAAGCTTCATATGTCATTTGTGAGGTTGGTGGGATGAGCTTAAAATGATTCTAAAGCATTTTTTTTCCTTTAAAATATTAAACATATTATACTTGCCTGCTCTGTATAATAGTTATGCACAAGCTGCTTGCTCTGGGGACACTTGTGCATGCTTGCTCCTGAGCCGCCACATTGTATCTATGGGACAGACAGAGCATGGCTCAGTGCCGCCCCCTGTTCCCTCCCCACTGGCTGTCATTTACATCAGCGAGAGCCAATAACTCCCGCTGCTGTGTCACAGCCAGTCAGGAGAGCGAGAGTCCTGGGAGAGCCACAGCTCTTGTGCACATCACTGGATCAAGGTTGGGCCCGGGTAAGTATAAGGTGGGCTGGGGGGGAGCTGCACCCAGAAGTTTTTTTACCCTATTGCATAAAATGTATTGAGGTAAAACACCTACCTTTAGAACCACTTTAAGTGCCGGTTCACACTAGTGCGATGCCAGGCATCGCATGTGATTTGCACCGCATTGCACTGTGAAGATCCCATGCGGTCTGTGCAATGCGATTTCAGCCATACAAAATATTTGGCTGAAATCGCATTGCACTGGCACCAAAATGGTGCAGGACCCTTTTTTTGGTTCACACTGGAATTGGATGGCATTGGTGTTTACACCTATGGGACCCTATTCCTGCACCATTTCACAGTTCGCACTGCGATCTGCGAACCAATCTGGTGGTGTCATTAACTTTACATTGACTCCCCCAGCAATTCACAGATCACATGCTAACCCACTGTGCCATTCTGGTGTGTTGTGGGAACCGGCACTGATTCGCAGGGTTTCCCGCATCGCACCAGTGTGAACCGGGACTAAGACCTAGTTTACACTTGCGTTTGGGGCGCAGTGAAAACACACAGTTGAGACACCAGCTGCCCCCCCCCCCCCCCCTTAAGCTGCAAAGACAGTGGAAGGCAGCCACATGCCATGACTGTGGTGCTTTTTATTGTGGTGCAGCAAAAATGATTGCCCCTGTTGTGTTGTGATCCATTCAACTTAAAGGCGGTGCACCACAATTGCATGCAATTTCTTGGTTGTGACATGAAGGTACAGGAGGTGTTAAACAGGCATTAAGTTGCCTCCTCAATGCTTGTCAAATGCCCTCTGAACAGCAATTCACAGATTGCTCTTCAGAGGGCAAAGTGTGAGTAAACGAACCCTTAAACTGGCCATACAATGTGTAAATTTGCTCAGTGGGTGGCCGTCTCCTCAGTTGCTTTTCACCCTACATTCCTCAACTGAAAGATTGAAGGAGCCAAGTGGAAAATTATCAGCTGAAAATCAGCTGCATCCAATCAGATGCAGCCACTCTTTAGATATTTTGAAAGCTGGTGAGACCAGCTGTCAAAACACAGTAGCCGAGGAGGAAGATTCATCTAGCCACGTTGTATAGTGTGGGCGGAGGAATCTGTATGTTTTTTTTATGCTCTGCCTGCGGGTTTAAGATCACAGTACCCCCTAATAAAAAAGACCGTACCACCTTTGTTCAGGCATCATCCAGCATGACAAACTTCTTCTTGAACAGAGATGCTAGCTAGGAGATGGCACATCAGATACATTTTAGATCCTGTGCTGTACTTGGCTGGCTTCACAAATATCGGAAATAGATAAGCCCCCTGCTGCATCCTTACAATGTCCGGCTACAATGAGACAGTTTGAGTGATCTCTGGGGAAGAAACAGAGGATATGTTTCCTCCTGCTTGAGCAAACTGATGGCATCATCTCATACTAGGCAAAGTTAATGTGACACTAAACAATATCCTTCGTCCACAAATCAAATCCATACACATCCACTATTTACTGGTCCTGTAGTCTGGTTTTCATTAGATTATTTGTTACTGTTTTTCTGCCACCTTTTATTGTCCTCTGTGAACTCCTAAATCTCACCTTTTTTTCCTTCTGTTTGTTTAGGGTGAGCGCAGTGCCCAATAGTTGTGGTTATGTGCTCTGCTCTAAACACAGCACAAATCCCATAGTCCAGTGATGGCAAACCTTTTTGAGCCTGAGTACCCAAACTGCGACACAAAACCAACTTATTTTTTTCAAATTGCCTACACTGCAATTATTAACAGCCACAGATAATGGCCGCAAGGGCCTCTCACCAATCCCAGCAACACTTCCTCCTAACAGATGTCCACCCGCTCTCGGTTGCCCGTGGCCTCTCAGCCTCTCTGTCTCCTGGCTCACAGTGTGTTCCAAAAAACAACAATATCTCTCCTGCGCTCAAGTGGTTGTGGGAAGGTGAATCTTCTAAGGGGTTTTATGACACAAATGAAGTGGTCTTGCTGCCCCCTCAGGACCAAGGGTATCCAAAAGGCACTACAAGAAAACAACAAGAGAAGGGCGCACCGACCTTGTGCATTACCACTTAAAAGTTTATTAAAATCAAAGAAGGGAAGCATACAATATACTCACAAACGTAGCATATGAACAAGCATATAGGAAATGGGCACTGCTCGCTTCCAGGACACTTCACTGAGTGGCGATTTTGGCTCTGAGGAAGAGGGTCCTCCCTCGAAACGCGTAAGCCACATCAGGTTTTGAGGACGCCATCACGCTATCCAGCAGTAGAGAAGTGTCCTGGAAGCGAGCGGTGCCCATTTCCTATATGCTTGTTCATATGCTACGTTTGTGAGTATATTGTACGCTACCCTTCTTTGATTTTAATAATCTTTTAAGTTGTAATGCACAAGGTCGGTACGCCCTTCTCTTGTTTTCTCACAGTGTGTTCCTCCAGTCTCTCTCTCTCTCTCTCTCTCTCAATCTCAATCTCAATCTCAATCTCTCTCTCTCTCTCTCTCTCTCTCTCTCCCCCCCATAGTCTTCTGGGACTAAATGTTCCATGGTGCACTTGTCAACCTCCACATTGGTGCTTGGCTGCAGCCAATGGGGAGAGGCAGGAGGAATCAGAGCGGGCAGTGATCTCTGCAAGTGCCGCTCTGTCCCTGTCCATTGCTGCTTGACAGAAGGAGGGCGAGCAAGGAAGTACTGACAGTCCACGGATTAGAGAGCCCAGGCATCAGCGGCGGCTGCTTCCCAGTATAGCTGGCGTGCCCACAGAGAGGGCCCTGCATGCCAGCTGTAGCATGCGTGCTATAGGTTCGCCATCACTGCCATAGTCTAAAGTCCCTTGTACAAATCATAAGAGTGAGCAAGAAAGCCACCCTCTAACAGGCATCATATCACAGCAGAAAAGGAGGCTGGGATCAATAGAAGCTATTATTTTGAATATAAAATACATACATGAGCTGAATTTTTTTTTTTTTTTTTTTTTTTAGAGTTTAGTGTCACTTTAAGTGTATTTAGCTTCAAGCATAACTCCAGGTTTTGTTACTTTAAATAATAAACTATTTCCTTCACTAAGAAATGCAACCACTTTCAGCGCTGTGTAAACGGTCTGTAACATCAGCTACATAGAGTGTACCGCACGGTGGTGGTACAGGAGCGTCCTGTCTGCTGCTTTAACAGAATTGAGTCAGCCTGAGCACTGCTCAGCCATTCACAGGAAGCCATGTATTTTTATGACTGGCCGAGGTGAAGAGGCGATCAGATGATATCACAATTCCCACCCATATTGATAAAATACGAGACCTCCTGTGAATGACTGAGGAGTGCTTGGCCCGACTCCATTTTGTTCTGGGAACAGGACGGGGATTTCCCGCACCGCTGCCAGAAAACATTGCTGTATACTCTGTAACAACCAAACACAAGATACACGCACACACAGTGTGCATCACTTACACAGCACACCTTCCAGTATGAGAGTGCACCATAAGTCCATGTATGAGCCAGTCCCAGGGGCACGGAGGGCACAGAAAAGATCCAATAAGTTCATGCAGTTCAAAGGCTTGACAAAAGGGATGGAGCCCTGAAATGTATAGCGGCTCACTTACATCTGACATCATCCCGCTAATCTGACAGCTAGCCACTGCTACTTGCAGCTATGGATGCTGCCAGTCTGCCCGCTCTCTTTGGGTTTCCGTCAGCACTGTCACATACACTGTTGCTGCATGATCAGCCCTATTCTGATGTTTCCACGTGTAATGATTATCCCAGGCTGGACTAAGTGGTTTTAACATGGAAGTGTGCTAGGTTTTAATAAATGGTGATATTTAAATTCTGCTACCTCCAGCGCCCTGTTTGTGTCTTTTCTCCCTGTATACTGTATGTAGCGCTGACAGCAGCTGCAGCAATTGGTAAAGAAAATAGTTAATTTGGGCCAGCTTGGCCTGAATGAACTATTTAAAGAATTATGAAACCTGGGGCTAGGACTATTTTAATGGTAAAAGGATAGTGCTGTCTTTTGAAAGACTATACTATTGCTGTAAGTTAGTGGTGCAGACTTTAAGGCCTTATGCACATGGGCATAATAAATTACTCCTATTTAAGCTTGATCTTTCTCCCAGGAGATGGCAGAAAAATCAAGCGTAAAAAATGCCTGTTTTGACATGTAATTGTGTGCATTTACAAGCATATTGTGTTGAGGTTAAACTCTCCCTACTGGCCAGAATAGATTTACCCACATAGGCGCATATGCCTTATAAATTATGCTCATAAGCTTTTCCCTGAATAAGGCTTTGTTTTTTGTTTTTTCATCTATAAAATATATATATCTCCATAACGCTACTCTTAGAGCCCATTCACACTAGCGCGACTTGTGAGGCAACTTGTGTTGCCCCAGGTAGCTTGACATAACAAAAGCAATGTTAATCAATCAGTGTTGTCTTAATTGGCACTACTGAAGTTGCTCCGACTTCAGAAAAGGGTCCTGTACTACTTTGAAGCGACCTGTGATCCGACTGTCCCATATACTTCAATGGGAGTTGCCTCCTTATCTTAATTGACACGACTTGTTATCAGACTTTTCAGGAAGAAGAAAGATTAGCCAGGCATTCCCCACAGACAAAGTCGCCTGTCTCTTCAAAGTAGTGCACAAGTCTCTTCCAAGTCTCTTCCAAGTCTCTAAACAAGTCTCTTTAAGTCACGGGGCGACTTTCTGGTCGTGGTAGTGTGAACCGGCTCTTAAAATACTAATAAAATGCCTGATGTGCATGGGCACATAGTAGTGGTGCACCAAAATGAATATTCTGGTGCCGAAACCGAAAATTCAGTAAGCCGTATATATTTTTTAAATAGTTTGTATTATCTTTGATTTTTTTTAATTAATATCATGAATTTAAATAAATATGAATTTGTCTGCCATTATCGGCACCTTTTTGAAGCGATGTTAAAAATCCTGCTTGCTGCATTTTTGGTGTATATTTGTTCAGCACCTCCCCATTGAAATGCACTGGAAAGGCAGCAAGAACGCATCAAAAATGCACCCATGTTTGTGTTTTTGATGCATTTTGTGAAGTCACATGACCTGTGAAAAATACACTATAAGCACAGCAAAATCACGAGAAAAATAAAAAGGCAATATCACAGGGATTTTAGGCAGCCACTATTGGCACCTTTTTTGCTTTCGGCACAACGGTGAAAACCCTATTTTCGGCCAATAATTTTCGGTGCATCACTACCTCTTAGGCTGACAAAAAAACATAATTTAAAGGCATGCAAAATATGCTGTAAGCCTGTAAAAGCAATGTTTTTTTTATTTTTTTTTTTTATTGTCCGTGTGTACAAGGTCTATTTATGATGGCCAGCATTTGGGCATATGAGACTTGTATAGCCACTCCGTATACTCTTTTATAGACCGTATCATTTGAGTCAGCCAAAAAACAATCTTGTTGCTCTTTTCAAATGTGCATTTACATGAAAGCAGTAAGAACGGAGTCGTTCCTGTCATGCCTATTTAGGGCAGAAATAATGATTGTTTGGTATAAATCCATCCAGTTAGTGGATTCTTCCGCTGAGAAACTAAACCAGGGGCGTCGGACTTTTTGATCTTCTGGGCCACGTTGGAAGAAGAGGAATTGTCTTGGGCCGCACGTAAAATACAATAACAATAAGGATAGCTATTGAGCAGAAAAAGTTGGGCAGATCACTGATATACATAATGTACCTATCTGAGCAATAAAACTTTGCTCAAAGTGTGTCCAGCAGCGATCACCACAGGTAATCGCTGGCTGTGCAAAAAGCCGCGAAGAGGTGCGGCCGACAGCTACATGTCATTATAGTGAACCGGACCTGGTGGCCGCACCTACACGCTGAGAGCCTCAAAAACAACAGCTCTTCAGCTATCCTTATTGTTGTTTATTAAAAACGGTGTCAAATATTGCACTACTTTTATGTTGCCCTCTTTTACTTTTAGAATAAAAAAAAATATTACAAAAAAGTTGTTTTATTGCTCAGATAGGTAAATTATGTACCTATCAGTGATTGTTAACTTGTTATCTGCCTGACTTTTTCTGCTCATCAGCTGCCACATCAATTTGCTTTGGCCTTAACTGCTAGTGAGTGTGTATCCTATGTATGTACTGTATGGGGGTGTTGTAGACAAAGGTGTAATTGAAATCTCGGGGGGGCACAGCCCACCCCAGCACCCCACTTGATCCAACCATGTGACATTTACTCACCTGGCACCCCTGCATTCTCTGCTGCCAATGCTATTACAAACACGGCAGCCCTTGCATTCCTTCATATGTGTAGATGCCTTGCTTGTCAATGCAGGTTGCTGTGGTTGCTAAGCTTGCACGGCATCCCCCTGTGTCCCTACAGACATGAATTTGTTGTTCTTGTCTAGGTCAGCTGCTGCGGCCGCTGCGCTTTGTATGGCATCCCTCCAAATGTTCCCAGACTACATGTCAAACTCTCGGGAGCTGTGGGTTGGAGATTCCTGCTGTAAACCAGGGGCTGTCATAGACATATGTATGATCGTATCCCAGTCTGGAAGTGGTGACAATCATTGTATGTCTCTCAGCAACCCACCTATATAAATGTAATTTATATAAGCAATATTCAGCAGTGCACACTAAAATTCTGCTTTCTGTTAAAGGTCATGAATATGGGAACATTGATAAACCTCTTCCCTGTGAATGATGGTTATACACTCTCTGCTTCAATGTAAATGCATTACTTCTAACCATGACAGGCAGGCATTTTACTCATTTCTTGCTATGTGTGGCTGTGCACCTTGAATGTTCTATATAGTCTCTTCCCATTCTGGTTTAGGACATTGTCAATCATAACTAGTCTGATTTACGTAGATGTAGTTATGTACATTATTGATTTCTAAAATATTTCTATATCTAAACTAGAGATTGACCGATTATCGGCAACACCGATATATCGGGGGCCGATATACACTTTTCCCGATATATTGGAGGTTACCGATATTGCCGATATTTAGGGAAAGTACTGTACTGGGGTGATGCCTGCAGCTAGAGGCATCACCCCGGTACCGGCGTCCATAGGCGACGGTCGGCTGACTTGTAATGACAACCGATGTGACTGAGAAGCCGCTCGGCTGTCATTACAAGGAGCGGGAGGGGACGTTCCCCCCCCCCCCTCCCGCCGCCTTCCACGGCTCACCTAGGTCTCCCGTCCCACCGGGAGACCCGGGCATCCTACCTCCACCACCGCCGAAGAGAAGACCCGGTGTAGCATGAAGATGTGTCCCCATGAAAGACGGTATCCCTGCCGCAAACGCGCATGCGCCGGTCTCCATGTAAAAAACCCGGAAGTGATGCCATGACTCAGCGCCGAATTAAAAAAACTGACAGCATTCAAAACAGCCCAACTTGGGTGTTTTGAATGCTTTTCAGTACCAAGGAGGGGTTTGGGGTCGGTACCCAGATCCCTCCACAGGGGGTACCTTTAGAAAAAAAAAAAAACTTTTTTTACATGTCCGAAAATATCGGCCGATACTGATGACCAAAATATCGGTATCTGCATTAAAAAACGATATCGGTCGACCACTAATCTAAACACACAAACGACATGTAAACACTATTCTACTTTTGTAGTGCATGGATTGTAAAGATCATACACCCTAGGTGACGTCAGATGGATTTCAAACATCAATAGAACATAAAACCAATGCTTATCTAGTACGTAAATCCCAAATGAATAAACTCACAAGAGGTGTTGGTCTGTAAAGCACAGTATCCTCTGCCATACACACTATCTGCACAAAGCCTGTGGCAATTTGACTTGTTAACACTTGATTCTGTTAGCAGGAAAATAAGTGAACCAATCATAAACGTTCTTAATTGAGTCCGTAGGGTAAATTGCAGAATAATTGAATCACATTATTATTATTTTGAGTTTTAAAAAAAAAAAAAAAAAAAGTAGCTCCCTCTCGATTAAAAAAACACGGCTTTCAAGCAGACCAGCCACTGTCTCTTGCTATAACAAGCATTGTGTGTGTTTGAGGTTATTGAAGGCTGCAGAGTCATTTGTTACTGGAGAAATCCTTCCTAGGACAATAGCAGACAGAGGGCTAGTGTGGCTCAACCATTATAGCTGCTTTCATGTACATATCGAAGTAAATAGTCATTAAACTCAAAACTAAAACTGTAATATCTTGCAGCTTACCAATCGTTAGATGTGGTGGCTGCATCAGTTTTCTTTTCTTTGGCCTTTCCCCTCTGTTTTCTGGCAAGTAACACATCTCCTGTATTAGAGATACACAACTCTGGAGGAATGTGCATAGGAGGCACAGCAGACAGCAACATGTCAGTCTGGGGGGGGGGGGGGGGGGAGTGGGACAGTGGCATCCCTATGGGGTTGCGTGCCGCACCTGGGTGACACCATCAAGAAGGAAGTGAAATCCAACCGCGACAGTGTCATTCCCATCTGTGTTGGTCCGAAACTAGCCCTGCCCAGCACCCTGCAGGACACTGGTAGGCTAGACGGGAGAGAGCTCCATTTGGGGGGGGGGGGGGGGTTACTGCACTGGTTACCGCAGCAGGTGACACCAACCCTAGTAACACCACTGGAATGGGAAATGTATTAGCAGATTTAGATGCACTATCAAATTGAAGCCAAACTCCAGCTCACACTTTATGATCAGATACAGCAACCTGTTTTTTTTTCCACTTTTCCTTCTGCGATTCTGTCCGTGATTCCAAATTGTGTGGCAATCGGTGCAAAAAAAAAAAAATAAGTTCCAGAACATATACCATGGTTTGGAGATGCTATAACTTTTGCACAAACCAGTATACACTTATTGGGAATTGTATTTATTTATTTTTTTTTTTTAACCAAAGACATTTCATACATTTATGAAGACATTATTTTTTTTTATTGGATATATTTTATACCAGAAAGTATACATAGTTACATACAAAGTTTGTGAGGCTGAAAAAAGACATCAGTCCATCCAGTTCAACCTATGATGCGCGTGTGTGTTTGCTATTAACCGTACTTTGTATACCCTTGTATGTTGTGGTGCCCATCTAATAGTTTTTTTAAACTATTGATGCTCCCTGCTGATACTACTGCTTGTGGAAGCAAATTCCACATCCTTACTGCTCTGACAGTGAAGAACCCCTTACGTATTTTAAAGTTAAACCGTTTTTTCTCTAGTTTTAGTCGGTAACCACGTGTCTTATTGTATTCCCTTTCTCTGAATAATTTGTTCCTTATGCTCGGGTCGCCAGTACAGTATTTGTACATTGATATCATATCCCCCCTCAATCGTCTCTTCTCCAGAGAGAATAATCAAGGATTTTTTTTTTCGTGTTTTTTTTCGTTTATATCACAAAAAATAAAAAACCCAGTGGTGATCAAATACCACCAAAAGCAGGCTCTATTAATGTGAAAATAAGATACAAATTTCATTTGTATGCAGTGCTGCAATTGCCAGTTGAAGTAGCACAGTGCTGAATAGCAAAAAATGCCCTGGTCAGGTGGGTGAAACCCTCCGGAGCTCAAGTGGATAAATAACTGAAGATGCTGTGTACAGCCGCAACATTCATTCACCTCTATTCTCAATCCAGGCACTTTTTTCTTCCTGCTTAAGTGCCACCTTGCATTTCATGTCCCTACGCTGTCAAAAAAAAAAAAAAAAAGAACTTGTCTTTTCTAGCCGTGCCTTCTGTATAGATTGAAGAATGCAGACAAGATTATGGCTTTAACTTTCCAAACATTTACATTTATGGATTTACTTGGAGTTCTCTTTGTAAGCAGTATGTGGTCCTAGCTGGAGTAGGAATTGAAGGGCACGTTGTACACTTCACGTCCTTGATTAATGATTTCATAGTCCAGACTCAGGGACTGCTCTGTAAATATTACACTGTTTCATAGAATCGCATTGTACTCTTTGTGATGTTTGTTGAACTCAGAACCACTGACCTGGAAACAGCAAAGCCTATGTATATGAGCTGTAAATCTATATCGTAATAAACGCAGGGTGGCTTAATATGTATTAACACTTGAGATCAAGGCTGTCCTAAGAGTGAAAAATACTTTTACTAGATCACTGAAAGTAAAAATTATTTTGTTGTGCTTTTTTCTTTAATCAGAATGGAAATATTTGCACAATGTTCACCAACAAGTCACTACATTATTTCGTTTTCAGGCTGCGTATTAATCTATTTTCCTAATATGAGCATTGAAATACGTATTTGTGTATGTGTGTCATCGGTGCAGGCTAAACCTATAGTTTATAGCCAATGTGTTTGCTGCAAATAAACCTAAAATGACTCCTTAAAGGAGTGTGTACAAATTACCAGAATTTTACAGTAGCTGCGCTAACCAATTTGTAAATAATTATTAAAGTTAACATCCACAAAAAAATCCACAAATAAAAATTCTACTATATATGTGTTCCAACACTGTTACCCAACAAATTGTGATGAAAAAAAAAAAAAAAAATATTTGTGTGTATTAAACTAAAAATCAAAAAATAAATATAAAAAATGTCTATTAATCCATTCTGTGCCAAATATGTAAAACTGCTCATACGGTGATACACCCATCCAGTGCGTGCTATTATCCACCACCTTCCAAACTTCACACTCACCAGATGGCAGTACAATATGTGCCTGATCAATATAACTGTCTCCCAGATGTATACCACGACATTCAACGGACACAGTTCCGGCATGCTGTAGCGATCCCAGGTCTATCCACTGATATCTTAATTTGGTTCAATTGGCTCCCTTCAAAGTGCCTTCCTTTCTTCAAAGTGCCAAAAATTGCCAAAACATTGTATATGGTCCAGCGGGTGAATGAAGCCTGCCTTTCAGTTTTGCAAGTCTTTATTGTGCACCATTACAACATTTCTGCCTCCTACAAACTAAGGAAGGTAGGTATGGACCATAGGGTGAGTACCTGGATAGAGAACTGGCTCCAGGGGAGAGTCCAGAGGGTGGTGATTAATGGGGAGTACTCGGTTTGGGCGGGTGTGGAAAGTGGGGTCCCCCATGGTTCTGTCCTGGGACCAATCCTGTTTAATTTATTCATAAATGATCTAGAGGAGGGGATATCTAGTACAATCTCAGTATTTGCAGATGATACTAAACTAGGCATGCCAATATCTTCTATGCAGGATGTGGAAATCTTGCAAGCGGACCTGAACAAAATAACGGGGTGGGCAACTACATGGCAGATGAGGTTTAATGTTGAAAAATGTAAAGTAATGCACTTGGGGGCCAGAAACCAGAAAGCAAGCTACTCACTAGGGGGGGGGACCTCTGGGTGAGTCTAGGATGGAAAGGGACCTGGGGGTACTGGTAGACAACAGGCTTGGCAGTGGCATGCAATGCCAAGCCGCTGCAAGCAAAGCCAACAGAATACTGGGATGTATAAAAAAGGGGATTCACTCCAGAAATAAAGAGATTATTCTCCCGCTCTACAAGACTCTGGTCCGGCCACATCTGGAGTATGCTGTCCAGTTCTGGGCACCGGTCCTCAGGAAGGATGTGCTGGAATTGGAAAGAGTCCAGAGAAGGGCAACAAAAATAATTAGGGGAATGGAGAACATCAGCTATGAGGAAAGACTACAAGCACTGAACTTATTCTCTCTGGAGAAGAGACGATTGAGGGGGGATATGATATCAATGTACAAATACTGTACTGGCGACCCTAGCATAAGGAACAAACTATTCAGAGAGAGGAGATACAATAAGACACGTGGCCATTCACTAAAACTAGAGGAAAGGCGGTTTAACCTTAAAATGCGTAAGGGGTTCTTCACTGTAAGAGCGGTAAGGATGTGGAATTCTCTTCCACAAGCAGTCGTATCAGCTGGGAGCATTGATAGTTTCAAAAAACTATTAGATGGGCACCTTGGAGACCACAACATACAGGGGTACACAATGTACGGTTAAAAGCAAACACACACACATCATAGGTTGAACTGGATGGACTGATGTCTTTTTTTCAACCTCACTAACTATGTAACTATGTAACTAACGACCAATGTTGTTTTTGGTTGATGGGGAGGATGTCAATTGCCTGCACAGCATCCTTGTTTGCCCCCTCCCTTGCCCTTCTCGGTCAGCCATGGGTTCACGTTAGCTGAGGGAGAAGGAATACTAGTCAGTACGGGTGTGAAAAGGTGAATTTGCTTTGTAAGAATAATTCACATCTAATGTTGAGTGTGCTCCGTATGTGGTAAATTGTTTTTGTTTTTTACATTTTAGAAGGGGCTGCCTCGAGTGCAGAGGTGGCTTGAAAAAAAAAAAAAATAAGTTTGAGAAACACTAACTTAGAGGATGAAGAAAAAAAAATCACTTCTACGTTCAGGAGAGGAGTGTTTAAACAGAAAAATGCCTGTAAATGTGCCTGTTATGTGCATTTAGTGCTTTAGTGTTCATACATACCAGCAGCCAGAAGGAATTACTATGGATTAAATAAATGCCCAAATACACACTTAAATGCGTTTTTTTTTTCAGGAGCGTACAAAGGAACTGGGCAAATGCCTAATATGCATGACGCCTTATTGTTATTTTCTTTTTACGTTACTGGCATATTCCTAGATTTTTAAGATGACCATTTTCCAAGTATTTATACTATATTCTTTAGGGTTCACCAACCATTATTCAGTTCATTTACAATTGGGTTGGCCATATAAGTTGATGGTACAATTGTAAGATGGATGGCCAGCACTATTTTTTAATGCCCAAGCAAATATTTGAAATTGGAACTGGATGATGTATAGACACAACTGAAATAGGATCACATAGATTGAAACCCAGAGTAATCATATGTTTGGACTTTTAGATAATGCAATTTTGTCAGTCTGGTTAGTTTTTGATTATTAGCAGCTGTTTTTTCACTATATACAGTGGTTGCTTCTTCATACCAGGTTAAATCGAGGCATCCTATTCTGTTGCCTTAATTGTGCTGTGTGTGAACATTACAGCACCAAAACTTGTCGTTAATGTGGGATGCCAGATTATCTGTGTGACATTTTTGGCCTGAAACGTATCCTTGGATTTAATATATAATCATGATGTGTGGCTTGTATTTTTTGGTTTAGCCCTGTAGGCCGCATTTTGGTTTATGTGTTGACATTAAAATCATGGTCTTTGTGGAAAAAGTCAACCCCAACTAACCAGTAGTGATTTATCTGGTAATCTCTAGGTGTGCAGGTTTCAGAAAATGCAGGGCAGACAAAGAGAGGAGGAGCACCCCAGGTGGTGTGGCCAAGGGTCCCTGTGAGAATGAA
This sequence comes from Pelophylax lessonae, assembly GCF_965119305.1. Taxonomy (NCBI): domain Eukaryota; kingdom Metazoa; phylum Chordata; class Amphibia; order Anura; family Ranidae; genus Pelophylax; species Pelophylax lessonae. Next base: position 171,490,827 of record NC_138774.1, on the reverse strand, counting down.
CGCAGCCAAGCAAGTGATATCTCCAGTGTCTTGGCAGAGTCATCCCTGGCTGCAGTGGTGGCTCTGGGAACATCTGAGCCAGGTCTAGTTAATCCAGCATTTGATGAACACGATGATGGTGAGTTTTTTTTAAATCGGGATTTATGGTATTTTTCCTGTTATTTTAACTTTCCTGCAGTATTGTGGGGGATTTGTATCTATTATAACCTGATTTCCATCCTCTCAGATCAACCTCACAGAACAAGTCTTGTAGCAGAGACGAGCACCATAGAGATACATCGTGATGACTCTGAGGAGGAGCTTGGTATGCGCATTGTGGGGGGCAAAGACACTCCTTTGGGCAATATTGTGGTGCAGGAGATTCTAAAAGACTCTTTGATTGCTACTGATGGCAAAATTATGCCAGGAGACCATATCCTAGAGGTAAGAGAGCTATACCACTGTGTACAGCATATTTAAAGTCATAAGTGGCATCTTTATTAAAGTATAACTTCTAATCGTGAACTTCTCCTCCTATTTGCTCAGTTTTAGTTTGTTAAAGCGACTCTTCAGTAATTTTTTCATCTTTCCACCTGTTAAATCCTCTGCCCTTGTTGTTTTAACTTTGAATTGTAAAACATTTTTTTTTTCTGCTAGTAAATACCTTATACAGCCCACTTCCTTTTTCTTGTCTGGTCATTAGCCTAGACCAGGGATATGCAAACTGTGGCCCTCCAGCTGTCGCAAAACTACAAGTCCCATCATGCCTCTGCCTCTAGGTGTCTTGCTTGTGGCTGTCAGAGTCTTGCTGTGCATCGTGGTACTTGTAGTTCTGCAACATCTGGAGGGCCAGAGTTTGCAGATCCCTGGCCTAGACTAATGGCATCATGCACAGCTCCCTCTCTCGTGAGAGTTTGTCAGCAAGGGAGGTAGGGGTGAGTCATAGGAGAGCTGCAGAGCTGATGAGGGCGGAGATAACATAGATTGCAGAGATCCATGAGTATTCAAGAGAGGAGAAATGTGCAAGCAAGCAATGGTGTGAGTGTTTTGTCTGTATATACAGTATCTCACAAAAAGTGAGTACACGCCTCCACATTTTTCTAAATATTTTATTATATCTTTTCATGTGACAACACTGAAGAAATTACACTTTGCTACAATGTAAAGTAGTGAGTGTATAGCTTGTATAACAGTGTCAATGTTCTGTCCCCTCAAAATAACTCAACACACAGCCATTAATGTCTAAATCACTGGCAACAAAAGGGAGTACACCTCTAAGTGCAAATGTCCAAATTGGGCCCAATCAGCTTTTTTTCTTCCCTGGTGTCATGTGACTCATTAGTGTTACAAGGTCTCAGGTGTGAATGGGGAGCAGGTGTGGTGAATTTGGTGTTGTCCCTCTCACTCTCTCATACTGGTCACTGGAAGTTCAATATGGCACCTCATGGCAAAGAACTTTCTGAGGATCTGAAAAAAGAATTGTTGCTTTACGTAAAGATGGCCTAGGCTATAGGAAGATTGCCAAGAACTTGAAACTAAGCTTCAGCATGGTGGCCAAGACCATACAGCAGTTTACCAGGACAAGTTCCACTCAGAAAATGCCTCGCCATGGTTGACCAAAGTAGTTGAGTGCACATGCTCACCGCCATATCCAGAGGATGTCTTTGGGAAGTAGACGCATGAGTGCTGCCAGCATTGCTGCAGAGGTTGACAGGGTGGGGGGTTACCCTGTCAGTGCTCAGACCATAGGCCGCACACTGCATCAAATTGGTCTGCATGGCTGTTGTCCCAGAAGGAAGCCCCTAAAGATGATGCACAAGAAAGCCCGCAAACAGTTTGCTGAAGACAGACTAAGGGCATGGATTACTGGAACCATGTCCTGTGGTCTGATGAGACCAAGATAAACTTATTTGGTTAAGATGTTAAGCGTGTGTGATGGCAACCAGGTGAGGAGTACAAAGACAAGTGTGTCTTGCCTACAGTCAAGCATGGTGGTGGGAGTGTCATGGTCTGGGGCTGCATGAGTATTGACGGCGCTGGGGAGCTACAGTTCATTGAGGGAACCATGAATGCCAACATGTACTGTGACATACTGAAGCAGAGCATGATCCTCTCCCTTTGGAGACTGGGCCGCAGGGCAATATTTCAACATAACGACCCCAAACACACATCCAATATGACCACTGCCTTGTTAAAGATGAGGGTAAAGGTGATGGACTGGCCAAGCAGGTCTCCACACCTAAACCCTATTGAGCATCTGTGGGGCATCCTCAAAAGGTGGAGGGGCACAAGGTCTCTAACATCCACCAACTCTGTGATGTCGTCATAGAGGAGTGGAAGAGGACTCCAGTGGCAACCTGTGAAGCTCATGTGAACTCCATGCCCAAGCGAGTTAGGGCAGTGCTGGAAAATAATGGTGGCCACACAAAATATTGACACTTTGGGCCCAATTTGGACATTTTAACTTAAGGGTGTACCCACTTTTGATGCCAGCGGTTTAGACATTAGTGACTGTGTGTTGAGTTATTTTGAGGGGACAGCAAATTTACACTGTTATACAAGCTGTACACGCACTAATTTACGTTGTAGCAAAATGTCATCTCTTCACTGTTGTCACATGAAAAAATATAAAAAATATATTTACAAAACTGTGAGGGTTGTATGCACTTTTGTGAGATACTGTACAGGCATACCCCGCTTTAAGTACACTCACTTTAAGTACACTCGCGAGTAAGGACACAGCTTGTTCAGCTTGGCATGACACTACTCCCGGTTTTTAACATTGGCGTCTATAGGAAATCTTGGTCAGCTTGATATGGCACTGCTCCCAAACCATAAGTGACAGGGATACCAAACTTAGGGAGCACCGAGAGAGGACCCAGGACTACAACATATCCTGTTTGTGGCTGGCCAGCTTGCCTAGGTAATCTACTATGTCATAGTCCTGGATCCCCTTAACATGCTCCCCAAGCTTGGTGTCCTTGTCGCATGGTTTGGGAGCAATGCCATGTCAAGCTGACCAAGATTTCCTATGGAGCTAGTGTATTTACATGCATTGAGAAATGAAAAAAGGTATTGCTTCACTTAAGTACATTTTCGTTTTACATACATGCTCTGGTCCCATTGTGTACTTGTGGGGTATGCCTGTATATGTGTGTGTATACAGTTGTGCTCATAAGTTTACATACCCTGGCAGAATTTATGATTTCATGGCCATTTTTCAGAGAATATGAATAACACAAAAACTTTTCTTTCACTCATGGTCAGTGTCTGGCTGAAGCCATTTATTATCAATCAACTGTATTTTTTAAATAATGACAACAACCGAAACTATCCAAATGACCCTAATCAAAAGTTTACAAAAGTTGGCCTGATAACATGCACACAAGTTGATACAAAGGGGTTTGAATGGCTATTAAAGGAAACTATCCTCACCTGTGATCTGTTTGCTTGTAATTAGTGTGTGTGTGTGTGTAAAAGGTCAATGAGTTTCTGGACTCCTAACAGACCCTTCGCATATCTTTCATCAGGGCCGCCATCAGGGGGGTACAGGCAGTACGGTTGTAAGGGGCCTGAGCGTCCAGAGGGGCCCAGGGCCCGCCTCCCTTACATAAATTGGAAATGTCAGCAGCACAGCACTGATTCGTTTTACTGACACCACAACCGGCCAACACCCGATTTCCCCCCCCCCCCCCGCGTTCACACAGCGCTGGGGGGGGGTTGCTGTTTTGGTGTTGTGTTGGCAGGGTTTGTGGGAGAGACAGAGAGAGCCACTGTGATACATGTCACCAGCTTTCCCCCGTGTGGCACCTGCAATTGCAAAGGAGATAAAAGCTTATTTCACCAGTCCAGCTCGCCTACAAGTTACAACACTGCTCCCCACAGGTAAAACCTGGCCACTCGCTCTGCTTCATTTAGTTCCCTACTGAGGCGGAGCCTGCTTCTGCAAAGATAGTTAAGTATTATCTGATTGGGCAGCACTCGGGCATGGGGTCAGTTGCTCAATGAGGGAAGTGGCCCCAGCCTTGCAGGTGCATGAAGTAGAATCGAGATAGCAGCATGAAGAGTAAGTCACTGACCAAGTTATGTGTGTGCAGCGACGTGCTGCTGCTGTGCAGCCTGTACTTTTGATTGGACTCCTCTGATGGGACACGGACACCAGACAAGCTGGCATGATGGAGTTGCATTGTGAAAATGGCTGGGGTTGATTCTGGGTGGAGAAAAGATCCCCACCCAGAATCATCCCCAGCCATTTTCACAATGAAACGTTATCATCCTCATCCAGGCCAGATTCTTCTTTCCCTCTGCACAATGTATTCCAATTCCTGCCCAGAATCATCTATCCCTCTCCAGGAATTTTGGGCGAGGATGAGGATACATTGTGGAAAGGGATGGATGAATCTGGCCTGGGTGGGGATGAGGATGATGGAGTTGCATTGTGAAAATGGATAAGGATGATTCTAAGTGGGGATGAGAGTTACATAGTGAAGAGGCTCTACACAATGTAACTCTCACCCCCACCCAGAATCATCCTCATCCATTTTCACAATGCAACTCCATCATCCTCATCCCCACCCAGGCCAGATTCATCCATTCCTCTGCACAATGTATCCTCATCCCCACCCAGAATTATCCATCTCTCTCCAGGATTCTGGGCGGGAATGGGGGATACATTGTGGAGAGGGATGGATAATTCTGGGCGGGAATGGGGGATACATTGTGGAAAGGGATGGATAATTCTGGGCGGGGATGGGGATATATTGTGGGAAGGGATGCATAATTCTGTGCAGGGATGGGAAAAATACTTTTCATTTTCATATATTAAGTTTTAAGAGTGCTAAAATAAAAGTGGGTGCACTGAAGGACTCGGTGGGATGGTCAGTGGGCAGATTTGGTGGGCGGGCCATGGGTGAATGTTGGTGGTCAGGCCCCAGGCCTAAAGCTGTGTAAGGGGCCCCAAAATTTCTGATGGCTGCCCTGTCTTTCATCCAGTGCTGCACTGACATTTCTTGATTCTGAGTCATGGGTAAAGCAAAAGAAATGTCAAAGGATCTGCGGGAAAAGGCAGTTGAACTGTATAAACAGGAAAGGGATATAAAAAGATATCCAAGGAATTGAGAATTCCAATCAGCAGTCTTCAAACTACAATCAAGAAGTGGAAAATGAGGGGTTCTGTTGAAACCAAACCACGGTCAGGTAGACCAACTAAAATTTCAGCCACAACTGCCAGGAAAATTGTTCGGTTGCAAAGAAAAACTCACAAATAACTTCGGGTGAAATAGAGGACTCTGAAAACATGTGGTGTGGCTGTTTCAAGATGTACAATAAGGAGGTACTTGAAGAATGATGGGCTGCATGGTCGAGTTACCAGAAGAAAGCCATTACTACACAAATGCTACAAAGTATCCTGCTTACATTACACCAAACAGCAGAGAGACCAGCCTCAATCCTTCTGGCACAAAGTCATTTGGAGTGATAAGACCAAAAGTGAGCATTTTGGCCACAACCATAAATGCTACATTTGGAGAGGAGTCAACAAGGTCTATGATGAAAGGTACACCATTCCTACTGTGAAACACGGAGGTGGATCGCTGATGTTTTGGGGATGTGTGAGCTACAAAGGCACAGGAAATTTGGTCAGAATTGATGGCAAGATGAATGCAGTATTTTATCAAAAAATACTGGAGGAAAATTTGCATTCATCAGCTCGCAACCTGCGCATGGGACGTACTTTGACATTCCAACATGACAATGATCCTAAACACAAGGCCAAGTGGACCTGTCATTGGCTACAGCAGAATAAAGTGAAGGTTCTGGAGTGGCCATCTCAGTCTCCTGATCTCAATATCATCGAGCCACTCTGGGGAGATCTCAAACGTGCAGTTCATGCAAGACAGCCCAAGAATTTACAGGAACTGGAGGCTTTTGCCAGGAAGAATGGGCAGCTTTACCATCTGAGAAGATAAAGAGCCTCATCCACAAATACCACAAAAGACTTCAAGCTGTCATTGAGGTTAAAGGGGTAAATACACGGTATTGGGAAATGGGGCATGTAAACTTTTGATCAGGGTCATTTGGGTAGTTTCTGTTGTCATTATGTTTTAAAAAGAGTAAACACAGTTGTTTGATAAATGGCTTCAGCCAAACACTGAGGCTCGGTTCACACTGATGCGATGCGGGAAGGCTGCGAATTCGCAGCCTGTTCCCGCATCGCACACGCACCCCCGGCAGTTCACACTGCCATATGCGATCCGCTGGGGGTGTCAATGTAATCTTAACGACACCCCCAGTTTGATCGCATATCGCAGTGCGATCGTGCAGTTCGCACAGGATCGGATCGCACAAGTGTGAACCGATGTGCGATCCGATCCTGATGCGGCAGCAAAAATGCCTCCTGTGCGTGTTTGCTGCGGGTGCGATGCGAATTTAGCCATACAAACTGTATGGCTAAACTCGCACCACACAGCTGATCGCATGTCATGTCGGAGCAGTGCGCTCCGACATGACATGCGAACCCCGCACACGCAGTAGTGTGAACCGGGGCTAAGAGCCGGTTCACACTACCGCGACCAGAAAGTCGCCCCATGAAGGAGCGACTTTTTAGCGTTACTTTGAAGAGACTTGTTTAGAGACTTGGAAGAGATTTGTGCACTACTTTGAAGAGACTTAAATGATAGGCGACTTTGTCTGTGGGGAATGCCTGGCTAATCTTTTTCTTCTTCCTGGAAAGTCTGATAACAAGTGGCTTGAAAATAGATAAGGATCCGACTTAGAGGCGACTCCCATTGAAGTCTATGTCCACAAGTCGGATAGAGGTCACCTTGAAGTAGTACAGGAACCTTTTCTAAAGTCGGAGCGACTTCAGTAGTGCATATCAAGACGGCTCTTTCATTTACATTGAATTTGTGATGACAAGAGACTTGGGGCGACTTGAGGGCACACAAGTCGTGTCCCAAGTCGGAGTAGTGTGAACCGGCTCTAACCATGAGTGAAAGAAAAGTTTTTGTGTTATCATTCATGTTCTTTGGAAAAATGGCCAAGAAATCATAAATTCTGCCAGGGTATGTAAACTTATGAGCACAACTGTGTATGTGTTATATATATATTTGGCAAGTACGGAACCACTGTATATACAAAAACAGAAGCCTCAAAACTACCTTTTCCATGAGACTGTAACCTACCAGACTCTGGAAAGGTGTTACATGTACTCCTTTTTAAAGTGTCCTTAAGATATCTCATTCTGTGCTCCTGGCTGATGCTGTTTTAACATAATTTAGCTGACTCCTCCTTGCATGATGCTGGGGCAGGAGTAGCTGTGGACATGGAGGCAGAATAAGCCGCTCTTGCAGCTGCAGTGGACTGCGGACTAGTGTCAGCTTGGGGATGGTTTAGTAAGCCAGGCCACCACCTCCTCCTCTACATGCTGTGGCTGAATACCATGGGTAACGTCCACCTTTGCCTGTGGACACAGATGCTGCTGGCCCCCCCATAGTGCCATAGGAACGTCTGCCGCTCCTTTTTGGCCTGCCAGACATGATGGGGGAGGGGGATTATTACCCAAACTAATTAGAAACTGGGAAATGTGTGATTGGATGCACTTTATTGAGTGAAAAGTGGAGTTTGGTGCGCTTTAAATTGAGGACTACCACTAACAGAAATGTAAAAACTATAAAGAATAAAATAAAAAATGGGCAACACCAGCATTGCAGTCAAAAAAAACTGCAGCTGACTATTTAAAAAAAAAAAAAAAAAAGAGGGCAGGCAGGGGACAAAAAAAAAAAAAAAACATGCAGCAACCAAAAAAGGGGGGGGGGGGGGGGGTATACAGCACGAAATATTATGTAATGCTGTGTTAAACACTGCACTACACTGACACTACACTACTCAGACAATACACTATACTCACACTATACTGACACACTACACTATACTTACACAATATATTAGTACACTATACTGACACACTACACTACACTATACTTACACACTGTACTGACACTACACTATACTCAGACAATACACTATACTCCCACTATACTGACACACTACACTATACTTACACAATATATTAGTACACTATACTGACACACTACACTACACTATACTTACACACTGTACTGACACTACACTATACTCGCAAGCTAAACTGAAACACTGTGCTGCACTGAAACACTACACTGAAACTCTACACTAATGCTCTACACTACACTAACGCTCTACACAAACACTCTACACTGAGTCTCAATAACACACTAACTCGCTAGTAGTAAACTGAGCCCTGCTCTGTCTCCAACAACAAAAGCAAAAGGTTCAGGTGGGAAGGAACCTTTTATAGTGTGGGGTGGGACTATGAGTACTGAGCCATGATTGGGCAAAGTCATCATGGCTCTGACAGTGCTCTGTGTCCTTTTTGGGCAAAGTCCTGCACCTGACCAGCGGTCCGGTACATTGCTTCAGCCAATCAGGGCCCTAGAATGCACATTGTGGGGCACTAGGAGGGGAAACATCCCGCCTAGCGCCATGCAAATTTGGGTTTTCGCCGAAAGGGTAATGTTTAGGCTGAACTTTTTCTTGGCTCAAACTGTTCGCCCAACTCTAAAAATAAGGTCTCATTCACACTGCCAGTGTCAAACCTGCATTTGGAAACAACTGTTTCTTCAGAATAACAAAAGGTAGGAATCTGCAACAATAATTTGCTAAAATCCCTGCAATGTGCATAGATCACCCAGAGAGTAATGCTTTTTCTTCTCAGCAAATGTGGAGTTAGGCTAGCCATACATTATACAATATATAAGAAAAAATATAAAAATATTTCCGCGCTAATAATAATGAATAAAAGGAAATGATAAATATCAGCAGCCAACACAAAATCAACCAACAGTGATTCAAATTGCAAAATAACATAAAAGTGTAGCGCTACGAAAAAATGATACTCATAAAACGAATAATAAATAAGTGTCCAAATGAATGAGTTCCTAATAATCACGATAGTGTATGAAAAAATGTCCAACTGAATTAATCTTCAATAAAAGTGAAGAAGACATAAATCCACAAGTGCAATGGTCCAAAAGAAAAGGGAGGAATTCTTCCCAGGGCACCAGGAGTGTATGAAGGAAAGGGGACACCTCTGTGATGGGATATGATAAGCAGCTTACCAAATTTCCATGGCTGCTCAGATTAGTGAGCTAGCCTCTCCCAGCTGTTAAATCCAAACCACTGAAGGTTGAAGGGTACTTTTTTAGCTCCAAGGAATCACCACTTGAGATGTAGTAGGATCGGTATGGGATTGGCACTCATCAATAAATATCGTCAATCATACATGAATATGTGAAGAGAGGAGAGAGGCAACACACATAGCGTAATCCCATTTAAAACTTGTAGTCTTGTTTATTTAAAAGTTATACTCACAGTGTATCTTAACAAACAGGCATATCAATAGCATATCAGACGCAACGTCCACACGCCCCTTGAAACTAGCCGGCCTCCATCACCTACCATCTGGGACTGTTTTGCGGGACGCCGCATCCTCTTCCCTGATAATGCTATTGATATGCCTGTTTGTTAAGATACACTGTGAGTATAACTTTTAAATAAACAAGACTACAAGTTTTAAATGGGATTACGCTATGTGTGTTGCCTCTCTCCTCTCTTCACATATTCATGTATGATTGACGATATTTATTGATGAGTGCCAATCCCATACCGATCCTACTACATCTCAAGTGGTGATTCCTTGGAGCTAAAAAAGTACCTTTCAACCTTCAGTGGTTTGGATTTAACAGCTGGGAGAGGCTAGCTCACTAATCTGAGCAGCCATGGAAATTTGGTAAGCTGCTTATCATATCCCATCACAGAGGTGTCCCCTTTCCTTCATACACTCCTGGTGCCCTGGGAAGAATTCCTCCCTTTTCTTTTGGACCATTGCACTTGTGGATTTATGTCTTCTTCACTTTTATTGAAGATTAATTCAGTTGGACATTTTTTCATACACTATCGTGATTATTAGGAACTCATTCATTTGGACACTTATTTATTATTAGTTTTATGAGTATCATTTTTTCGTAGCGCTACACTTTTATGTTATAATACATTATACAATACTCTTGTACAATTTTTCTTTAGATTTACCAAAACCATATAATATGAGGTCAAACCTAAAGACTTTCAATTTGTATTCAGGCAGGCCCTTGCACTACATAGTTGAAGGTAAATCTAAAGGAAATTGAATAAGAAATTTGTGTAATGTATGACCAGCATTACTCTTTACCGAACAATTTAAGTTTTGTATAATACTTATAATTATAAAAAGCTGCCTTTCAAGAACTTAATAGCAATACATGCCAAAATGTAACCAAACCAAGTTGCTTGGCCATTTGTAGAACGAAAAAATTTGGGGCATCTGTGGTGTAAAAATTATCATTTGATATTTTATTGTGCACATTTCTGGTTAAATAATAATGCCAATATGCTATGCTTGTAACTGAACATGGAAAAACAGTGTTACGTTGGTAATTTTGTTATGGTAGGACTGTGTTCCTGCTATGCAATGGAAATTGTGGTTAAATATTTTACAAGATAACAGCAAAGTTTGTGCACATGACAGCGTCGTCCGTATTTTGCAGTCAGAAATAAGCTGTCTTTGCCTTTCACCTAAATCTTGTCACACATTCACCGGACTGCAGACTCAGAGGCTTTTTGGGGTGGGTCCAAGTTCAGAGTGTGACGTTAGCTGCTCTAAGTTTGCCTGAATACAGATTAGAGTGAGCAGGTATCACATTGGTTCTGCACACACATGACTTGGCTACATATCTCTTGACCATATAAAGGCTGCCTGGTCAGAGAACATGTGTGATGCCAATTCTGACAGATGAGTAGGTTTGGCACCTAAACATGTGGTTTGTGCATGAGACAGCAGATGGTTACATGTTCTAAACCGAATCTAGCGGACAACTGGCTAGTTTGAGCATCCTAGAAGTTGGGTGGTATTCCATTGTAAATAGCAATGTGGTTATCAGGTACTGATAACTGAGGTTACTTAAGCCCCATATGGTTGAAAAACCTCAAACCTGTACATAATTTATGCATCCAGGGAAATGTATTTACTTTGGTGATGTACTGAGATTTGTCATTGCTGTCCTATTTTCTCACTGCAGGCTAAATTTTGAGATGTTATCAACTTTAGTTTCTGTAATACAATTAAAGTGTATTTAACCACTCGCCTACTGGGCACTTTCACCCCCTTCCTGCCCAGGCCAATTTTCAGCTTTCAGCGCTCTCACGCTTTGAATGACAATTGCGCGGTCATGCTACTCTATACCCATATGAAATTTTTAGCATTTTTTTCACACATATAGAGCTTTCTTTTGGTGGTATTTAATCATCTCTGGGTTTTTTATTTCTTACAAAAAAAAAAAAAAAAGAAAAAAGACAGAAAATTTTGAAAAAAAAAAAAAAGTTTTTCTTATTTTCTGCGAGGAAATTTTGAAAATAAAAAATAAAATTTTCTCCTTCACTGATTTGCGTTGGTGAGGCTGCACTGATGGGCACTGATAGGCTGCACTGATGGGCACTGATAGGCTGCACTGATGGGCACTGATGAGGTGGCACTGATGAGGTGGCACTGATAGGCAGCACTGATGAGCACTGATAGGCGGCACTGATGAGCACTGCTGGGCACTGAGAGGTGGCACTGCTGGGCACTGATGGGTGGCACTGATGGACACTGACGGGCGGCACTGATCACTGATGGGCAGCACCATCAGTGCCCACACTCAGTGCCCATAGTGCTGCCAGTCAGTGCTCATCAGTGCCTAGATGAGCAGGCACTGACTGGCAGCTCTATGGGCACTGATGGGGGGCACTAATGGAGGGCACTGTCGGCACATTGTATTTTATTTACCTCTTGTAATCAGGGCACTGGTGATCAGTGCCCTGATTACATTTTGCTGTGTCCCCGAACGGCTGATCGGCTCTGCTCCTTCCTCACACGCAGTCTCTGTGTGAGGAAGGAGAGCTGGCGATGAGAGATGATCTCATATGTTTACATATGAGATCATCTCTCATTGCATGGGCCGATCACGTGGTAAATGGCCGCTGTGATTGGCCATTTACCACGATCTGTGATTGGCTGTGTCCAAGGGACACGGCCGACACAGATTTTCCCCGATGCGCGCTCGCGGGAGCCTGTTACTGGGAGGCCGCTTAAAGACGGCACCCCGGAAATTCGAGTCTGCGCTGTAGCCGTCTTTCGGCTATAGTGCGGACCGGAAGAAGTTGAAGCGGAACTCCACCTGAAAGGGGAAGTTCCGCTTGATTGCAACCCCCCCCCCCCCCTCCACTGCCACAATTTGGCACTTTTTGGTTGATACCCGCTCCCATTTTCAGTCAGATGTGCCATGATGATCTAAGTCAAAAATTCTCCAGCCCCCCTCTCCCTTGTCTTTTGGGACACATTACAGGTTCCAGAATACTACTGGACCATTCAAAAGGCGCAGCATGGCTCGCGCATGCACAGTAGGAAACTGGCTATTAAGCCGGAAGGCTTCACTGCCTATTCACTGCCTGTTTCCCTTACTTGAGATGCTGGTGCCTGCACCCAAAGCCAACTGAAGAATCGGCTCAGGTGAGGACATTGCTGAATCCCTGGACAGGTAAGTGTCCTTATGTTAAAAGTAAGCAGCTACAGTTTTTGTAGCTTATGACTTTTAACATTTTGGGGGGTGCCTGGAGCTCCTCTTTAAAGCAATTGTAAATGCTTACCTTATTTGTTGTTAAAAAAAAAAAAAAAAAAAATGTCATACTTACCTGCTCTGTGCAATAGTTTTCTACAGAGCAGCCCCAGCCCTGACCTTCCACTTTTTGTGTCCTCCGCCAGCGCTCCTGGCTTCTACCCCCCCCTGCTGAGTGCCCCCATTACAAGCTGCTTGCTCTGGGGGCACTCGTGTGCTCCCTCTTAAACCACCTGTGTGTGAGACACACAGAGCATGGTTTGGCCCTGCCCCGTCCCCTTCTCACTGGCTGTGATTGAGCAAGTTGCTCCCACTGCTGTGTCTTAGCCAATGAGGAGGCAGAGACCCAGGAGAGCTTCTGCTCTTGTGAACATTGCAAGATTAGGATTGAGCTCAGGTGAGTATAAAGGGGGGGGGGGGGGGCTGAGGAGGGAGCTGCACACTGAAGGTCTTTTTTTTTCAGCCTTAAGAGCCACTTTAAAGTCACAGCTTCTTTTTTTTTTTTTTTTTTTATAGAGTAGGGTTTTTTCTTTTTCGTACACCGACGGACGTAGTTGCTGCTTTAAAACATAGACCGATGGGTAATAAGCCCCTCCCACTAGGAGTAACCAGGTAGAAACACCCAGGGGGGGCAGGGTCCTTGGGTATTGCACCTGGCCTCACCGTTGCATCTTCAGTTTTAGCTGCCTAGTCTTAGGAGTGGCCAAACGGCTCCCTGCTGGGACCCTTTTGTCCTAGCTCTGTTTTAAATGTCTTAAAGGAACCTTACTTGGCCTCAGGGGGGTTATTTTGGCGATTGGGAGTGGATTGCTCCATCTTAGGCCATTACTCCTGTTTTCAGGAGAAGCTTCTGTTTAACCCCTTGCGGTGCAGGTTCTGGTGTTTAATACGGATGGACCCTCTAAGGGTCCGGCTGTGTCTGCGGCGACCATCTCTAGATGGATCAGACAGAAGGTTGTGAAGGCGTATTCTCTTAAGGGCAAGGTTCCTCCTTTCCCTGTCACGGCTCACTCTACTTCGGTGTTGAGTGCCTCTTGGGCTTTCCGCCATCAGGCTTCAGTGATGCAGGTTTGCCAGGCGGCCACTTGGTCGTGTGTACATACGTTCACCAAGTTTTACAGAGTGGATGTGTTAGCATCCTCGGATGCGTCCTTTGGCTACAAGGTTTTACAGGCTGCCATTTAAGGGACCAAGCACTGGAAAAGCACAGGCAGGGCACTGGAAAAGTCACCAGGTGCAATCCTTTGCTGAAATGGCATGATACAGTGTGATCCATTAGGATCGCAACTTTGTATCATGTCATTTAGTGTTTTTACACTTTTGAATTTGCCGCTGGCACAGTCAAAGAGACTGTGAGGAGGACGGCGGGGGAGCGCACGGAAGCCACACTCGGGAATACCGCCCTGGAAGGTTAAAGTAATGACTAATGGAAATACGCAATAAAGGTAACTGTAGAAAAACAGATGACCAATTGTAAAGCATCTGCCTGTCTTTGAGTGGTTTGTAATCTACTGGAACTGGCTGTTTTCCTTCTGAATTATTAACACAATTTATATAAACATCTTCTTGCAATAGCAATTGATTTATATGAGAACTGGCCATAGTTCTCTTGATGGTCAAAGTGCACTTACTTTTGCTCTCCTGTGACCCAGAATCGGCTGACAGTGGGCTAAAGAAAGCCCACTGTCAGCTGACATCACAGAGCCACTCCAGGCTATGGGAGGATCAGATCCCGACCATATTGTCAAGATCTACCGAGCTCCCAAATGGACAGCTGGCTCTGTCTCTTAGCATGCAACTGAGAGCCAAAGCCAGCTGCACTCACCCGCTCTCAATCCTGGCGCTCCAGTGAGTGCTGGAGGGGCAGAGGGGAGAGTGGTGACTGACCGTCACTGCTCTCTTCTCCAAGAAGACTAAGAGCTGAGTGGTCAGCAGTCATGTGATTTTGCTGTTCTCGATTTTAGGGCCGACGTGGGACAGCTGCAGCATTGAGGTATGCATGTTTTTTTTAATTAACCCCATGCTTCTCCTTTTAAGGAGTTGATTGTGCTTGATACTGAACTTCTACGTAGCCCAACTTTTGCATTCAGTAAACCATTTTTGGTCCCATCTCTTGTTTTACTGGGCTATGTATGACCAACTCAAAAATCAGGTCATTAAATCTGAACTATTGGAATTATTTGTATTGCATATTTACATTGGTCCAGCTTGGCACATTGTAAGTGTACATATCCTATACCTTATGGCTTGCTTGAGAAGGTGGAAATATCTGTAGTTGTTGACTCTACTACAGTGATGGCTGCAGTCTTCTGGGCCATGCTCAGATTCTGTGAGTGGCTGCCTCTTTGAACACTGATCACAGGGAGTTGCTTGCTCAGCAGTACAATCCATTCATAGAATGCTTTTGTGTGTGTATATATATATATATATATATATATATATATATATATATATATATATATATATATATATATATATATATATATATATATATATATATTTTTTTTTGTTATACAAGGCATTCTCTGATTGGATGAGGTGATGAGGAGGTGCAGTGATGTCATAATCTCCACCTCATCCAAGCAGAGAAGTCTTGTATTCATTGTAAAAATACAAGGTGTTCAATGAATGGTGGCTGTGCTGAGAATACAACCTTGTGCGTTCAGTGGGGCAGCTGCTCGCAAGGAACATGAGCAGCTTTGAGTGCCGACAATTTCAGTGATTTCCAACTCACCTAGTGGTCCATCAGGTATGAGAAGTGCATACTTACAATGTGCCTAGCTGGGCCAATATAAGTATTCAATATGAATAATTCCTGGAGCTCAACATTATTATTTGAATTTATTTTAGTACTTTATTGTGTCTTTGTAGTCAGAAGCATAATTTAATCTTGATATTTATGGAATGTTTTCTTGTGTTTATCCCCTGCATATCCCAGGTTAATGGCATGAACATTAGCAATGTATCCCACAGCCAAGCCATTGCTTTGCTCCGCCAGCCATCTACTGTCCTGTATCTCACGGTATTGCAGGAGAAAGGCTTCTCTCAGAGGTCTCAGCGTACAGAAAGCGGTACCACACCTAGTCTTGGCAAGGAGGTCATCCATGTTGCCTTGATGAAGCGGGATCGGTCTGAACCTCTAGGAATTAAGCTGGTCAGAAAGACAGAAGAACCTGGAGTTTTTGTTCTGGATTTGTTAGATGGAGGACTTGCTTCAAAGGATGGCAGGCTGAAGTGTAATGATAAGGTGCTATCTATCAATGGTCATGATCTCAGACAAGGAACTCCTGAGACAGCAGCGCAGATCATTCAGGTAATAGTCTACAAAGAGACAAGACCAGATTATTGTACTATCGCTTTGAAGCAATATTTTCTGTACAATATTCTGATCGTGTGTACTCAACTTTTAGTAACCATCGAGATAGGATTGTTACCAGGTCTAATGTCCTCTTGTGTCTGAGCGTCTCTTAGGTGGATTAGTTGCCCTTGTTAGTGTATGCAAAGTTTAATTAAAGTCTTTGCTTTTAGTGTATATTTAAAGTAATACTGCAATTTGACCATGACTTATGCAATTGTGTGGTATCCTGCATACATTGGAAAAATATGTAATAATAGTGCTTACCTTTTATGAAGATGTCGCATTTCAAGCATCATGACTTGCAGTGTCCTGGCTTCATGTATAAATACTGTTTTTGTGTGTGAGCTGCACCTGATAGATGGGCATTCAGCCCAATGCAAAACATGCCTTCTGTTCCCAAACAGCCTCTATTGGTGTCATGGGCACATTGTTCACAGCAAATAGGATGTAAACACAGCTCCCAATTTAATGATCCACAGCAAATGTGAACTCTGAACAATTTAAAACAGGAATCTCTCCACCCCCCCCCCCCCCCGACAAAAAGGGACACACTTGGTTACCCCTTGTTAATGCAGAAGTCCAGCTTCCAGATCTTCCAGACAGTGTTCAAAGCTGGTTTACAACTGTTAATGAGATCGGTCAGTATAGTACAGACAGCGTTAATCATGGTAACCAATAAAGTTTAACTCCAGGCACAAAACGTTTTAATGCAATTATATACCTCAATAGCATCATACTATATAAATCCACTTTGTGTGCACTAAATACCTCTGCAAACCCAAACATTACCTTGTATGTTGGCAGTGATATCCTCACTGTGCTGTAGATAGCCTGTACAGAGAGCTTGTCAAAGGGACGGACCCAACAGACCCAGCCACTAAAGTCTGCCTTCAGAAAACTACAGCAAGATCAGTCAACCAGTACAAGGAGAGATGCCTTTATTACAGGGAGTGATGCCTTTATTACAGGGAGTGTCTTCACAGAGGCAAAGTTTTACATTAAATTACTGCACAGATCTGAAAGAAATACTCAACTATTCCCCAAGTTTCAAGTAAGAATATACATGCCTCTTGTATTTAGACAATATTTGCTTAGCCTGAAGTTCAACTTTAACTCCCCAGGCCCCTCTGCATAGCAGAATAAAACTTGGAGTTTAAAAAAAATAAAAATTGCTGCTTACATTTTAAATGTTCTTTTCTAAAGGTATGCTATGTTAATATGTAACAAATATAAAATAGCGCTATTCCAGTTCGACTGCAAAAATATGAATGTGCTTTAACCTGTTATGGACTGCCCCACGCAGATATACTGCGGCAGGGCAGCCCTCCTGTGCCAAATCACATACCTGTATGTGATTTTGTGTGCTGGGGCGCAACGCCGGCAACCCGCTCCTGCTGTGATTGGACACAGCGGGAGCCAATCGGCAGATGCGAAGATGCGATGTCCACTGGGACACGCCAGTCGTTCTCAGGAGAGGCAGAGCGGCAGTCTGCCTATGTAAACAAGGCAGACCGCCGTTCTGCCTCACCTGAGTAGAATTGGCGTGTCCTGTAAACAAGGCAGAACCCCGTTCTGTAAGAGAGGAAGATGGAGATCTTGTTTTTGCTAAACAGGAACACAGATCTGTCTTTCCCCAGTCAAAGTATCCCCCACACAGAAAGCACTCCCTAGGAGCCACTTTATCCCTTTAATTGCTCCTGATGTGAACTCCTTCTCTACCAGTGTCATTAGTACAGTGACAATGCATTTTTTTTTTTTAGCACTGATTACGGTATTGGTGTCACTGGGCCCCAAAAAGTGTCACTTAGTGTCAGATTTGTCTGCCGCAATGTCGCAGTCCAGCAAAAAAAAAAAAAAAAATGGAATGGTCATGAAGGGGGGTAAACCTTCCAGGGCTATAGTGGTTAAAGAAGTATAGCCAAAGCTATTTTGGTTGTAGATCTCCTCTGGATCACAGGAGTGCAGTTTGTTCTGCACTGCTGTGACCCATTTTCAGGCTACAGTGGGCTTAAGCTCTCTGTTGGCTGATGTAACAGAATCGGTCTAGACTATAAAAAGATCCCGACCCATGTGGTCAGTGTCCGCCTAGAAGCCTGGACTGGCAGCTGGCTCAGCCCCTTTGCGATCCATTGAAAGCTCAAGCCATCGCTCCCCTCCACAGAATGGTGAAGCAGAGTGATCAGCGGTAGCTGATCGCTCAGTTCTCAGTCTCCGAGATGGCAGGGGACAGATGCTGCATCTACCTAGATGATTGTGTGTGTGTGTGTGTATGTGTATGTGTATATGTATATGTGTGTGTGTGTGTATGTGTATATGTATATATATATATATATATATAATATTATGTATGTATGTGTAGCAGGTTTTCCAGGCATTGGGCCTGATGTGGGTCTGCCATTGTTACCAGTGACACCTTCAGCCCATTTAAGCTGAATACCCAAGTGTGAGATTTGAGTCAATGGCCATTCCGGCATCTTTGGCTTGTTTTGTTTATTTGATATTGGGGATGGGAGAAGGGAATGAGTGGGATACACCTCTGGCTCAACTAGGTACAACTGGGAAACTTTGCAGAAAAATGCCTGTTAGCCCTGTCTTGATGCCAGCTGAATGCCGACCAACGCTTGCTGGCACTTGAAAAATACTGACTTGCTGAACTTGTGCTTGAACTTGACTTTTAACACTCTGGTTAGCTCAAAAGTCCTGGACTAAACGGACACTTGACTCTTGACACTCTGGTTAACGCAAAAGTCCTGTAAACAGCTCCCTCCAACCCTTCACTGGCTGAGGTAGCTCTTTGTAACTGCTTGTGCTACTGCAACTCTCAACACTGCACACTGTACACTTTTAACTCTTCAGGGCCTAACCGCTGGCACCCCCTTTACACTTCAGGGTCCTCTCACTAGGCACCCCCTCTACACTTCAGGGTCAACACTGGCACCCCCTTTTCCCGCTAGCTGGCTCCTGAATCCCTTGGACCTTCACCGGAGTGGTCCCCTTTCAGCTAGGCAGACCCCCAGGGGCAGTTTACAGTACTCACAAACTGGGAATGCTTTCCTGAAACTGGACCCCCTCTGCTCCGCTGGTCCTCTGCACACCAGACCCTCTCTACAGCTCAGCTCATTCTGTCCCCTCAGGCAAGGCGCCTGGGACCCCCGATTCCTCTGACAGGAGGAGAGACAGCTGTACTCTCCCTCCTGGGACTCTGCTTCCCCCCAAAGACACTGCGTCATGTGCTCCCCTCAAACTTATACCCACTCCCAGAATCCTGTGTGGCAGAATCTGCCTTTCTGGGGTAGATCCAGGCTTGAATGTGCCACTGATTGGGTTTCCTCCACTGCCCAATGAGAACCCTCTCATGGAGCCAGTGGGGAGACTCCCCAGTCTCAATAGCAACACCTGGGAGACATAGCAGCCCAGCTGAAAATCATGGCCCTGCTGTTAGGCAGCCAAGGCCCACTATACTTTGCCTAGCACCTACCTTGTAGTGTGCTATATATAATCATTTTTTTCTAAATCTCGAACTTCTCTTGTAAAACAAGCGGAAGTACTTTATTTCGCAGTATTCTGCATGATGTCAGATCATTTGTGTAGGTCTTTGCAATGCAGCTTTTACAGTTTTAGTAATGATGGCTGCACATCTAAGTGTGGTGCAGAATCTTGTCTTTTGTATATACATTTTAAACACAAATTTAAAAACCAGTTAACCTCAAGTTGTTCACTAACTTATGGATGTAAATACTGCTTTTGTGCTTTACAGATGAGCGAGGCACGAGTGAACTTTGTGGTCCTCAGACAAACCACACCACAGGCCATAGATATAGAAGAGGGGACTTCATCAGGAAGCAGCAGTAGTAGCAGCGATGGAGGCAGCCCAGTGCACGCACGCAGGAGACACAGTCAGCAGTCATGCCAGAGGAGATCCACAAAGCAGAGGGTAAGTATTAAAAGTGCAGAATCTGCTAGGAATTTGTCATAACAGAACACAATCTGTTCAGACGCCTGTTCTAGATCTATTGAAAAGAGTAACTGGCTTCTGTACAGTGCAGGAACTATTTACTCACCAGATCAATAATCGGATGAAAAACGTTGTGTGTGGTTATTGTGTGAAATTGTTCCTCACAATCCAGAACATAGAGATGTTACAAAATAAACCTTGTGTAGATTGCCAATCCATGATTGAACCTGGGTGTCGAGTGGCTAAATCTTACTGTGTGTAGCTTGCAGTAGCACTCAACACCTGAATCAATCTACATTCATTTGACAACAGAACAATGCATTGTACCTCTCTTCAGAAAGGATGCCAGTATATGATCTGTTAATGAGGCCAACATTCAAACTTTACTTCCTCCTTTAAAGCTAGGGCTGTAAATTCTCAGTGCATGGGATCATCCAACACTGATGACCTTCGTTCCCAGTGAATTCATAAGATGTATTGTCTTCTGATATGGAGTATTTTAAGGCCCCTTTCACACTTGTGTGACTTGTCCTGCGACTTGGGACTGCAAAGTCGCATGACAAGTCGTACTCCATGATTTCCGATAAGTACCATTCATATCTGTGCAAATTCAAGTTGCAACGACTTCAATGTAGTCCCTGCACTACTTTAGTCTGACTTTGATGCCTTTTGAGGTCCATAGACCTCAAGATTACACAGGCATCACTTCAAGTCTGGTCAAAATCGTGGCAAAATTGTGCGACTTTTAGGTCTAAGTGTGATGTGTGTTTAAAAAAAAAAGAAAAAAAAAGACTGTCGATGGCTTCGAAAGTTATCCTCAAACAAGAGGAAGCAAGTACAATAAATAATTCTACTTTTTATCAAGAATATAATTTTTCCCCCTGTTTTAGATTTGATTAAATATGGAATTAAACATGTAGCTTAAGATCAACTCAGTGTTGCATGTCAGTCTCTCTTAAATTAGTTCCACTCTGTTGTCTACAAGTGGTGAGTGGCGTGATTTTGGCTAAATTGATTTCACCAGAAGACTTCATTAAAACAAAAACTCTTCATTTGACTTATTGAGCTGCTTTTGTAAAATTTGCCAATCTTCCAATGGGGACACTAATTTTGGTGACAACCAGGGATTTCCCGAACATTGTATTTATTTTTCCTGAATTCTTGTTGTGACTTATAGGTGTGCCCAGCCTATTGCATTAGGGTGTGCACCCAAAAAGTTCAAACACACATGCCTTTCTCTGCAGCCTCAGTTGTACGGGGCAGTGAATGAATGGGAAGCACTCTGCGCTGAGTGGCTTCCTATTCATTCACAAACTTAAGCATAGTAAACACACTTTACAATGCTTTAGTTATGAATGGACACAGTTAGCAAGTGTGTTCATTTAGAAAAAGGGCCGAAAATTACATATTTACTATCCCCTTGCCCTGCTCTCCATCCTGAAACATTCCCTGCAGCAGCAGGAGTAGGAGGAGAGGAGGGAAGCCAGCAGGATCGGGGGGTGGGGGACCCAACAGGGAGGGGGGGCCCAGGCAGTAGTGGGAATCGGCACCACACATAGTGATTAGGGCGTTCACAGGCACACTTGGCATACCCCCTGCGCACGCCTATGTTGTGGCTAGTGGTACAGGAAGTGAAGGGAAATATCTCCAATGCAATAAAGATGGCAAAAAGGTGGCAGGGGGTTATAACCCTCCCTTACTCTATCCAAAAAAACCCAAAAAGGTCTGGCTTGTGTTTTGCTTTATATGTCTGAGGCAAAAAAATGGGGACCATTTTTGGCCAGGTCCAGGATAGTTAAAAGGAGCTTCAGTAACCTTTTGAGAGCAATTTTAAAGCACATTACTGTACACCCTTAAAAAAAAAAAAAAAGCCTTAATTTGCCTTTTCTAATGACTTCAGTGCATTTGACCAAAGTGGCAAAATTTTGTTAAATTCTCTTGATTTTCACTGAGGAGATACAAACTTTTAGTTTTGCTTATCCCTTTTTTCTAGCTTAAGCACTAAACATTCTGTGCTGACAATCATTTAAAAAAAAAAATACATTTTTTAATTTATTAGGATAGTTTTTTATATATACAGTTAGGTCCATATATATTTGGACATGGGCACAATTTGTGTTTTTTTTCAGGTATTTACAAAAAGATATTTAAGCTATAGTTTAAGTCCCCGTTCACACTACCGCGACTTGTCAGGCGACTTGTCAGCCTGACAAGTCGCGGCCCATTCTGTGCTATGGGAACCATTCTAATAGGAGCTACTCAAGTCGCTCCGACTTAGAAAATAGTTCCTGTACTACTTCTGGGCGACATCGGAGCAACTTGCATTGACTTCCATTATGTGAAGTCCGTGCAAGTCGCGCCGAAGTCGCGGTGCACGCGACTTCACAGGTCGCCCCCGAAGTCGGATCACCATAGTGTGAACCGACACTTATAATGGATATGGGCTGAAAGTGCACACTCTCCGGTTTAATTTGAGGGTATGTATATCCAAATCGGAGGAAGGGTTTAGGAATTACAGCTCTTAAGATTAGCCATTCCCCCTTTTTCAAGGGACCAATAGTAATTGGACAATTGAATCAAAAGCTGTTTCATGGCCAGGTGTGGGCTACTCCTTCATTATTTCTTCATCAATTAAGCAGGTAAAAGGTCTGGAGTTAATTTTAAGTGTGGTATTTGCTTTTGGAATCTATTGCTGTGAACCTACATCATGCATTCAAGGGAGCTGTCCATGCAAGTGAAACAGGCCATTGTAAGGCTTCAAAAACAAATCCATCAGACAGATAGCAGCAACATTAGGAGTCGCTAAGTCGACAGTTAGGTACATTCTGAGGAAAGAAGAACGCACTGGTGAGCTCAGCAACATAAAAAGGCCTGGACATCCACGGATGTGGAAGATGATCGCAGGATCCTCTCTATGGTAAAGAAAAACCTATTCACAACATCCAGTCAAGTGAAGGACACTCTCCAGGAGGTGGGCGTATCATTGTCAAAGTCTACAATCAAGAGAAGACGTCACTAGAGCAAATACAGAGGGTTCACCACAAAGTGCAAACCATTCATAAGCCTGAAGAATAGAAAATCCAGATAACGCTTTGCCAAAAACATCTAAAAAAGCCAGACTATTTCTTGGAAAGCATTCTTTGGTCGGCTGAAACTAAGATTAAGCTGTGCCAGAATGACCGGAAGAAACAAGTGTGAAGAAGGCTTGGAACAGCTCATGATCCAAAGCAAACATAATCTGTAAAACATGGTGGAGGCAGTGTGATGGCATGGGTATGCATGGCTTCCAGTGGCATTGGGTCATTGGTGTTTATTGATGATGTGACAGAAGTGAGAAGCAGCCAGATGAATTCTGCAGTGTTTTTAGAGATATATATTGTCAGCCCAGATTCAGCAAAGTTGATTGGACGGCACTTCACAGTACAGATAGACAATGATCCAAAACACACTGCAAAAGCAACCCTGGAGCTTTTGAAGGAAAAAAAGTGGAATATTCTGCAAAGGCCGAGTCAATAATCTGATCTCAACCCAATTGAGCATGCATTTCACTTGCTGAAGGCAAAACTAAAGACAGAAAGACCAACAAACCAAGAACAACTGAAGACAGCTGCAGTTAGAGCCTGGCACAGCATCAGACTTCAGGCAGACATTGCCAGTAAAGGATTCTCAACAAAATATTAGAAATGAACATTTTATTTATGATTATAATAATTTGTTCAATTACATTTGAGCCCCTGAAAATGGGGAGACTGTGTGTATAAAAATGGTGACAGTTCCTATAATTTGTACTTGATATTTATGTTCAACCCCTTGAATTAAAGCTAAAATTCTGCACTTCAAATTAATGTGGATTGTTTGGTTTTAATTTTTTTGTGGTGGCATACAGAGCCAAAAGTATGAAAATTGTGCCTGTGTCCAAATATATATGGACCCAACTGTATATTTATGGAGTAGAGTGAGGCAAGTATATTTATATTACCTGATAAGCCTTGACATGTATTTTTCTTTTTTTGTTACTTCCATATACAAAATATAGGATCAACTTCCAGTACTTTCTAGCCTAGGGAAGACTGTCACCTTGAAGAAAGAGCCAAGAGAATCTCTGGGAATTACCATAGGAGGAGGCCGTGACCATAAAAATAGGCTCCCCATCTATGTGTCCAGTGTTCAGCCAGTTGGCTGTCTATTCAGGGATGGGAGAATTAAAAAAGGTAAACATTTGTCATTGTTGCAAATCACTTTTAGAGACTGGGTTTTCACATTCCATACAGTTACTGAGTATACATTTTGCTCAGCATTCAAAAGTTAAAGAATGTTACCCGAACATTTCATATTTCTGTTATGTGCCTGCTATACCATGTAATTGTATGCAAAAGTATCCTGTTCTTTGTATTGCTTCCTTTGTGTGAAATCCCCGGTGTTCCTGCCAGTCTCTTTGCTTTCCTATTAAAAACTGAACACTAGGCATGAGAGCACAGCATAGGCAGTTCTCTAGCTGTGCTGGGAACTCTGCCTGCTCTCCTGCAATAATTAGACTTGTGTTACCCCCCCCCCCCTGCACAGCCTGTCACTGGGAAGACCAGTATACTGCTGTTTCTCCTCCCCTAGCAATCTGAGCTTATTATGCAGCTGAGAATAGAGGGAATGTGATCTCTTCTGAAAAAGGAGAAAATTGGTATTTTATGATTATTTTTTTTAATTTTTTTTTTTTAATCTATACACAAGTTTTTCCTTTCATTTCTATGTTAAACAGAATGTGTTGTTTTTAGAAGGTGAAGGTTCACATATACTTTAACCACCTCAAGACCGCCTGCTGCAGTTTTACGTCGCTACTTTGACAGTAAATACCGGGGTTATGGCAGATAGCTACCATACCCCAGTATTTGTTTACTCGGCGGGTGGTCCTCTTTCCCGACAAAATGGTCCCAGCGGTGAATTCGCCACGGATCACTTTTATGGGCAGGGAGAGAGGTTCCCCCCGCCGCTTCCCAGAGCCATCGGTAGTGGGGAAAACGATCTGGTCCGTTTCCCTCCTAGGCAGGAAGTCGAGTGAGGGCAAGCTGGACCCCGCTCGACTCTATGGCCTTGGAAGACCAGAGCGACATCATATGTCGCTTCCTTCCAACAGCCTTAAAGGGCCCATTTTTTTTTTCATGATGGGAAAAAAAATACTTTTTTTTTTCTTTAGTGTAGATGTGAGATCTGAGGTATTTTTGACCGCAGATCTCACATGAAAGAAGACCTGTCCTGCTTTAATCCTATCACAGGGAATGTTTACATTCCTTGTAATAGTAATAAAAGTGATCAAAAAAATGTTTTTTAAAGGGACAGTGTAAAAATAAAAGGTAAAATAAAAAATCTAAAGCGCCCCATCCTTCCAAGCTTGCGCGCAGAAGTAAACGGTGTTCAAACCACACGTGAGGTAGCGCCGCGATCGTTGGAGCTCTAGACCTCCTCTGTAACTCTAAACTGGTAACCTGTAGAAATTTTTAAAAGCATCGCCTATGGAGATTTTTTAAGTACCAATGTTTGTCGTCATTCCACAAGTGTGCGCAATTTTGAAGCATTACATGTTGCGTTTCTGTTTACTCGGCGTAACATTATCGTTCACATAGTTTTTTTTTTTAAATGCAGTGAAATGTATTTTTTCCCAAAAAATTGCGTGACAAAAAATATTGCAACGACATGTTATTCTCCAGAGTCATTGCTAAAATATGTTTTATATATATATATATATATATATATATATATATATATATATATATATATATATATATATATATATATATAATGTTTGGAGGTTCTAAGTAATTTTCTAGCAAAAAATACTGATTTTAACTTGTACACAACTAGTGTCGGAAATAGGCCTGATCCTTAAGTGAGTAAAGAATGGAACACTTGGCCTACACTTGAAGTGTAAAACTTCATTTTGAGTAACTTTATTTTTAGTTCACATATGTAAGGAAATATTTTGTCCCCGTTTGTGTTCCCAAAGGAGAGATTTATGCACTTTTCTTGCTCTACAGATAGAAAGTAAGGGCATATCTTCCCTAAGTGACAGGAAAGGCCACCTTTAAGCAGCAGCACCTGTAAGAAGGGTTGAGGGGATTGGGAGATTTCCCCTCTACTCCTGTTCTGGTGACAACAATCATAGGTATTTTTCTCTTACAGGCTTGGCTCATCTTTCCTGCATTTTTTCCCCACAAAACTCCTTATGCATTCCAGGATCCTAAGCACAGTACATACCACTGCTTAGCTGGTAAAAAAGGTGCTAATTTCCCCATTATTTGTGTAGGCTGTGCACAGCCCATCAGCACAAACTCTTTGGTGCTAGATCACCCTCCATCCTGCCTAAATGTCAGGCAGGATGATGGAAGTACACCCTCATGGCTTTGGCTCATTTAAACTGCGCACATGCACGGTGCTCTCTTCACTGCACAGGAGTCACATCACCATGGCACACACCGACACCGGGTGCCTTAAATATATGCAGGGCTGTGCATGCCGCTGACAGGCAGGAGGAAGGTTTATGACAGAAGAGACTGAAAGGGTCTCTTCTGCTATAAAAAAAAACTCTACCTGTCAGCAAGTTTTTAAAAAGTGGGTTTAATACCAATTTAATATGCAAATATGCACACATTTCACTGCTTATAGGATAAATAGATCTGTATCTACAATGATTATATTTGAGCATGTATGTAATCAATAGTTTTTAAGTCTTTAAGCACACTTGAAGATTTACATTGGTCAAATGCAAGAGGCTCATGTAAAATGCATTTTTCTGGGTTGATGAAACTATTTGTTCACTTGTAAACCTTCTGCTGGGGAAAAAGTTAGGATTTTTATTAGTTAAAATGTTAATCCATATTCAGTAATTTTTTTAGATTTATTCTATGAGAAATAGAGATCATAATAAAAAAAAAAGGATATATACTATTTTCAATGTCTAGAACTACATTTATTGTATATATACTGTATCTTACCTGATATAAAAGTGACTGAACATACATCTTCTGTACAGGCGATGTTCTTCTTAGTATAAATGGGACTGACCTGACTTGCCTGATCTATATGGATGCAGTTTCTGCTCTGAAGTGTAACGCTGCTTCACACACTGTGGTCCTGAAGGTATTGGAGCTAACGCCCACAGAGAAACAAGGAGAGCCTACAGAGGGAGGTGCTGAGGGCCTGAGGGACCCTGGCGGCATCTGGTCTCCACTTTGGATACACTGGCTTGGCCTTCCATGGTATGTTACTCGTGCATTTCAATTGCAAATAAATAATGGTTAAGAGAACAAATGTATTTTATCTCATTTATTTTGGGGATGCACTTGACTGACTCACCCTACTCTTTTAACATGTTAAGAATACAGAACTGAAGCGGGAGCGGTAGCAATTGGGCAAAGGGGCGGGCAGCCACTGGTGTTAACAACCATTGAACAGCTGTTGTTGAGAAATAGGCCTGCAAGCCGGCCGCAGCGGGGTTCCCCATTGACAGCTGAATGTAAACTAAACAATTGCCGACAATAAAAATTTAAGAAAATATTATGCCCCCCCCCCCAATCCATACCAGTCCCTTCAGTTTGGATACCAATGCTACCCTTTCACAATCAGCAAGCTTTTGTTTTGCATTGAAGCAGCCTGAGTCTGCTCACTCCAAGGTCTCCAGAATGAGTTCTCTAAAATTGCCCAAATTTGGTAAAACTTTTAGGCAAATTTCACTCTGAAAAGTTCTTTGTACCTCTGAAATCTTTTCCTCAGCAACATCATATTATGTGGGTTTCTACAGAAATGGACATTCCCTGTGGTAGACCCAGCCATATTTTGTCCCAGTGGACACAAAGTTAGTCCCGTTTCAGGCCCTATTTTCCTCCGTAAGCTCTGCCATGTAGCCTGCAGTTGCTTCCAGATGTTAGCTATCTGAACTAAGTGTACATCTTGAAACCCTAGATCTATCTTTACATATCCCTTCATTCACCACCCCTTGGATCTTTTGTCTGTGGCCTTGGGTTACTTTGTGCACAGCTTGTAGTCTTTGCCAGATTTCCTGGTTGAGGCTCCTGTTCATCCACATGTGGAGGATCTCGCTTGATGGCACTCCCATGCAGGAAATGCCTTGAGCAGCTAGCCTTCAAGGCAAAGTGCCTGTGTGGTTCTTCCTTGAACAAGTATATCGAGTGGATTTCCAGGGTCAAAAGTACTCTTCTCCAGAGGAGGGCTTGCACTCCTGCAGGCCCTTCTACTACTGGGACTAGGAAAGATTACATTCACACCTCCACTTTGAAGTCCAACATGCTTTTATCAGTAGACATGGTCTTCTAAGCCAGCCAAATCTGGCTCCAAGCCCTTTTCTCAGTGATAGGGTGCTGAGAAGTGGGGAAATGATTGTCAGCCTTTTTGGTTCTGGTGATGCTCATTGCACCAAACTGGCTCAGGAGGATGTGGTACATGAGCTTGCACTCCTGGCAGACTCCATGTGGGCCTTTCCAGGTCATCCAGACCTTCTGTCCCAAGGGCTCCATCATGCTTTTCTGTTTTGTCTCTGTTTAATGGCTGTTGAAGCACGGGCCATAATTAAATGCATCAGTACTACAGTTTAGTCAAAAGGGATTAAAATGCTGATAGAGAGGTATCCCTTTACTGTCTTTCTCCTCCTGGTTGAAGCAGGATCACAGAGAGGGTGGAGAGAACAGAGCCAGATGGTATAAGGAGTAGAATATTGAGGAAGAGACCTGCAGTATAGAGCCAAGGGGAAAAAAAGCCGAAGTGAAACAGGAGCATTTATACCATACATCCTGTGGCATAGAGGAAGGGAGGGAAAAGCCATTGTGTGAAGCAGGAGAAAATCACAGATAACAGCACAAGGACTGCAGCACACATGTAGAAAAAAGGGGCCGCAGTGTAGGAGTGGCACTGGGAATATAGCACATTGGCAGAGGAAGAAGGGGCAGAAATAGAAGAATGAAGCAATAAAAAAAGAGACCCTACAGCACAGGTGCCAGGGTAGAATAAGCTACAGTTAAGCAGGAGAGTAATGCCACATAATGAAAGTGCAAAGCCTACCAAAGCAGGGGTAGAATGCGCTACAGTAAGAAGGCGAACTGGGAAGATGACAACACAGCCAAGGGAGAAGGAGAAAAAGTAACCACAATGAAGAGGGTGAAGAAATGTCAAGGTAGGAGAAGAGAACAGGGAGAGGATGCATTCTTCTTAAATAGGGAAAAAGCTGAATGTTTTCAAGATCCCTCCAGTACTGCCGATTTTTAGAGCCCTTGTTTCTGTTTATATTGTATGATATTCTATAAACATAAATAGTGTAGCGCAACCTTTTCAGTGAAATAAACGTCCATAAATCAAAAAATCACAATCCAAAATAAACTTGCTAATAAAAGTCCAATCACCAACGTAGATGAAGTGATATAAAGCTCTTTAAAAGCCAACACCCAATGTGCCAATTGCCTCCACCTAAATAGTGCGTGGCTGCTCACCTCCAGAATATGACCACTGAGCCAACAGTAGGTATTATGTGCTTTACCCTTTCAAACAATATGCTGTTCTCCCCTGCTCAGGAGCTCAAACATACAGGAAGATGAAGAAACAGCCAATAGTGCTCTATTTTTTAAATATTTATTTGCTGCTAATAAAAATTGCCACTTACAAAAATAGTTACTCAACAGTGCTGGGACAAGAGCTCTGTCTTACAAACACACTGCCGCTGGGTAAGATGGCCGCTGTAGGACATCACATGCGTGGCTCCAGGGGGCCCTATTTATGTTTATAGATCACAGTTGAAGGTATTGTGGTATTGCCTTTAAGTGTTTTAACTTGCAACCTCATTTCTATTTTTATGTATTTTTTTTTTTTTTTACATTCATATTTAGTATAATGTATTCATTGTGACTGCGCTAATTGATGTACACTTTTTTGAGGATTATGATATTGACTAAATGTTTTTAAAATAAGTGATGTGTGATTATTTTCTATTTCTCTAGCGCTCATTGACAGACGTAGTCCTCGGTGATACACCACCTTCGGGTTATGTTGCCTCCACAGGAGCAGTCCCAGAGGGTATATCCTCTCTCTCTCTGCCTCAGCAAATCAGTTATTTTCTGTCTAGTTAGGAGTAAGGACCTAGATACCTTGCTGGGATCTTAGGTCCTGGCAAGAATTTTTTCTTAAAGGATTTTTTTTTAGACAGCTTTTTTTCTCCAGTGTTCCTGTGAGATCTTCAAGCAAGAAAGCTGAACTGGGCGACGGGCTGGATGTTGAGATCCGGTGGTCACCCCAGTTCAGGCCATAGCTCCGCGCTGGGTCGGCCGCGACAAAGTCCCATTAAAGGACTGTCCATGTGAGTTAAACGTCTCGCTGAAACGCCAAAGACCATGAGTCACGGCGTCCGTATCGGTCGACAGCCCTCCCGCCCCGGTGGAGAGGGGTACTGTCAGGAGTTGGTGCCCGCCTGGTTCCGGTATGGTGAGTAGTATGTTCCCCCTTTTTCCCTGACGGGTTTTGTGGTGAACGCGGGCCCCTCTCTGTATGGTAAGAAAGAGTCCCTTTCTATCCTATAACATGACACAGATCCTCCTACTTTGAGTGTGATTTTATGTGTGCAAAAAGCCAGGAGGCTTGGTTTGGGAGCTAACAATCTAATTGTATACATGTTTAAAAGATGTAATCTGTGGCATTCTGGGAATCTTACGGGTTAAGTATAAGCTACCTACCAGTCAGAAGCCACGGACATGTAGACTGCCTTCCAAATCAGATCTCCAGCTATTAGCAGGCCTCCCGAACGGCCATGCGGTCCGCCAGGGCCGGTACCGCCAACCACGCCATATCCCCATGCAGAGAGAGTGTTGTGTGCCCTGCAGCACACCGCTATTCAGTACAGGCCGCCGCCATTTTTTTTGCTGGATCGCACGAGCCGCCATTTTGGCGTAGCCTCGTGTCTCCAGCATGGGGGCGGCCATGTTTGAGGTGATCCAAACACCTCGTGGAGCTTGGGGGAGGCGCCGGAAGGCGTGCAGAGGGGCGGAGCCGCCTCCTTTCTTCCTGGGCAGCCAGCCAAAAGACTTCCTGTTTGTCAAGACAGCGCTGTAACCTGTTGCAGTTAACTCTGAGCATCAAGTGGTGAGCCTGGGGGTCTATCTCTCTCTCTCTCTCTCGATCGATAGGGATCCCTAGCAGGTAACACTAAGGGGCTTTTTGTGGCGCTGGGGGTCAGAAAAAAAAAAAAAAAAAAGTTTTTTACTTTTGAATTATATTATCCAGGAAGTGACTGGAATTATCATGGACCCTGCCACACATATTCCCCCACCTGTTTCCCTCGAGGGGGCCACGGGACCCGCCGGTGCACAGAGTATAGAGTCATTTACAGCAATTTTGGAGTCTATGGTGGCTCGGGTGGAGGCGGCCTGTCAGGGACGGGGGTCAAGGAAGCGACCCCCGCCTACCCCTATACCATCTGACACCTCTGACTCAGATTCAGAGATGGTCACGGCAGTTGCAGGTTCCTCTGCAAGGGCTGTTATCCCAGGTAAAGCCCCCTCAGACAGTGAGGAGGACGCTTCTTCTCCTGCTATAATTCAGGAAGAAGCACTGGTGGACGCACTAGTTGTGGCAGTGCAGGAAACCTTGAAACTTGAGGCTTTACCGGCAGAGGCAACTGAAACAGAGATGCCTTTTGGTACTAATAAGCCCATCAAGACGGCGAAGGCTTTCCCTGTACCTAAATGTTTTGGTAATCAGATTAAAGAAGAATGGGAGCATTCTAAACGTACCTTTACTATTTCCAAGCGTATTGCTAGACGCTATCCGTTTGAGGAATCCATCATTAAGAAATGGACGGTACCACCAGTCGTGGATCCGCCTATTTCCAGGCTGAATAAAGCCACGGTTATTCCAGTGGAGGACACTTCGTCCTTTAAGGATCCGGTGGATCGAAAGATAGAAGCAGAGTCCCGCACCATCTTCTCTCTGATAGGGTCAGCATTTAGACCAGTAATTGTTATTGGTCTAGTTTCCCAGACACTTACGGAATGGGCGAAAATGGTACGCCAAGATCTTAGGGGAAAAGATATTCCCCAGGAGACATCTGATTTAATGGAACAGATTATACAAGGGCTACAGTTTATCTGTGACGCAGCCTTGGACACTACTCCCTTATTAGGGCATGCATCTAAGTTAGCGGTGATCCTCAGACGTGTGCTGTGGTTAAAATGCTGGTCAGCTGACCTAGGTTCCAAAAAGACCTTGACTAATCTCCCTTTTCAGGGGAATCGTCTATTTGGGGCCAACCTAGATGAAATCATTAAGGATGCCACTGGGGGCAAGAGCACTTTTTTGCCACAGGCTGCTAAAGCTAAGGGACCTCGCAACAAGCGAGGACCTTTCTTTACCGCCCATAAAGGGCGCCCGGCTGGTACTAACGGGAAAGGCAAGACTCCTCCAGGAGGGTTCAAGAAGGGCTGGTCAGACAAGCAAAGGACCAACCCAGCCAAACCCGAAGCAAAGGAGTACACAGCCTGAAGGTGCGCCCCCACCCGGTTTCAGGGTGGGGGGACGTTTTCACCGGTATTCAGGACATTAGATCAAGCATCAACCACTACTACCGGTGCGATTCTTCCCTTCCAACATTTTAGTACTACAGGAAGCGGTAGTTACCGTTCCCTGAATAGATCTTTTCCTTTACCTTTTCCTAAGATTAGTCCCGATACCTCACAGGAATCGGATCTGGTTGACCAGATAGGCCAAGCAGCCTCTAGTCGGGTGACTTCGGTCCCTGAGGTTCAACCAGAAAAGATCACCTTTCCTGATAACTATCAGGTATCTGATAAATGTGTGGGAACAGAAAACGACCAGACTTTCTTGGATGGTCGGGGCCAGATAGCTCTAGGGACGCCTGGTTCAGATCCAATCAGCGCCAGTGGTCCTAGAAATTCTAGGCTGGCCTCCTCAAGCCGGCCTGGCCGACTTGGACATGTTAGTCGTAGACGTTCCGTGGGAACTTCGTCTCAGGGAGTGTCTGTGGTCTCAAGGACCAATTTACCATCATGCTTTACAGTCGCTGGGTTTAATGGCCTGGCCATTGAGACCCAAGTACTGAAGGACAGAGGTTTGTCTACTTCAGTCATTCCTACCCTTATCAAAGCAAGGAAAGCGACTTCCAGCAAAGTCTATTATCACACATGGAAGACTTATATTGCGTGGTGCGAATCTTTAGGATTTCCTCCACGTACCTATTCGGTGTCTCGAATATTGGCCTTTTTGCAACAAGGGGTTGAGCAGAAGCTAGCCTTGAGCACCATCAAGGGTCAAGTTTCAGCATTAGCAATCTTCTTTCAGAAGCCTTTAGCTACCAAATCCTTGGTGCGGAATTTCATCCAGGGGGTGCGGCACCTGGCTCCTCCAGTCCACGCGCCCTTACCGCCCTGGGATCTTAATTTGGTTTTGTCGGTTCTACAGAAACCTCCCTTTGAAAACATCAGGGAGATTCCTTTGCTTACTTTATCCCAGAAGGTGGCCTTCTTGGTGGCTATTACTTCTGCTCGCAGGGTGTCAGAACTGGCTGCATTATCATGCCAGTCCCTATACCTAGTGATTCATAGGGATAAGGTAGTACTTCATCCTAAGCCATCTTTTCTTCCTAAGGTGGTTTCAGATTTTCATCTGAATGAAGATATTGTACTACCTTCCTTGTGTCCTCAGCCCAAGCATCATCGGGAACATGCGTTGCATTCCTTAGATGTGGTTCGGGCAATCAGGGTTTACCTGAAAGCTACGGAATCTTTCCGTAAGACGGATTCACTTTTTGTGATCACGGATGGCCCCAGAAAGGGTTTGCCTGCATCTGCCGCGACCATTGCCAAATGGATTAGACAAACGGTGGTACAGGCTTATTCTATTAAGGGTCAGAGTCCTCCGTTCCCTGTTAGGGCGCACTCCACTCGAGCGCTCAGTACTTCCTGGGCCTTTCGCCATCAGGCGTCAGTAGTCCAGGTATGTAAGGCGGCCACCTGGTCGTCGGTACATACCTTTACAAAATTCTATAAAATTGATGTGACGGCATCGGCGGATGCCTCATTTGGCCGCAAAGTTTTGCAGGCCGCAATTTGAGGAGACCGGTGGTCTACCTCGAGGGTTTTTTTCTGTTTGAAAAAAAAAAAAAAAAATTTTTCTCTTTTTTTGTTGAGTCTCATCATTAAGGATGAGCATTGTAAACTTCTAGTTGGCACCGGTTGGGCCTTCTAGATTGGGATTTGATTTCCATTTTCCCACCCCTCAGTTGTGATACTGCTCTGGGACGTCCCGAAGGTGGTGTATCACCGAGGACTACGTCTGTCAATGAGCGCTAGAGAAAAATGGATTTTTGTAAAATCTTACCGTAAAATCCTTTTCTCTTAGCTCATTGACAGACGTAGTCCCCGCCCCTCTGGTTTTTTTGAGTTGGGTTAAAATCTCTAAAGACTGCTTTTTCACATAACTGATTTGCTGAGGCAGAGAGAGAGAGAGGATATACCCTCTGGGACTGCCCCTGGGGTGTGGCCAGAGCTTTTTAATTTCCTGTCTAGTCCTGCTCCTGTGGAGGCAACATAACCCGAAGGTGGTGTATCACCGAGGACTACGTCTGTCAATGAGCTAAGAGAAAAGGATTTTACGGTAAGATTTTACAAAAATCCATTTTTTGTCACTAAAACAATTTTTCTGTGAATCTAATAAGGACACGCTTGCTTTTCTAACAGCTCCTTGCACTGGTGTCGACACATTTCTTTACGGAAGAGTACCTTTGAAAGCTGGGGGTTCAGCATTGTTGGTGGCTATGAAGAAAACAAAGGGAATCAGCCATTCTTCATTAAAACCATTGTACCAGCTACTCCAGCATTTTTTGATGGGCGATTAAAGTAGGTGGAAATTTTTCAGCAAAATAAACTACTGTATTTCACTTTTTATTTTTTCCTGTATTGCATAGATAGTAATACATTTAGTGGTCAGCAGCCTTAGAAAATGAGCCTCTCCTGAAATTATGTGCTAATATTGTTCCCAAAACAAAGTCCAAAAAAAATGTTTCCATTACACACAGTAGCTAATGCCTATACCTGGGATCTTTCCAAAATTGACCTGGTATTGCCAGAATTTTAAACCAGTTGCTGAATCATTAATTTAATCCCTGCAATCTCTGAAATTGTGGCAGCCAGTGAGTGGTCCTGCAAGTTTGGAGAATGTATTCATTCATTCATTCCTGTAATGTGTAAACAACCAATTACATGTTCTGTAACTGTAGCCGGTGAGGGGATTCTAATATGGACATGTGACAGTGTCATACCTTTCCTGATTGGCTGCAGCAACAGTCTGTGTTGCCCAGGGAGGCAGGAGGGCCTGGAAGCCAGCTCAGAGGCAGCTTCCGTGAGTCTGCTAGTGCATTTCATCAGACTACGTTGGCTCTAACTTGGCTCTTTTTCTTTCAATATGGTGGACACACAAAGGCTGAATCTTATTCTCTTTACTGTCATGCTTAACACTTCAGTTTTGGAAGGTTCCATGCTGTGTTTTAATGTTTGTCTGTGTAAGGCTGTACATTCAAACAATCAGCATTACCACGTACAAGCTCTTCTTTAGTGCGATCATTGTTAGGACTAAAGCCCACCTGGCTGAAAGTGTCAACACAGGGTGTGTGGATTTTATATCTCCTGTGCATCTCAATGAAGAAGACTTAAAAGCTCATAAACTGTTATGCTGACTTTGTAGGTTTCCTTGTCAGTTGGAGAGACTGTAGTCTGGACCCACATGTGGCTTTTTTTGTATGCTTGATGATATTGGGTCTTGGCACTTTTTTTTTTTATTTGTAAAGCTGTGCACAGGGCAGCTATCAGAAATTTTGGGGCCCCTAACACACAGTTTTAGGCCTGCCCCCCCAGGACTTGACCACCAACATTCCCCAGGGCCCGCCAACCATGTCGTCATCCTCCTCCAGTCCCATGTCCTACTTCTCCATTCCCTGTCCTCTTTCATCCCATGTCCTCCTCCTCCTCCAGTTCCATCGCCTCCATTCCAGAAAAATAAAGGTGAATGGTTCTAGTAAATGCTGCCCCTCCTGTCCAGGCATGAACAACCGGAGAACAGGGGAGGGCAGGGTCTACAGCTGTGTGTGAGGGCTATTGGTGGGCAGGACCCCCTACATAGTGCCAGTCTGCAAGGGATTGGCAGAACTTACAATTGAATGGTATTGCAAGGACAGATGGCAACCCTACCCTGTTTGGGGCCCCCCGGGATGCCCGGGCCCCCTACATGTGTGTGGGCTGTACCCCCCTGATGGCGGCCCTGGCTGTGCATATCTGACTTGGCATTTGTGGGGGAGTTATACATCTTATCCTGGAGCTGCATTTTAGCAGTAAAATATAATGCTTTTGTATTGCAGATTTTATACACACACACACCTTTTTTTTATACTGTAAAACATCAGTACTCTTTCATACTTTCTATGCTGAAACCATTGCATTTTACTGTGCAGGAAGTCTCAGCTCTGGCCTTGAATGCCTTGCAGTTTTAAAGCACTGCGGTGTATTCAGACACGGAGAGAATTGGAAAATGCTGATGGAGTAAATTTGGGCACTGCACCTTACCTGAAGGCTGCATTTAAGTGTGAACAGGGCCCATTTAAATAAAATCATCTTCTGTGTGCCCTTGGCAGACCTGCAGTTTTCTAGTCCTGAAATAGCAGGCCTATGCACAAGTGTGAACAAGCCCTTAAGGTTAGTTAGCCATACAGAGAGGGGAAAACGAGCACAGTAGAATGCATACAGCATAAGTTTTCAGATCTTGTGGGAACCACTGCTCTGTATTTACTATGGCCACTGCAGCATGTTTACAAACATTTTAGGGACTGAGTACCTGAGCCACTGCTTTCTAAGAGGCCAGTGTCCTCTCAACTGGGAGGTAGCAGGAGGGTCATTGATTGATGATGCTGGGGGTAATGGTGTTAAGAGAATGGCGGCAGGAGATACTCTGTGTTTGCCTACAAGGCTAAATTTTTCCTTCAGTAAGTCTTAGTGCTTACTGGGGTAAGAAACAATTTGGGGAGGGGGACTTAATAAACCTGGTGCAGCTGTGCATGATGGCCAATCAGCTTGTTAAATTTGACAATAAAACCTGGAAGCTGATTGGTTTCCATGCAGAGTACACCAGATTTTGCAGACTTCAGTTTTGATAAATAACCCCCAATTATTCTAGCCCCTTCCTCCACATCCCGATTTCAGGAATTCCAATTCCCAAAAGCTCCTAGGTATGCTAGTGGCTCCCATCTCCATCTTTTGCATAGCAAAGCATCATCAGGGCTAGAAGAAGTTGGAGGAAAAAAAAACATTGCCCTCTTCCCATCCTCCTCCGCGGTGTAAGATTATTCTCTAACCTGCTTTATGGCTTTAACATCACTACTCCTGTGAGCAAAATACTTGGGCAAGTTGAAGATTGCCTATTGATTAGCCAATGTTTCCAGGCTAATGCTAGAGGGTGCCAGGTCTGTTTATACTTGCATTGATGTATGTAAACACTATTGCGTTTAATGGTGCCTGTTTACATCAATGTGACTTTGATGCAATCTTCTGGCCCGTAGACTTCAATGGAAATGCATCTACATACTGTTTTTTTTTTTGTGATTTCGTGTACTATTTGTGCTGGTTGTTAGGATGCCGGCACCTGCAGTATCCTAACAACCCGTGACTCACCCTGTTGTGAGCAGAAAGGATAAGTAATGGTTATCAGGCATCGGCATCCTAACAATAATACGTTTGTCCCTGCTGTCAGCAGAATGTAAACCAAAAAGAAGAAAAAAAGTCAATAAAAACTCAACCATTTGTGATAAGTTCTTTTAATAAAAACAAAAAAAAAATGTCCCCCTAATGTAAAGTCTTCATCAATCATGATAACCACTGAGCTGCACTAAAAAAAAGCCCACCAAACACAACCACTCCTGGCTGTTGTCGGTTGCTGAATGACTGCGCACCTTCCCCTCCAACACTAAATAAACAAAGGGGTTCGTTCTCATTCCTGCTTAAGGAGCTGGCACCTGCCAGCGTCTTAAACAATGGCTCACTCTTGCTGGCTGATAACAGGGATGAGTTGCAGTAGTTAGTAAAACAAGCATTAGGAACTTATCAAAAATGCACCAAGTTGCACTGCACTAGTGGGAACCTAGCCTTACCAATAAGACTTCACAGCTATTTCCTGGCTACGCTTCAGTGGATCATGGTTGGGTCTGCCTTTCACTTGTGCCCAGGCACATTTTAATTAGTATAAACAATATGTCAATGTTACCAATTCCTATGAGGGGGAAATCGGCCTGCTTTTACAGCTAATAAAAGTCAAAATAGTATGACAAAGATAATGAAAGACCCTGGGCTAAAATCCATAGTCCTGAGTTGACTTAAAAGGAAATGATTAAACAGAACCTGTACCTATTAGCTGAATACACAATCCCTGTACCCACAAAATACTGCTAAAGGTGGTAAAAGAAGAAATGCCCTGGCATCAGTGTGAGGGGGAAAAAAAAGTCATTGCATAGGTGGTGCCACTGGCAGAAAAAAAAATTGTAAGTCTGAGAGAAGAGGGACAGTTGCTGGTGGGGATGGACAAAACAGGCTGGATAGAGGGGGCAGTTGTTGGGGGATAGTTAATAGTAGAGAACAGGCTATATATAAAAAATATACATGGCTATATATAATATCCCTCTGAATACGATTGCAACTTCCCTCCCAGGCTGCACTGTCCAATCAAGTCACAGAGAGGAATCCAGTATGACTGGGCTGAGTTGTTTTTTTGGCTTTGTGTTAATTTCCTTGCAGTTGAAGCCAAAAATAAGTGTGGCTGTAGCTTAGGAGTCAGGAAAGCAGCATGGCTGTGTGTACAGTTCACAGTAGGCCCAATCCCTCCCTGGGGCCTTGCATACATGGGGGATATTCCACTGCCTGTAGTGATTCTCTTTCAGATAAATAAGGTTCCTGAAGGGAAAAGCCTTGCCAGTAGTGCTTATCTGCTTCTGTGTGATTTTTAGTTGTAAAAAAAAGTTGAATTGTTGTGATATTTTTGTTTATTACATATATTATGGTAATTTAGTTTCTTTTCATTCTTTGTCTAGGTGTGGAGATGAGATTGTTGAAGTCAATGGTGTGTCTGCCGTGGGAATGAGTAATGCAGAACTGATCCCCATGTTGAAAGAGCAGAAGAACAGAGTCACTTTGACAGTGGTCTCCTGGCCTGGGAGTCTCGTATAAGTGTAGAACTGTGTGAAAAATTTAATTATTTTTTTTTTAAGTCTGAGACCTTTTAGAAAACCTTAATGTGCTCATGGTTCCCCATGAAGCCACAAAGTAGACCAATCCATTTTTAAGGACAAGATTTAAAATATTTAGTGTAGATATCTGAATCACAGATGCAAAGCTTAACACCAAGTATAACACTGATACAGCATTTCTTGCAAAAAATGATAAATTAAAAAGATACATGAAATAAGGATAAAGGGGACATAATGCACCTTAGATAAAGGGTTACTACTATCAATCAGACAATCCACTGAACTTGCACTTTCAGTGATCTTCCTAATGATTTTATGTGTCATTGGTAAATGAAGTTTGCTGTTACACAGCATTGTTTTTTTACAATAAGTAATGTTGCCTTAATTTTTTTTTTTAACTACCTGTATGTCTACCTACCCATTTTGCCTTTAATTTATATAAGGTATACCAGCTGGTACTATGAAAGGGGGTTCAGTAGATGACTAGTAATTTGTGTTGTCTGTGGCAGCCTGTTTTTAAAGAAGATTTTAAATATGAAACAGGCTTGTGTAGTACACGCGCTTGTCTGGCTTGGGTCTGTCACAGTCAAATTTCTTTCTAAATTTCATTTTACTAAGATATTGCGAGTGTGGATTAAGCCTTTGGTAACTAGTGAATGTGCTCTGGCACCCAGATGCTAGGAATTTAATTCTCTTAATGGCATTTAGCATCACAAACATTTACATAGAGACCTCCGGTGAAGACTTTTCTTTTTCTCCCCTCCCCCAGGAGTATTGGCCTTCAATTTACCATACGTGGTTGAGTCACCAATAATAAAAGCATGTTAACTTTTCAAAAGAATTTTGCCCAATGATGATCAAGGAAAACTTAAAAAAAAAAAAAAAAACAGGAATTTTGCTTGCGCATGATTGAAGTCAGTACAGATTCCCTACATCCACTAAGCAGAGAGAGAATTTGCTTGGCAAAGTAAACATACTTTAAACTTGTAAATCTGAACTCCACAATTCCTGTCGCTATAAAACCGTTTTTTGGACAACATATAAAGCTTTGCCATCTTCCTGACCCCCCCCCCCCCCAGCAACTTCCCTTCTGCACCCAGAAACAAACAGTCAGTCCTACAGCATCTCATCCATTCAGCAACAGCCATGTATATTTTATCAATGAAAGCAAGGCATTCTCCGATTGCCTAAGTCGAAGGGAGGTCATCTACACTACTTCTCCACATCAGAAAACACCTTGTATTCATTGATGAAAATACCAGGCTTTTCCTAAATGACAGACACTGTAGTGCCAGCTGTTTCTTTCCAGGTGCAGAAAGACAGCACAGCTTACCGTAAGTATGTAGTACAAGCTGCTGCAACATAATACACTATCCAGAGCACTCTGTAAAATTTCATTATACCAGGGTGTCACACCCCTCAAAAAGAATATATATTTAAAATGACAGGAAACATTGAGTTCAGCTTTAAAAACATGTAGGTATGATGGAAGCAAAATATCTCAATGAAAATTATGGAGGCAAAATATCTCAATGAAAATTACAAAAAGCGTTGCCAGCAATTAACTGTCCACTACAGATTACCTAATTAAAACTAGTAGCTATGAAGTGGTCCTGATTCACAAAAAAAAAAAAAAACATCTCAGGAACATTAAATTAAAATGGATTTTGTAAATTGTGAAATAAAGTTTGGATTAAAAAAAATATTTTGTCAGAATGTTACTTATGCTTTTTATTTGAAGTGCAGTCAATGTAATTTCAATGTAGAGGTTGTGCATGAAATTGTCAGTAAATACAATTTGGTTCTAAATGTGCTTAGTTAAGTACCTATAAAAAAAGACAAACATCTTATACTTACCTCCTCTGTGCAGTTGGTTTGGCACAGGGCAGCCCATATCCTCTTCTTGGGCCCTTCCCTCCTATAGAGTGCCCCACAGCAAGCAGCAGCTCTGTGTACCCATTCAGACACAGAGCTGCCGTTCAGCCCCACCCTCTCTCTCCTGATTTGGCTAACTGATTGACAGCCATGGGAGGCAATCAGGAGGGAGAGTCCCAGACATCCAAGGGACTTGTGGACAGAAAAGAACCTCAGGTAAGTATTAAGGGAGGCTGCTACACCCTACACACAGAAGGCTTTTTATCTTAATGTATAGAATGCATGAAGCTAAAAAAAAAAAAAAAAAAAATTCTGCCCTTTCAACGCCTTTAGGTAAGCAATAGATAGTTAATAGTGTGACCATACCCAGTGATTTCAAACAATGGGTCAGCGGCCGGCTTTCCCTCTTGTTCGTAAATCAAAGTCCACCAACTTGGGAGGTCTCTACTACATAGATTTTTCAGGTACTAGCAGCACTTTAAAAAATAAATCAGGCCCCCAAAATAAATACATTATGCGAATTTATGAAGAAAATTGATTTGCACTGTATACTAAAACAATTGGAGTAATTTCTCCCCCATGTTGTGTTGGAAACCTGATCAGTCAATGATTTAATTTACAGTTATATATCATTAAGTGCCAGTTCACACCAGCGCAACTTTATACAACTTCTTTAACAGAAGTCAATGCAAGTCCTGATGAAGTCGCTCCAAAGTATTGCAGAAACCTTTTTCTAAGTCTGAGCGACTTGAGTTGCACCGATTAGAACAGTTCCATTGCCATTAATGGGGCATGCCTGTAAAGGGCCTTAAATTTCTATCTTCATCTATCTATAGAAAAACGAAAGCCTCGTACACACGCAACGAATTTCCGCCGACCGGTCGTCCGTCTTTTGTCCAGAGTGGGTGTCTGTTGGTTGGAATGTGCTCTAGACTGCACACAAATTTTCCCGCACGACAGAATTCGACTTCAGAAGTGATGTCATGTGTTGGATTGCTTTCTTTGTGTTCTTTCATCTCTGAGCATGCCTAGTCTTGTTCACAAGATTTTTCCCCATCGAAATCTGTACTAATGAGACAAAAATCGGACGTGTTTTGACGGTCGACAAAAATGATATAGCCTTCACACCAGGATTTTTTCGGCCGAAAAGTCGGAGTCGGTTCTCGTAAGCACCATATTAACAAGCCGAAAATCGGCAGATCGGTCGTCGGACGAAATTTCCCAGCCGAATTTCTACTTGTGTGTTCGGGGCTTTAGCCAACACAACTGGACATCTCACCCACTGAAAACTGGACATCTCACCCACTGAAAATGTTGCATAAAGGGGGGAAAAAAACTGGGAAAAACAAACAATCACTACTGTACTTTAACAATGACTCCATAAAGGCAAAGCTGATCATATATAACTAAAGCCGGTTACACACACCAACAATATAGAAATCTGAAGCACTTTCAAGTATCTTTTGATAA
Source organism: Pelophylax lessonae (assembly GCF_965119305.1). Taxonomy (NCBI): domain Eukaryota; kingdom Metazoa; phylum Chordata; class Amphibia; order Anura; family Ranidae; genus Pelophylax; species Pelophylax lessonae. The sequence goes on along the minus strand of NC_138774.1, from coordinate 171,448,180 downwards.
AGGAAACCCTTACTTGCAACAGTTTATTTATAAATCTACATGGGGAAAACATTTTCTTTTGGATTGTTATTGCAGTAAAAATTGCTAGACCATTTGCTTTATACGTACAGCATAACTGCTTATGAAACAGAGACAATGTTACCTTCAGTTAATGCAGTTTTATTGTTAAACACAGATATGGTTCACATTATGAAAATATATCAAAGTGCTCAAAGATAAATAGATTCCCAATAAATAAGTATCAAATACAATGAGTTAGCTTTTTTTTTTTTTTTTTTTTACGCTTTAGTTTCAATCTATGTCACAATGGCTTTTTCATCCCTAGTTACAAAAATGCTCAACATATACAAATCAGTATAAAGAGTAAATGATAAAATCCAAAAATCAATAGGGCAGCAGTTCACCTTTTTCATTTTGAGGGGGGTGAAGCAGTCCAATGCAAAACACTTATGTTGTTTGTCCACCCTTACAACCTCTCTGTCCTAGCACAATGTATTCTGTGGACACAGTTAGTAAATGCAGTGCATGTGGAAAAACTTTCATCCTCAGTTGGTCACCAATGACCACACCCAGTCCAAGAAACTCACGGGTTTGAGGATGGACAGATGTAACAATCTCATGTTTTCAATAAGAGATCAGCCCATTTATTGGCAGCCTTAATGGGAATTGTGATAATTATTCAATGAGAATAGAAACAGTGTAGTTGTGGTATCTTACAACAATGCAGTATTCAATAAATTCAGATGCCAAGGATCCACTGAATAGACAGCTTACAGCTCTTTGCATCTGAGGAAAGCATAATATATATTTAGTTCCAAGTTGCACTAGTAAAGGTACTAGTGCAAAGAAAGCGTTATTTTCATGAGCCAGGCTTCTTACCAACCAAAAAAGGCAGAGTCAACTGACCTTGTCTTCATAAGTATTTTGCCATTTCTTATGTAAACACTTAAGGATTGGCAACCTTCAGTAGACAGATCCTAATGATCTTTTCATAGCAGCAGTAAGTGAAAACATGAAAATGTATTCTGCAGAATATGGCCATGTGTGAAAATGGAGTAAAAGGAAGCTTACCTAGGTCAACACCAAGGTTCAATCCATGTTTCAGTATTTGTCTTCTTTACAATACAAGTACAGGATAATGCACTTTATTTTCACTGCAACAAGTGCACAGTTGGCAAAGGAATTTCTTTCAGCTCTGAATCCTCATTCAGTACAAGGTAATAATTCTGCCAATTCCTGATCATCGCACATCTCCAAGATACACACAGTAAAGGGGTATTCACTGTGCTTCAGGGCTAATTATGCTTATGTTTTTCTTCAAGCTGTCACCCTGTGCTACTTGTGTCCCAGTTGTTGTCATACTTTTTCCAAGCCTCATGTGCTAGATGGCATATAGAGTGCTTTACTCCCGTAGATCATGCCGGTTTCCGTGTGAGAGGACATCGTCGTCTGCACTCTTCTCTTCTTTGCCTCGTTTGCTCTTCTTGCGCTTATGGCGCCGATGCGTTTCTTTTTCTTCACTGTCTTGCTTCCTAAGTTGCAAAGAGATGGTACTTCTAAACATTGGCCAAAAATAATACACAAAAACAACAGTGTGCTGTAATAGTTTTTTACCTATCCAATTTTCCTGAATGCAAAAAAAAAAAGCATAACCCGCTAGCAGGAGGATATGTATGAAAGCCGAGCTTTTGCCTTAAAGATCTAACCCCAATTGTTTGACAACAACAACGCCCCTCCCCTTTTCCCCTGTACAAGATCACTATCATCAAAAAGTTGCAAGATACATTCTTTGGATCACATTTACGCAGAAGTCAATGACACATAGCCTCACTGCAGCTTCCTAGAAGAGCTGAGAATCTCTTCAAATTTTTGGATCCCCAGCTTTCCCAGAATGGTGAGGCTGGGTGACATCACTAGCACCTAGGCAAAAGCATTCAGAAGCCACAGTGCAAGGTAAGCATCTATTACTTTCTTTGCTACGTTTATGTTAGGTTTTAGTTATCAATTTTGCTTTGGCAGGGCTAGCTGAAAGAAAAACATTTTTTGCCATCTGTGTTCCTGTTTGAGAAGTCCCCCTATCACCATTTTCTGTTACAGTGACCACTGAAAAAGGAAATGAGAGAGACACTTTCAACTAGAAGGAAAACAAAGCAATAAAAACCAGACAGAACAACATCTGGCTTCGGATTGGTTTTTGGATCACATTCCTGACTTACAGCTAAATGTTAAGGCCATTACATTTAATATCTTTTTTTTGTAACATTTGGCTGTGGGCCAAGGATGCTTTCTAGGACATCGACATCCTAACAACCGCGGGGGGGGGGGGGGGGGAAGGGGTTGTATGCCAAGCTACTGACATTTGCTTTTGGCAGGCGGGCAAATGGAACTCCAACCTCAACTCTACAGTTTCTGAGGAATTACTGTTGGCTGTTCTATTGTGGTTGTCATTCACCCATGACTCTCTCTGGACATTTTTGCAAAGGCATCTGGACAATGCAGGGAGCCTATAAAATACTGCACCAGTTTTATCTGGAATGAAGTGCTGCTATTTTATATTATCCTATAGTTTTACATTTTTGTTGGTACATGGGCCGAATGTCGCATCGGCTGGTTCATTAGAAACCAGCCGACATTCAGCCCGTGTGTACTGTAGCCGGTCAGACAGAAGCTTCTAATCGATGGGGCATGACCGAAAAAGGTCTGCCGATCAGCACTCTCAGCCAATGGCTGAGATCCCTGACCATAGTGTTCTGGTGGGGGGCATCCCCCTCAAAACAACACAATAGCACCAATCAAACTCACTGTACAACCACACTGGACTCAGCAATTAGTTTTACTGCTGTTATCTTGGGTTCTATGTGTGGTTTGTGTTGAAAGAATATTGTAGGAATTTATCTCAAACCATGGCTAGATATTTTGAGGTGGGGTTTGTTATGAAGTGCCTGTATCCCATTGTTTCTGCCTGCCTTGGGATCAACCTATTATGGCATGTATATGTGGATTAGCTGCTAAAGGGGAGGGGGATCGTCCGAGAGTGTATCTCTTTGTGCCTGTGTTTGAATAAACAGTCTTATGCTTCTTACCACCCTACACTGTCGCCTTGACAAGTTACTGGGTGGGCTAAGGGATCCTTGATCGTGCTGGTATCAGGCAAGGGAAGCTTATATGGCGGACATATTCTCCTTGAGTAAGGGGGTCCGTTACACTATTCACACAGGCTTTTTTTTTTTTAAATAGACCCCCAAGCATGCCTTTGACTGGTTTTGTAAAATTGTTTTATAAATAAACACTTAATGCTTGACAAAATTCCCAGAGCACATGGGTTAGCTAAACAAGACCAAGGCAGCAAACACTGCTTTTAGATTGATCATTATAAAGAGGATATATTCTAAACCACATCCCCCTAAATTATGGGATTTTTGACTTACTGTAAAATCCATTTCTCTGATGTTCATTGACGGACACAGCTCTTGGTATTCATAATCATTGGGTTATACTGCACCCTAGAGAAGTAGGACACTAGGCAGAAAAGAATTCTGGCTACACCCATGGGCCGTCCCAGGGGGTATACTCCCTCTCTCTGCTATAGCCACTCAGTTTTGTTGCAAGCAGTGTCAGGTGAATTATAACTCCATAAAGAGGTGGGTGCTGTGTCTGTCGATGAACATCAGAAAAACACGGTAAATCAAAAATCCCATTTTCTCTTTCGTTCATTGACAGACACAGCTCTTGATATTCATAACCATTGGGATGTCCTGAAGCAGTGTTAAACATGAGGGGTGGGAACTACCAAGAAATTCCCCAATCCAGGGGGGATATGTCATAGCCGACCTAGCACGGAGCGGAGGTCTGTGCGTGTTTGCTGGCCAGACTGGGGTGACCACTGAATCTAGAATATCCAGCCTGTCGCCCAGTCCAACAGTTGATTGTAGATCTCACAAGAAAAAAAAAAAATTCTATTCAAAAGAAAAAATAAAAATTGCCAGGACCAGAGATCCCAGCAAGAAGCTAGTTCCTTACTCCTGACTCGGCAGGAAAAAACCGGAGTGGCTATAGCAGAGAGAGAAGTATACCCCCCTGGGACTGCCCATGGGTGTAGCCAGAATTGTTTTCTGCCTAGTGTCCTACTCCTGTAGGGGGCAGTATAAACCAATGGTTATGAATACCAGAAGCTGTGTCGGTCAATGAACGAAAGAGAATAAGACTTTTCCCACAAATATCATAAATGTTAGGCATCCATAGTATCTGCTTTTATGATAACTTACCGCCGTGAGGAAGATTTGTGCTTGGAGCTCTCATCCCTTTCCCTCGGCTCAGCTCGAGATTTTTCCTCTCTGTTCCAGCTTTGATCACGGCTATGCCGATGTTTACGTTCACAGTCATAACTTTTTTCCCGGTTGTAATTCACATATCGATCGCTTTCACTTGGGGCCAAATAGTAAAAATGACATTTAAACCAATTATATTGATTTTCTTTCCCCATAACAGATTACGTACCACTAAAGAGGCATAGACATCACAGAAACATTTAAGTAGTATTAACCCCAAAACCAAAAATGTAATATATTGCAGCTTTCCAATAATTAGATGTGGTAGCTGCATTAGCTGATTTTTTTTCCCTCTGTTTTGCACCTGGTGATCTTGCCAGTAACATACCACCTGTATTAAAGTGCCCCCACTCTAGATGAAGGTGAACAGGGCACCGTATAACAGCAGCATTGTCAGTCTGGGGGAAGGGGAGTGTTAGATGTACTAGCAGATTTAAATAAACTAACACATTGATGCCAAACCCCAGCTAATATTTTATAAGCAGTTATAGCAAACAGTTGTTTTCCTTTTGGGATAAAAATTTTACATAAATGAATAAAAGCTGATCATTGTGTTAAATAGTTTGTCTCATCTCTGCACCTTATACATTCTGCTGCAGAGCTTGTTCTTTTGAAAAAACAAAAAAAAAACAAAACTTACTGGCCAGATCACTAGATGAAAATAAAGGAAAGAAAGTCTAAAAAAGAAAATTAATAGAACTATCACATCTAAGAAATGGTAATCTGCAATATAATAAAATGTTTGCTTTTGGGTTTAATACCATATTAACCTCTTTGTGCAGAGCGCATGAAAATATGCGGCCTCTCAGCAGTTGGGTTGAGTGGCCGCATATTTGCATGCAAAAGCGTGCTCCCAACACAGATGCCGGCGGCTAACTGAAAGCTTCCATTCGCTGCTTGCGAATGGGTGCTTTCCGATCATGTGACTGCTGTGACAGCCAACCACATGGTCACAAAGACCATAAGCCCCACCTCCCGGCATTGTAAAGCCCTTAAACAGCTGGCAGGCGTCGGCTGCAAGGAGTTAAAGTGGTTATAAACCCACTTTAAATACTTTTACCTATAGGTAAGCCTATATTAAGGCTTACCTATAGGTGCTATGAATATCTCCTAAACATGCACCGTTTAGGAGATATTTACAGTGCATGCCACCCATGCCATGAACGGCTGCTCCTGCACGCATGCCTAGCAGGGCAGGTGGGGAGAAGCCTTTAGTCAGAGTACTACGCACACTCTAACTTAATTGTATTTCAGCACACCAGCTCCATGTAAAATATGCCTTATTTGCAAAGGAATTAAATTGTACTATTAAATTTGCAACAACGCCAAGTACTTAATCACTCAAACCTTTTGACTGGCCATCTTAAAAGGTCAACCAAGAGCTTAGGATGGGGGAAAGCACACCGCATAATTTTTTTTTTTTTTGAGAGACTGAATATGCAACACCATTGCAGAGAATCCAAACCATAGATGAATATGGCTCTTATGCCTCGTACGCGCAACAATTGTTGGCCGCGAATTTTCGGCCAACGTCCGATCGGCCGATTGTCGGCTTGTAAGTATGCTGCTTCCGACAACCGACTGCGACTTTTCGGCCGAAAAAAATCTGGAGTGCATGCTATAAAATTTTTGTTGGCCGTCAACAGAGCGGCCGATTGTTCTTCAGTCAGTACAGATTTCGGCAGACAAAAATGTGATGAGCAAGACTGGGCATGCTCAGAGAAGAAAAAACACACGGAAAGTAAACCAGCACATGACATCACTTCTGAAGTTGGTTGTTGTTGGCCGACAAAATTTGTGTGCAGTCTAGAGCACATTTCAACCAACACAACAACAATGGACAAAAGACAGCCGATCGGTCGGCCAACAATCCTTGCGTGTGTACGAGGCATTAGAGGGCTACTTTCCAAAAGTGTTCACTCATTAAGGGTTTTTTTTTTGTTTTTTAAAAAGGTACCATTTTAGGACCTCTAGTAATAAGGTAATTATGGTATCTGCGCACAGTTAACCTGCACCCTATGGTCACATTGTGCTTCTGTAGAACAGTTCATACATAGACCCCTAAACTGACATAGCACTGTGGATAATATGGTTTCTCACACTCGCCTGTAATTGTAACCCTATGGCACCCTAGCTCCTTTGGAAATACAACCCTTCTTAAATCATAGTCCTTCTGACACTGGTGTAACTGTAGTACCTCCAACACTACCACATTGGTTATGATGACGTTTTCTTATTATAATTTTGCTGTACACAGGGATTCACAGTACATATGTTTATATCTTGTCCCAGCCTACACTTCAGCACAACAAAGGGAATAATGTGCGATTCGGCCTCTATGTTAAAAATGTATGCCGAGTACCTTGTGTGTACTCCTATGCAAGGCCAAACTAGCAAAATTTATTGAAAGGCCCTTGGCTTGGATCAAATTGTGCTCATTCCTGAGTTAAGGGAGACTCCACCCATGGCATCCTTAACCTCTTGCTGTCTGGGGCAATTTTAAATTTTGCATACACACATTTTTTTATTTATTTTTTTGCTAGAAAATTACTTTGAATCCCCAAACATTAAATATTTTCTAAGGGCTATGATCAGGTGGCTGTAAACCTACTCAGATCACTTTTACAAACCAGCCAGCTGCAGCCATGGTCTTGTAATAACCACTTGCTCACAGGACATTTAGATACAAATGTCGGTCAATAAGTGGTTAAATATAAAATCCCAAGTAAAACTTGAAATAAAACAATAGCAATTTACTCACCTCTTATAACTGTTCATATTTAGGTTTCTAGGTCTGTCAAGTTCCCGCTCCCTTTGCCTGCGTGGCATCCAGTCATTTCCCCCAAGACTGCTGGTACCTTTGTCTACAGTTGTCACCCAGGAGGTCTGTTCAGTTGAGACAGAATGGTAATTCACCACACCTTGCCCTGCAGTAATCCAATAGCAACATATGATTAAACCCAACTACAATGTCCTGAAGTCACATTACAGCTGGAAAAATGAGATTATACATTTACAGAGACCCGGAGTGATAAAAATTGATTTTTGTAAAATCTTACCGTAAAATCCTTTTCTCTTAGCTCATTGACAGACGTAGTCCTCGGTGATTCAACACCCTCGGGTTATGCTGCCCTCTACAGGAGTAGGACTAGACAGGAAAGAAAACGTTCTGGCCACACCCTAGGGGCAGTCCCAGAGGGTATATCCTCTCACTTCCTGCTCTAGCAAATGTCACAAAGCAGTGTTTAGAGAATTTAACCCAACCCAAAAACAGAGGGGCGGGTACTACGTCTGTCAATGAGCTAAGAGAAAAGGATTTTACGGTAAGATTTTACAAAAATCCATTTTTCTCTATCGCTCATTGACAGACGTAGTCCTCGGTGATTCAACACCCTCGGGACGTCCCAAAGCAGTACCACAAATGAGGGGTGGGAAAATGGAAATCAAATCCAATCTAGAAGGCCCAACCGGTGCCAACTAGAAGTTTACAATGCTCATCCTCAATGATGAGACTTTTGTAAAAGGTATGTACCGACGACCAGGTGGCCGCCTTACATACCTGGACCACTGACGCCTGATGGCGATAGGCCCAGGAAGTACTGAGCGCTCGAGTGAAGTGCGCCCTAACAGGGAACGGAGGATTCCGACCCTTAATAGAATAAGCCTGTACCACCGTCTGACTGATCCATGTAGATATGGTCGCGGCAGACACAGGCGACCCCTTCAAGGGCTATCCATGATCACAAAAAGTGAGTCCGTCTTACGAAAACAAGTTCGTGGTAGTCAAGTGTATCCTTCTGAACCCCATCCAAGGAGTGTAATGCAAACTCCCAAGGATGGCTAGTCTTAGGACACGGGGAAGGTAACACAATACTTTTATTCAGATGAAAAACTCTGAAAACCACTTTAGGAAGGAAGGATGGATTCGGAAGAAGAACCACCTTATCCCTATGAACCACCAGACAAGGAACGACAAGATAATGCGGCCAGTTCTGACACCCTGCGTGCAGAAGTAATGGCCACCAAGAAGGCCACCTTCTGGGATAATGTAAGCAAGGGAATCTCCCTAATATCTTCAAAGAGAAGTTTCTGAAGAACCGACCACACTAAATTAAGATCCCAGGCGGTAAGGTTGCGCGCACTGGCGGAGCCAGATGTCGCACCCCCTGGATGAAATTCCGCACCAAGGAATGATTAGCCAAAGGTTTCTTGAAAGAAGCTTGCTAACGCCAAAAACCTGACCCTTGATCGTGCTCAAGGATAGTTTCTGCTCAACCCCTTGTTGCAGACAGACCAAAATTCGGGTCACCGAATAGGTATGTGGGGGAAATCCAATAGATTCACACCATGCAATATAAGACTTCCATGTGCTGGAAGTCGCTTTCCTTGCTTTAACTGGAGGTAGGAATAACTGAAGCTGACACTCCCTTGTCCTTCAGTACCTGGGTCTCAATGGCCAGGCCATTAAGCCAGCGACTAAAGCAAGATGGAAGATCGGTCCCTGAGACCGCAAATCCTCCCTGAGAGGAAGTCTCCAAGGAGCGTCCGCGACTAGCCTCACCAAGTCGGCGTACCAGGCTCGACGAGGTCAATCCGGAATTTCCAGAATAACTGGAATTCCCTCCACCTCTATCCTGCGAAGAAGTTCCCGCAGCAACTTGAGAGGATGGAAGGCATGCCGTAGCTGATACTGCCCCCACGGGGCGATCAGCTTTTGTGCTGCGTCCGCTAGAGGATCGCGGCGCGAGCTACAAACCTCCGCACCTTCCTGTTAAGCCAAGGTGCCAACAGATCTACATCCGGGATGTCCCAATGAAGGGACAGCTAGTGAAAAACCTCTGGATGAAGAGGCCATATGCAATTGGATCCGAATCGGGCTGCTCTAGAGCTGCTCGATCCAGTAAATCAGACAAAATCTGATCGCTCTCAGTTCCGATACCCTTATTGGTAATCTGGATACTATCGGAAGAAATGACTTCCCCTGGTTGAGCATCGGAGACTTCCTGGTCCGCTCGCTCAACCGGATCCGATTGTCCAGGGAATCGGAATTCTGAATCCATTAAAAAAGAATCTCCTTCAGGAGAATTCGGGTATGAGACTGGGTATACGGTACTGCCTCTAAGAAGGCCACCATCAGTCCCAGCCAATTGACGGACAGCAACATCCGAATCGTTGACTGAACCTTCTGGAGTTTCTCCGCAAGGAGAAACTCTCTTGCCCAGGATGTATCCAACCTTAGGCCCAGATAGTTCAGTCTCCTGGTGGGAACCAGGGATGATCTTTGGGAAAGCGAAAAAACGCTGATGTCCTGCGATGATGGGGATATAAAGATAGGCCTCCTAAATGTCTATGGACGCCAGGAAATCCCCCTAATGCAGGGAGGCCACCACTGTACGGATGGACTCTATTTCTTCCCAAGTCCAGATTTGGACGCACCTTGCCCTCTTTCCTGGGCATTGTGAATAGGTTCGAATAGAACCCCTGAAACCGTTCAATGTTAGAAGGGAAGAATCGCACCGGTGGAAGTGATCAAAACTCGATCCTGTGTCCTCCAGAAACCGGTGAAGACATCCCCCCCCACCCCAGAGATGGGTAGGGGCGCATCAGGCTGTATCTTCAGGCTTGGCTGAGCCGGACTTTTTGTTTAGCCGACCAGTGCCCTTTGAAACCCCTCTAAAGGGGCTTTGGAGGGTTTCGCCTTATCGCCCGCCCTCGCGGAACGAACAACTCTTTATGAGCAGAAAAGGAAGGTCCTCGTTGTTACGAGGTCCTTTTATCCTAACAGTCTGTGGCAAGACAGCAGGTGGTACCGTCTATCCTATAAAGAGGAATTCCTCAAACGGATAGCACCTAGCCATGCGTTTGGAAATAACAGGGGTTCGTTTCAAAACGACCCCATTTGGGTAAAGGAAAATCCTTCGCCCTTTTGGTAGGCTAACAAGTACCAAAAAGGAATCTCGGTCTCAGCTACCTCTGCCGGTGTAACCTCAAGACTAAAGGTTTCCCGGACGGACACAACTAGTGCATCCACCACTCTTGTGCTATGGCGGAGGCAGAAACGTGCTCCTCACTGCTGAGGAGATATTACCTGAGACAACAGCCCCTGAAGTATCTGATAAACAATAGGGGTAGGCGGGGGTCGCTTCTTGACCCCCGTCCCTGACAGGCCACCTCCACCCGGGATACCAAAGACTCCAAAACTGCCGATAATGCATTAAAAACAAGTGGGGTACTGGAGGGTCCTGCGGCCACCTTGAGGGGATCAGGTGGGGATACCTATGCGGCAGGGTCAATGATTATACAAGACACTTGCCAGCGACAAAAAATGACAAAGTAAAAAACTTTTTTTTTTTTTTGTGTGTGTCCCCCAGGCGCAACAGCGCCCCTCAGTGTTACCTGCCTTTTTGGACCCGAGAGAGAGAGACCCCAAGGCTCATCCCTGATGCACAGAAGTTTTCATCAGCTTGCTCAGTGCTTGTCTTGTTACAGACAGGAAGTCTTTGGCCCTATTTCCTGGGTAAAGGAGGCGGCTCCGCCCCTTAACACGCCTGCCGGCGCCTCCCCCTGGCTCCATGAGGTGTTTGAGTCACCTCAAACATGGCCGCCCCATGCTGGAGACACGAGGCTACACCAAAATGGCGGCCTCGTGCGATCTACCAGACAATGGCGGCGGCCTGCACAGAATAGCGGCATGTCTGCAGAAGGATCTCGGCCTCACAACCCTTCACCCTCATGGTGGTCAGCGTGGTCGGCGGTACCGGACCCTGGCGGGCCGTATGCGGTCCGTGGCCGTCGGGAGGCATCTGCTTAGCTGGAGGAATTATCTGGAATGCAGTATACATGTATAGACATCGCCCTGTGGCTTCTGACAGGTAGGATACCTTATACTATCACAGTAAAGTTCTAGTACTGCCACTGACTACAATCATTTTCACATTTTTACAATTAGATTGTCAGCTCCCAAACCAAGCCTCCTGGCTTCTTGTACACAAAAATCACACTCAATTAGGGGGATCTGTGACATGTTATAGGATAGAGGGGAACCCATCCTTACCATTACAGAGAGGGGCCCGCGTTCACCACAAGACCCGTCAGGGGGAAAGGGGGAACATACTACTCACCATACCGGAACCAGGCGGGCGCCAACTCCTGACCGTACCCCTCTCCACCGAGGTAGGAGGGCTGTCGACCAATACGGACGCCGTGACTCATGGTCTTTGGCGTTTCAGCGAGACGTTTAACTGGCAGGGTCAGTCCCCGTCCAGTGGGACTATGTCGCGGCCGACCCAGCGCAGAGCTATGGCCTGCACGCGCTCGTAGGCTGAACTGGGGTGACCACTGGATCTCAACATCCAGCCCGTCGCCCAGTTCAGCTTTCTTGCTTGAAGATCTCACAGGAACACTGGAGAAAAAAAGCGGTCTAAAAAATCTTTTCTAAGAAAAACCTCCTGCCAGGACCGAAGATCCCAGCAAGGTATCTAGGTCCTTACTCCTAACTAGTTGAAAAATTTCTGTTGAGTCTCATCATTGAGGATGAGCATTGTAAACTTCTAGTTGGCACCGGTTGGGCCTTCTAGATTGGATTAGATTTCCATTTTCCCACCCCTCATTTGTGGTACTGCTTTGGGACGTCCCGAGGGTGTTGAATCACCGAGGACTACGTCTGTCAATGAGCGATAGAGAAAAATGGATTTTTGTAAAATCTTACCGTAAAATCCTTTTCTCTTAGCTCATTGACAGACGTAGTACCTGCCCCTCTGTTTTTGAGTTGGGTTGGGTTAAATTCTCTAAACACTGCTTTGTGACATAACTGATTTGCTAGAGCAGGAAGTGAGAGGATATAACCTCTGGGACTGCCCCTAGGGTGTGGCCAGAACGTTTTCTTTCCTGTCTAGTCCTACTCCTGTAGAGGGCAGCATAACCCGAGGGTGTTGAATCACTTTAACCACCCCTCATTTGTGGTACTGCTTTGGGATGTCCTGAGGGTGTTGAATCACCGAGGACTACGTCTGTCAATGAGCGATAGAGAAATATATATACATTTCATGGTTTTCAAAGGGGGTGGGAGTAGGTGTGATTTATTTTTTCCTCTTTTTTTTTTTTAAAAAGGGAGGTTAGAAGATGGGAGGAAAGTGGAAAGAGAAGAAAGGGAAGGGAAAGAAAAAAGGGGAAAAAAATGGGAAAGGAAATTTATTGGGAAATAAAAAGGGAAGGGATTAAAAGACAAAAATTGCATGTTAAGTTTTTGGTTTGGCACATTAAGGATTAATAAGAGGATGTGTGGCGGGGGGGGGGGGGATATGTCTGGATGGGGAGCAGGGGCTAGAAGGGATTTTAACATCAGGATAATCTAGTTGTCGATGTTGTGCTATGTGAGAAATAAAGGAAATTGCAGTAATGAATGGGATAGGAGAGGAGAAAAGTAAGACAACTGAGAGGAGATGGAGAATAGGATCGTAATGGTACAACCTGTTAGAAGCACAAGGCCAATTGGAAATATAGCCTTTATGCCTCTATTTTCTTATGTCATATTATGTATGTTTGTCAGATTACGAAGACCCGTCAATGGTAAAAATTTGGTGATAAATACTTATACAAAAAGTATTAATACTTAAAACCTTGTTGCCAATAGCTGAAATCACTCACCTTGTAGAATTTGGAAAAGGTATGAATCAAAGAACAAGTGGCAGCCTTACAAACCAGGGAAACTTTGAATTCCCAGAAAACTCTTACCAACCTGATTCAGTGAGCAGGTATTAGTGCAGAAGGTACTTTATCCTTTAGGGTGCAGCCTCTTGAGAGGAGTTGTCTTATCCCACTCATGCTTTGATGAAGGCTCCATTGCCGTAACCCGTCAGCATATAGCCTGTGCCTGTGTACCCATGTAACAAAGTACTTTTATTCAAGAGCATCCGAGTTGCCAGCTTCCCGATTCAAGAATCTTACCTATGGGACCTAAATGCCCTGGCTAGATCACCTGAGTACAGTTCATGGACTTCCACATTAGCTGGAGTAACAATTTGCTTTCTTCTATCCCACTAGCAATGGTGGATTTTTAAGCAGGATGTCCCCTATGAGGTCCTGAGCTTAGGACAAAGAGGTAGTCCGTCTTTTTGATAGAAGCTGTAACATTTAGGTACACTTTGAGGACTCTGACCATGTCTGAATAATCTCTTTTGGGTGCTTGCAAGCAGAGCACAGCAAAGGAAGGATTATATATTTATAATAGTGAAAGGCTGATACCACCTTAGGATGAAAGAAGAGTCTTGGGGCAAGACTACTTTGTCATCAGTGGCTGTGTTTTGCAAGGATAGCCATGATACCCACTAAGGCAGCTACCTTGCAGGAAAGATCATCAACCAATTGGAGGTCCCAAGGAAGCTGCAAGGTTGGGTTAATCGAGAAAAAGTCTTGGAAATTATATATATATATATATATATATATATATATATATATATATATATATATATTTTTTTTTTTTTTTTTTTCTCCTCTTCAAGGAAAAGCAAATCCAGAGGTTTTTGAAAAAAACAAAAACCAGACCAAAACCTGTCCCTAAAGAGTACTTAAAAGTTGTTGTAAAGTCAGAAGGTTTTTTTAACCCAATACTTTCAGTACATTAAGATAAAAATCCTACTGTGTGCAGCAGCCCCTCAAACTTACCTGTGCCCATCTCAATCCAGCGATTTTGCAGGAGTGTCTCAGCTGCCTGAGACTCTCCCTCCTCATTGATTGAGATGGCAGCGTGGCGCCATTTGCTCCCACTGCTGTCAATCAATATCAGGGAGCCAATGAGGAGAGAGAGGAGCGGAGCCGGGCCGCAGGTCCGTGTCTGAATAGACCCATGGAGCTGTGGCTCGGCTCAGGTGCCCCCATAGCAAGCTGCTTGCTGTGGGGGCACTCAACAAGAGGGAGGAGCCAGGAGAGCAGAATAGGGACCCGAGAAGAGGAGGATCTGGGCTGCTCTGTGTAAAACCACTACACAGTAGTATGGGATGTGAACAGCAAATATCACTGAACAGTGTTTCTATGAGATGATCAGGCTTGCTTCTTTTTAAGGCTGCATGATTCCTGGTACCCTCGTGGTGATTGAAGTAGGCCATAGCTATGGCATTGTCTAACTGCACCCTAATGGGGTGTTTCTTAAGAAAGGGGGGGGGGTCCAGTGATGCAGAGTCCTCTGAGCTCCAGGATGTTGACTAGGAGCTTGGCTTCCTTGGGTAACCATGTTCACTGAACTGTGAGAAATGTGGAACACTCCTCCGCAGCCTGAAAGACTGACTGGCATCTGTTATTATCACCTTCCATTGGTATGGTAGAAATTACTTCCCCCATCGGGTGGAAATTTACCAAGTTCCTTGCCTAAAGTAAGGAAGCAGGTTTATTCCATGCCAACAAGTTGTTGTGCAGGAAAGGCCTTGAATGGAATTGGGTGAATGGAAGAGCCTGAAAGGAGGCCACAATACGGCCCAGAACCCTTATAGAGAACTTCACAGAGGGTTGTCTCTGACCATGGGGCCCAAGTATAAGATCTGAAAGAGACCAGTTTGTTTTTCGGTAGAAGATTTTTTGCTTGGGCCGGGTCTAGAATGAGGACCATATTTTCCAAGAGAAGATAGGGTTGGAGAGCAAATTTTTCAGTTGATTGCCCAACCAAAAGCTTGAATTATCTGAATAGTCTTGTGGGGATTTGCAGTTAGATGGAAGGATACCCTGTAACCTGAATGCCTTCAGTTATTAAAAGGTCAAGAAGGGGTGCAAGTACCTTTGTGAATACTCTAGATAGGCCAAAAGTAGTGCAACAAACTGGAAGTGTTAGTCTCTAGCGCTGGTGAGGTGGGTAAAACGGAAAAGGAAGACAGACATCTTGGATTGCTATAGATTCTAGGTATTCTCGTTAACTCAGGCGATAACCGACCTTGTGGATTCCTTAAAAAACTTTGAAAATTGAACGTACTAGTTTAGGGATTTAAGGTCCAGGATGGGACAAATACCACCATTGGATTGAATACTTAGAGAACCTGTCTTTCAGAGATACTGGAATGATCATTCCCTGGGTCAAAAAACGGTTCAGGATGTTCTGCAAGTCTACTGTAATTAAGCAGTTTTTAGTTTAAATTATAGTGAGAGTACAGTTGGAACTCTAATTTGTTACCCCCCAAAGAGGCATGGAGAGACGGAGGAGAATGAAGTGTGACAATGCCAAGGCTTTTGGGCACAGCAGCAGTGAGTGCATTAAAACTGGTGAACATATTGCATGAAGCCATAACATCATTTGTATAGGAGCCTCAGGGTGACAAATCTTTTGCAGCCTCATTTAACACCACTGCCAGGTCCTCTTCTGACTCCAGCAGAGACGATAGGGGTGAAAAAAAAAAAAGGAGTCTGGAACTTTGAGTCTTGGACAGTGATGGTTGTATTAAAGCCATTAGTTGTTCAGAAAATTGTGACATAGTTGCAGAAAAGTCAGGTAGGCCTCTAGTTGTGTGCCTGAAATAAAGCTAGAATCAGATGGAGACCCATGCTAAAATGGGGTCCTGCTCCGACACACGTTAAGCATTGCCACTTTGAACAGTTTGAGTGGTTTTCAGGCTGTCAGCACACCAAATATTTGCCTGAGCTTTTGCTGCAGTTCGCTTTTGCCTGGTTTTCACCATTGCCACCAGTGAGGCTATTTCCCTGTGATGAAGTAGGATGGCGAAATGAGGTAAACTAGTCCAGGAAGGAGTGCTCAGCAACCTAGGTGTCTACCATTCTCATGACAAATAGGTGGGAGGAAGCACTTGAGTACCTTTTAAAGACTCTAGGCTGAAGTGGCAGTGAACTGTATGACCTGTGGTGTGATGTAACGCCTAGACATCAACCTGAAACAAAGCTCTAAATGGTGGAAGTTTGAAAAGTTTAATACTGTATAAGTGGTTATGTTTAAAACACATTTCTGTTTTTCTTTTGATAGTTTATATATATATATATATATATATATATATATATATATATATATATATATATATATATATATATATATATATATACACATATATACACACACACACACAACTACTATTCAGGATACACATACACTATATTACCAAAAGTATTGGGAAGCCTGCCTTTATACACACATGAACTTTAATGTTATTCCAGTCTTAATGCGTAGGGTTCATTATTGCGTTGGCCCATCCTTTACAGCTATAACAGCTTCAACTCCTCTAGGAAGGCTGTCCCCAGGGTTTAGGTGTGTGTCTATGGGAATGCTTGACCATTCTTCCAGAAACCCATTTGTGAGGTCAAGCACTGATGATAGAGAGAAGGCCTGGCTCGCAGTCTGCGCTCTAATTCATCCCAAAGGTGGTCTATCGGGTTGAGGTCAAAACTCTGTGCAGGCCAGTCAAATTCCTCATCCATCATCGCACATCCAGGTCTTTGTTGACCTTGCTTTGTGCACTGGTCCAAATCATTTGGTGGAGGCAGGATTATGGTGTAGGGTTGTTTTTCAGGGGTTAGGCTTGGCCCCTTATGTCCAGTGAAGGGAACCCTAAGGGTGCTTTCATACAATCTTTCCGCCGGCGGACTCGGTTTTGCTCAGCATGGGATCGATCTGCCGATTCCCACTGAGCCGGCAGGTGACAGGTTCATCTCCTCTCACTGTGCTGAGGCGGACCTATCAGAGTCCCGCTCTCCTCTACGGGGAGATCAGTTGGAAACGGATCGCCTGTCTGTTTTCATCCGATCTCATCGGATCCGCCAGACGGATGGAAAATAGGGTTACCATCTGTCTGGATTTTACAGACAGGATCAGATCGGATGGCAGTGTGTATGTCACCGCTGACATCGGCTGCCCCATAGGGGTGAATGGAGCATCCAAACAGGTCCACCTGAAAAACTGACAGACCTAATCAGAAAGCCCGCGTGAAAGGGGCCTTAAGGCCTTAGCATACATTTTGGACAATTTCATGCTCCCTACTTTGTGGGAACAGTGGAGGAAATTGACTGTCCTGACCTCAACCCTATAGAACACCTTTGGGATGAACTAAAACAGATAGACTGCAAGCCAGACCTTCCAACATCAGTGCTTGACCTCACAAATGCGCCTCTGGAAGAATGGTCAAATATTCCCATAGACACACTCCTAAACCTTGTGGACAGCCTTCCCAGAAGAGTTGAAGCGGTTATAGCTGCAAAGGGTGGGCCAACTCAATATTGAACCCTATGGACTAAGACTTGGATGCTATTCAAGTTTATGTGCGAACGAAGGCAGGCGTCCCAATACTTTTGGTAATATAGTGTATATTACTTCTCATACATGTTATGGGGCTATATTGACTGTCGAACAAACAGGGGAGCTTGTCTTGCCTGTCCATGTCCCTGGTCCCTATATGTGATTCAGGCTTCATCCATCACAGTGTGCCTTCTCCCAAAGGGATTTTCAGGATATGGGTTCCACAGGGGTGGATGGCCCTAGGCCTGTATAG
Organism: Pelophylax lessonae; assembly: GCF_965119305.1. Lineage (NCBI taxonomy): Eukaryota > Metazoa > Chordata > Amphibia > Anura > Ranidae > Pelophylax > Pelophylax lessonae. Next base: position 171,430,380 of record NC_138774.1, on the reverse strand, counting down.
CACCCTGTGGCTAACTACACCTGTCCTGTCTGATTAAGATAACAATTGTGCTGAGATAATCCTTTTATAATTTGTACTTTTTTAGGGTAAAACCTCAGCCATCACAGCAGGCATAAAAAACAATTAAAAAAAAAAAAAAAGGAGTGCAGAGGCACCTCTAAGTGCAGACTGATGATGAAATTTATTTAGCACAAAAAACAGGCATTTATAGATAGTTCACCGTCCATAGGACAGCACTCGCACTGTGGACACTGGTATCCCCGCTCAGTTGGGTCTGGAAGCCGGCTGCATGTGTAGAAGGAATCAGAATAGAAAGCTGGAATATGCGTTTGAGCATGTGCACTGGCGATGGCCAGTCAGTGTGTGCTCGCTCCTTTGTCAAGTTCACCGGCCACTGCCGGTGAACTTGAGTCGTGTCATGTCCTGTGATGTTGTGGCGCTTCAACAGCGTTCCGCCCCTCTCCCCTGGTGCCTTCTACACATGTGTAGAAGGCACCAGGAGAGAGGGCTGGAACGCTGTTGAATCGCCACAACATCACAGGACATGACACGACTCATTTCCGAACATGCGCAATGCCAGTGGCCGGTCAGTGTGCCCTCCTTTGTCAAGAGCTTAACAAAGGAGCACGCACTGACTGGCCATCGCCAGTGCACATGCTTGGAAATGTGTTGTGGCACGTCCTATGGGGTCATCATGCTCAACATTGCGTTTCAACAGCGTTCCAGCGCTCTATTCTGAATCCTACACATGCAGCCGGCTTCCGTTCCCAGCTGAGCGGGGATACCAGTGTCTACAGCACTAGTGCTGTCCCACGGACGGTGGACTATCTATACATGCCTGTTTTTACCTACTCAAAAATGTAAGTGGTTTTCTTACTTTGTTCTAAATAAATTTCATCATCAGTTTGCACTTAGAGGAACCTCTGCACTCTTTTTTTTTTTTTTTTAAACATGGTCCCAGAGATTGCTTCTACTCCCCTCCCATAGGCTTGTCCTGAACTACAGACAGTACTGAGCCCTAAAGAGTCCATGATTGGATGGACTATTTGTACATTACTTTTTTCTGTATATCTTGTATTTGCACTTTTAGTTATAGCATATATAGGTGGTCACAGGGATAATTTATTAACAACCATCGTGCCAATCCTCACTCTGTTATGAAACAACAATTATTTCACCATAATTATTACAGAACTTCATAAAATTCTTAGCCAACTATAAGCAATAATCATTATAAAAACATAAACATTACTCACCAGTGGTGTAATAACCATTGTGAGGAGGCGGTCTATTGTTATAAGTGACAGGATGACTTTGGATATAAAACAAAAAACACAAAAGTTTTAGTATTTTTTACAATTAGAGAGGAAAAAAGACAACAGAAAATTACATTCTCAGACTTACCCACTGGGTGGCGGAATATGGACAGGAGGTGGTGGTGGTACAAGAGGGGGAGGAAGCAGTGCTAAAATAATAAAAAAAAATAATAAAAAAGTGTTTTTAGTATATTATAATGATACGCACACACATATTAATTGCGCATGTGTACGTATTAAAAAACAGTATATAGTTTAGGACTTTACCTACACCTTGAAAAGACCACATGGTTGAAAATTTCAGAAATGTCTACAAAGAAAAAACACTCAAAAACATGCAGTTCCGGCACCTGTAGCACTGAATGCATTTTATGGCAAGGAGTGCTGGGTGTGCCTGAAGGTCTATCAATGCTGGCTGCTGGAGGATCTATTGTTGCTGGTGGGGATCTATTTTTGTGTGGGGGTCTATTGTTGCCAGGTATGTCTATTGTTGCTGGTGGGGGTGTCCCCTTTTGCTAGGGGGTAAATTGTTGCTGGGAGACATTTATTGCTGCTGGCTGTTGGTGGGTCTATTGGTGTTGGATACTAGAAGATCTGTTGTTGCTAGGATGGTATTTTGTTGTGGGGGGTCCATTGTTGCTGAGGGAGGGCTAGTGTTGTGTGTGGAGGGGGGTGTATTGCTGCAGGGGGGGGGGTCTACTGTTGCTGGGGTGGGGCCTATCAAATTCCATACAAATTACTTAGAAGAACAAAATTATACTTGGTTCTGTATTCTCTAAAAGGGGCTGTACTGGAAGGTGGGTAGGGGGTGAAACCTAGGGACCCTGCTCAGAGGTGGGTAGGGGACAAAGACGAAGGGTGACTCAGAAGATGGCAGTTCCTGTACCCATTCTCTGAGAATAAAAGCCCTGGGTAAACCAATAATGCAGAAAGAAGCAGTAGAAATCTACAATGAGACATGCGACGAGCGACAATCCACGGAGCAGTTTTAGCCTCAGTGTACTACATCTTTTAGTCAGCTATCAACCAATGCCACAATCTCAGTCATGTACACACTGAACACATATTTACCCACAATCAAGTAGAACTGACAGTTGTTGTTCATACTATGTATTACAAGAGACTGCTGGGTCATTGTTAGGCGATTAATCCCACAAGGTGGGCCTGAATGGGGGAAAAAAAAACTCCCAAATGAGCAATTGTTCTGTGGAGCTTGGGAGAGGAGATCAATGTCTAATAGCTTTTGCAATGCAATAACATTAATCATTGAGTAAAGCTGACCCTACATTATACAATTGTATTATTAAATTTTCCTTTAAATTTACCTTCAACTATGTAGTGCAAGGGCCTTACTGATTGCATACAAATTGAAAGTGATTAGTTTGGACCTCATTTTATATGTGGTTTTGGTAAATCTAAAGGAAAAATTAAAATGTTCTAATGTATGGCCAGGCTAACTAAAAAAATGCTCATAATCTCTAGGCTTAATAATAAAAGGTGTGCAAAAGCATGGCTTACATGATATTATTATTGATAGCAAATTGCCTCAATGCACTGGAAGTATATCAGCTAGGTTGGGTACGGATGTTATTCAAAAATGGTGTGAATAAAATGTAAACCAAGAATTAGAGGCAAGAGAAATTCATCTATTTGATAAATGTATCTGATGGTTTGGGTCACCTGGAGGATGAAGTTGTGCAGGAGCCTGAGAGGGATTAGGTGGGCGCTGGAAGAAGAGAGGCGGTGGAGGAAGTCCATTGTACACTGGAGGATTTGGAGCAATGTTTGGTGGAGGTAAAAGAGGTGGAGGAGGCTGCTGATGCTGAATCATGCCATGGGGCTTATACCCATGATTAGCTACCACCTTAAGAAACAAAAACATCAGAATGTACACAATACCATCTCAAACATGTCTATATTGTATACAGATCTATATTATTACTGAAGCACAGGTATATTTTTGTGACAGTGTTGTTACCTCAAAGATCATTTCATTTGGTTCTTGAATGTCCCATCTCCTGCCTTCAACACGAGCTATATTACAGATCTCCCCAACCACTGCATCAGTGCTTCCAGTCTGATTTCTATAAAGCAATTATATATAGTACTGTGAATCATTGAAATATGCACAAGAAGCAATATACTCCCATGCCTTCTTGTAGCTAGTACATGTAATGACCCAACAAGAGATGAGGTGCTACTACCCTTAAATCCAATGCTGAAGAGGAGAACACAAATCCGATGCCCAACTTCAGCCTCCACAAACTGCTTGCAGACACAACTCCGCTATGAACAAGGGCCCTAGGGGCAGAAGCACTTGTCTTGGAACCTTTCAACCCCAAAGTATTCAATAAAAGGATATTTATGCTATTTACCAGATTGCATCTTCGGCTCGGTTATGTAATGACCTAAGAATCACTATAGCACTTGGCTGAATGACGAAGCGAGTGCACACTCGCTAACTGAGATTTAAACCTCCAATGGCTCATTTTATCTTAGAGACTCTGGTGCTGAAATCTGAGTAACTGAGTTCTGGGGTCTGCACGCCCTCAATAACTGTAACAAGGGGGTCCCACTCTCCCTGCTGTATTGTCAATTGTTTTAGATAGCCAGTATAATGTAAGAGGGGTAGTGGGAGAACATCAAGATGGGAACATATACAGCAATGACACCACAGAGAACTCACTGTTGGAATCCCCAAGGAATATAGGAAGTCAGAAGAAGTGCTGGGGGTCCGGTGCATCCCTGGGCCTTAAGGAGAGGTCGGCTTCCTCCAGGCAAACCTGCCCTTAATCGATCCACTGCTATAGGTGCTCCACTTGGAGACTCTCAAAATTATAGTGTTAGGACCACAGTATACAGAGGAGCCTTGACGTAGGCACTGTGGCTTACACAATTGCAAAGGTTTGCAAACTAAACCCTCTTTTTTTAAAGTAACAATTTTTTTTTGCAGGCTAGCTGGCAAGTGTGATAATTTCTGTTCGTCATACAATAGGTCAGCACTGATTCCACAAATCAGTAGAATTTTGGACTGAACTAGCCCTTAAATTCTTTCCCATAAATTTACCATTAAAAAAACAAAATTATGTTCTGGCACTGATGAATTTGTGAGTTTCAGTCCATAAAGTTGTAATGTTTACAGAGACGTTACAATCAAGCAAATATATATGAAAACAAAGCATTATTAGCTCCCCTATTATTTATGGTTTGTACAATTCATATGAAAAATATTCACCCATTCCGGGAGGTTTCAGAAATAGTTTTTCCTTCTTTACAACCTGAATTAATAAACTGCATTTCAGTGTCTTCATAGCCATTTTCTCTTCCTCTGTCCACATTACCCGTTCTGCCTTGCTGGACCTGTTTTGCAAAATGCAAAGTATAGTTTATACAAACAAAAAAGAGAAAGCTTAGGAACCAATGGAAGTCTCAGATAAAAGTATCAACAAGACACATATCGTACTCATCACACTTCTGGGTGTGCCAAAATATGCAGATGCCAAAAAATTATAATAGGATGTGGCTCTGAAACAGTTCTCATGACAGCGGTTCAGCATTCAATAGTCTATACTCAAAATTAGAGCAATGACATCTAGGGGGTTATTACTAAAACTGGAGCAGTCAGAATCTGGTGCAGCTGTGCCATAGTAGGCAATCAGCTTCTAATTGCAGCTTGTCATTTAAGCCTTCACTAAAAAAAAAAAAAAAAAACGGGAAGTGGATTGGTTTCTATGCAGAGCTGCACCAGATTTTGCACTCTCGAGTTTTAGTAAATCTCCCTCCCCAGCAGCCAAATACAACCCAATTCCAAAAAATTTGGGACACTGTACAAATTGGAATGGACCAATTTACAAATCTCATAAACCTATATTTTATTCACAATATAATATAGATAACATATCAAAATGTTGAAAGTGAGACATTTTGAAATGTCATATCAAGCAAATATCAATAATTGGCTCATTTTTGATTTCATGAGAGCTACACGTTCCAAAAAAGTTGGGACAGGTAGCAATAAGAGGCCGGAAAAGTTAAATGTACATATAAGGAACAGCTTTGAGGACCAATTTGCAACTTATTAGGTCAATTGGCAACATGATTGGGTAGAAAAAGAGCATCTCAGAGTGGCAGTGTCTCTCAGAAGTCAAGATGGGCAGAGGATCACCAATTCCCCCAATGCTACGGCGAAAAATAGTGGAGCAATATCAGAAAGGAGTTTCTCAGAGAAAAATTGCAAAGAGTTTGAAGTTATCGTCATCCACAGTGCATAATATCATCCAAAAAGATTCAGAGAATCTGGAACAATCTCTGTGCGTAAGGGTTAAGGCCGGAAGACCATATTGGATGCCCGTGATCTTCGGGCCCTTAGACGGCACTGCATCACATACAGGAATGCTACTGTAATAAAAATCACAACATGGACTCAGGAATACTTCCAGAAAACATTGTCGGTGAACACAATCCACCGTGCCATTCACCGTTGCCAGCTAAAACTCTATAGGCCAAAAAAGAAGCCATATCTAAACATGATCCAGAAGTGCAGGTATTTTCTCCGGGCCAAGGCTCATTTAAAATGGACTGTAGCAAAGTGGAAAACTGTTCTGTGGTCAGACGAATCAAAGTTTGAAGTTCTTTTTGAAAAACTGGGACGTCATGTCACCTGGACTAAAGAGGACAAGGACAACCCAAGTTGTTCTCAGCGCTCAGTTCAGAAGCCTGCATGTCTGATGGTATGGGGTTGCATGAGTGCGTGTGGCATGGGCAGCTTACACATCTGGAAAGGCACCATCAATGCATCAAGTTCTAGAACAACATATGTTCCCATCCAGAGGTCTCTTTTAGGGAAGACCTTGCATTTTCCAACATGACAATGCCAGACCACATACTGCATCAATTACAACATCATGGCTGTGTAGAAGGATTCGGGTACTGAAATGGCCAGCCTGCAGTCCAGATCTTTCACCCATAGAAAACATTTGGCGCATCATAAAGAGGAAGATGCAACAAAGAAGACCTAAGACAGTTGAGTAACTAGAAGCCTGTATTAGACAAGAATGGGACAACATTCCTATTCCTACACTTGAGCACCTTGTCTCCTCAGTCCCCAGACATTTGCAGACTGTTATAAAAAGAAGAGGAGATGCCACAGTGTGGTAAACATGGCCTTGTCCCAACTTTGAGATGTGTTGATGCCATGAAATTTAAAATCAACTTATTTTTCCCTTACAATGATACATTTTCTCAGTTTAAACATTTGATATGTTATCCATGTTGTATTCTGAATAAAATATAGAAATTTGAAACTTCCACATCATTGCATTCTGTTTTATTAACAATTTGTACAGTGTCCAAACTGAAAATCGGGCATGTAGTTAAAGAAAATGAATGAATAATAAAGCTGAATTCCAGACAAATGTCAAATTATACACCATGTAATTAAGTTGTATATTATTTAAAAATAATATTACATGAACAGTATTTCTAAATATACAGTAACAAATATTAGTACTTGAATCTCTTTTAATATTGGCCTTTTGCCATACCTGGAACAGTAACACTAAGGCCCCTTTCACACAGGGGAGTCCGTCGGTGGACTCAGTTTTTCTCAGCAAGGGATCGATCCGCCGATCCCCCGCTGAGCAGGCGGATTGCTGCTCTGTCTCCACGCTGTTCTCTATGGGGTATCGGATGGGAATGGAACGTCTGTCCATTCTCATCCGCTCGACGGATGGAGAATAGGGTTTCCATCCGTCCAGATTTGACGGATCGGATGTCAGCGGACAGGTCTCCGCTGACATCGGATGCCCCATAGAGATGCATGGGGCATCCGTTCAGATCTGCCCGCTCCACCTTTGTGAAAGGGGCCTAAAGCTGGCCGTAGAGGAGTCAAATTTTGTTCAACTAAAAAAAAAAAAAAAAAAAAAAAAAAAAAAAAAACTGACCTTAATACCCCATTCACACAGTCGAGGTGGATTGGGGAATCTGCACTACTGAGCTATTGTATTATGAAAGCAGGGAGGCTTCCCCACCATCAAAATACACAGATCAGCACTACAGTCTATAGCCTGCAGCACCAATCGAGCGGAAATTTCTCAGTAGGTCAGTTGTACAGAAGCTGATCGATACATCGACTTTTATTCAACCACAGCACGCATACATAGATTGAAATTTGGCCGGGTTTCTGCTGAACCAGCTGAACTGCGATTCATGCATGGCCGGCTTGGGACTTGAAAACGTAAGGGCAGCACTAACTGCCAATCCAGCACTGCTACACTTACTGACAGAGAACAGGGTGACCGTAAGAGAGAGCAGAAATAAAGGCATTAGGAGTATGTTTTTGCTTCTTCAATACCAAATACTAGGTGCAGGGAGGGGTCCTTATTCTCTAACAAAGAAAGGAGTGTCACGGTCCTAGCTGTGCTTTCTTGCAGAGGTGTCTGAACTGGAAAAGTGGCTGGATGGAATAACATATTGTTTGAGAGCTTAGATAATTTATCAATGTGCATCTCAGCTGTAAATGTGGCCATTGCCTGAAAATCAGCTTTAGCTCTTTTAATGCATGGCCAAATGTAACGATTACACATGGCTATTCAGACATTCTATAAATTTGAGCAATGTCTGATAAATATTTTGAACTTCATCATGCAATCTTTTTGTCTGCAATAGTTATCATCCATGTTGTACGAGATCCTTAATTTTATACTTTGTCTATTGTACCATTATTTTATTCTCCTTGCTGTTTGTATGATAAGCACTGTCCAGTCCCAGCTGAAGTCTTCTTTGTTTCTCACAATACACTTTCCAGGTTGCTTCATTAAACCCATAGTTGAAGTAATCAGAAATGTCAGCACCTGTTAAATGAACAAAGTACACAAAAAACATTACATAAAGTTTTTTTTTTTTTTTTTTTTTTTTAGGTACATCTGAAGTATCACCCACTCAAGTTATTTGTGCCCAGTAGTATAAAAGTGTACTTGAGTGTATAGTAGTACAGCTTGGGTGCAGTTCAGATTTCAGTACTGTGAATATCAACTGAATGTTTTTAGAACCAACAGTGTGAGCTCTGTGATCTTGATCAGGACACATCCAAAATAAATCACTGCTTGTCGTGCTCACATGACTATCTTGCATTCTTATCACTGACGTACGCAGCTTATTGCTCAAATGTATGAGGGAAAATAGGATTTTCTTAAAAACCATACCTGTAAAATCCTATTCTTGAAAAATATTACAGGGCACAGGACGTTAGACTGTGGGTTATGCAGCTAATTGGACATCAAAGTTGTAAGGACAGCCCTAGCATAACCCCTGCCACTCCCAGCAAGCCTCAGTTTTGTAGCAAACAATCGTGATTTATAAGGGAGAGGAGGGATCTCTGGCCCGTTATGTACTCCAAGGAAAGTATTTAAAAAAAGTAAAAAATCATATTTTCTTAAGCATATATTGCAACACAACAAACATATGAAAAACAGGCCCTGTAACAAACAGGGCTTGAAAACCAAGAGGACAGCCTAAAGCACCTTTTGCCTTAAACTAGCATCAGAAGAAGCTAGAACATCCACATGGTAAAACAAACGTGTCAACAGAAGACAATTTGGCAGTCTAGCAAATCTGAGAAACAGATGCTTGATGCGAAATAGCCCATGTTGCACAGAAATTTGTGGAAGAGAAGAGTGTGCCTTCACTGCAAAGGGACGAACCTTCAGACCTACTTCAGACTATAGGTTCAAAGTAGGTCTTGTCTATATAGAAATAGAACAGAGAAGAGAAGCAGGAATCCAACCCCACACAGAGATGAGAACAAGGAGTTCAACTCTGAGTGAAGGAAGACAGAGAACTATCCCTAATAGGCTTAAAGTGTGGTTTCTGAAGAACCAACAAAACCAGGTTGTAGTTGAGGTCCCACAATATCACTGGGAGCACACAGAGGGAATAATGTAAGCGACACCCTGCACAAAGGTTTTCACCAGTGAGTGGGACGCAAGCAGTCTTTGGAAAGGAAAGGCTAAGGTTGAAGGAAAGACAGGATTTCTCCTATGGAGTATTTCCGGGAATGAAATTTCCTAACCTTACACCATGCAAATTAGGCCTTCCAGGTGCGATGATAAACTTTGTAAAGTTGATTTTCAGGAGTGTTAAGAAGACTGAATCTGATCTGCATCTGTCCCTCAGGACCTGGGCTTCAATAGCCAGACCATTCAAGCGAGGAACCAAGAAGCAGGAAGGTGGACCTGACCATTGAATAGAAGATCTGAACAATCTGGGAGAGCCCACAAAGAGTCCACCAGCAGTCTGAGTATGCGAGTGCCACATTCTTCTGGGCCAGTTCAGTGCAATGTGTATCACTTGAAAACCCCTTCATTCAAGTCTTCCCCCTTTCTGTGGGCATAAACCCTTCCGTGACAATGTGCAACTATGGATGGATCACAGCCCTGGATCTGTATAGTGCCCTTTGGCCAACTTATCACATTGCACTGCATTCCTAGGTGAGCGCAAAATGCAAGCTTCAGTGCCCAAAGCAGTATTTCAGGCCAGCCTTGCACTGCCTTAGTTCTGGGTATGCTCCTTAAATTAGCTGTAGAGTCACCTGACCCAGAAAGCTGCAAAGTAGAAACTGCAGTGGACAATGTAGGAGCTAGTAGATTGCTTGAAGAGTCTTAATGAAAAAACAGCAAAGGAAAAAAAAAAAAATGTTTGCTTCTAACAGAGCAGATAGAAGACATCCATTCCCATAAGGACACAAACATAAAACAGGCTTGTTGGGGGTGAGAGGGGTTATGAGGGGCTCTGATTCTCAACGTCAAGTCAACGGTAGGTAGCTGCTCAACCCATTATCTAAGACTAACATCCTGTATTCCTGTAATGTACAATTAAGGCGTTGCTGTGACAGTGCATGTAGGGTTTGTGGTTCGCCATCACACTTGACAGCATGCCAATTGCTTACATTGTAATGACAATGATTACATTTCAAATGCTGCACTTACACGGATAATGCACCATATACACATTCCTAGAGGATGCAGGATTTCTCACCCAGCGAAGATGCTGCCCTTGCCATAAGTTAGTGTTAACTTTTTTGTGCAACTCATTTGTTACACTAATGCCATGTAAATGATTAACAGGAGTTTTTATATAAAATGTATGTAGTAGTTTGCTGCATGCTAGAACATGCAAAACATCCAATAGACTGTGCAGTCCATGAGTCAGGAGACTACAAAGATACAGTATATGTGTATTATCTGAGCTGCAGAGAATTAAGCAATTGCTTTCTTCCTCAACAAAACCCAGTGTGTAACTAGAGCCCTAACTATAGCCAGACTATTCAGTTAACCAGGGGGTCCAGAGCTAGGTCTTGCAACACAGGAATTTATTCAAGTACCAATAGATTTGATAAAACTCGAGAGTGCCAACTGTGCATGGTAGCCAATCAGCTTCTAACTTCAGTTTGTTCAATTAAGCTTTGACAACAAAAAAAACCCCAAAAAACCTGGAAGCCGATTTTTATGCAGAGCCGCATCGGATTTTGCGCTCTCCAGTTTTAGTAAAAGTAGGTATATTACTTTAAAAATCTCTATACAATTGCTATGAAGCAATTTGTATTCTGTATGTCTACAGGTATTACCTTCAAGATGGAAATAATGGCCACATCACACAGTTAAAGCTCTGAGCACAGACCTTGACCCATCATGAGTTCTTATGCAGCATTTAGTATACTCTGCATGCTACTACCACTTACCCTACATCTTAACACACTGGCCTTCAAGTGGTTTATGGAATAAAATGACCATGTTCATTCTTAATGTGCACCATTTTTTTTTAAATGTTTAATAAAGATGATCATTTTATCCACCACTTTTTACTACCTGGAGCTCTGAAATTGGCCTCTTAGAACATGTGTTTGTGCAAATCATCTGTGAGGCCCTGGTTACATCACCAGTGCTTCACTCAACCAGAAAATGGTATAAACAGTAATTGTAAAAAAATGCAAATAATGTCGGTTAAACAAAGGAATGTAAGTGGGTTTTTTATATCAGCACACAGAACTGAATTCTGATGTGCTTTTTAGTGATAGGATGGAAATGCCCACTTTAAGTCACAATGTAGAGAGGAGACAAATAGAGAGGTAAATCTACCTAGTGGGGACACAAACAACCCTTCCAAAAAAAAATGTTGCATTTACAAACGTTTTAATCACTTTCAATAATATACAGCTTTTGGTCAGTGTGAGTTGAACAAGATACTATTTAAATATAATGCCTCTTTTTTTATACAAGACAGTGCATGTACAGTTGTGCTCAAAAGTATGCTTACCTTTGGAGAATTGGTAATATACTGTACAGTATGTACCATTTTTAAAGAAAACATGAGTGAACAAGCAAAACACATTTCTTTTATTTCCTACGGGATTCATATTCAACTGCAGGTCATAACAGATTGGTACAATCATAAAACAAAACATGTAAAACAAGTAATTAAAATAAATAACCCGTTCAAAAGTCTACATACCCTTAGATCTTAATACTGTGTATTGCCCTTTTAGTATCAATGACAGCATACAGTCTCTGACATAATTGTCTATGAGGCCCCAAATTCTCACAGGTGATATAGCTGCCCATTCATCTTGGCAAAATGCCCCAAGTCATGAAAAGTCTTTGGTCTTCTTGCATGAACTGCCAGTTTGAGATCTCCCCAGAGTGGCTCGCTGTTATTAAGTTCAAAGGACGCAATGGGTGTCCCTTTATGGGACTTCAACGGCCTAGTATGTTAATGGTAAAAATGTATACCAAAAATACAAGGTTATATATAAAAATATAAATTCATATTCAATTAGAAATGGCAATATAAAAATGCATATAAACAGCTGATGTAGAAAAAGAGGGTTTTAGAGCAAAAACATGTAATAGGTAAATGTATATGTACAACATGAAGACAAAGACTGTGGCTAGAGCAAACTGCTATTGGCACATAGCCCTAGGAGAAACACCTGATGCATTTCAGAAATTCCTCTCTTTCCTCAGGCGTGTACATCAGCTGTTTATATGCATTTTTATATTGTCATTTCTAAAAAAAAAATAAAAAAAAAATATGACATATGACTTTATATATAACCTTGTGTTTTTGGTATACATTTTTACCATTAAGTATTATAATAGGCCGTTAAGGTCCCATGAGGAGACACCTATTTCTTCCTTTGTTCCATGTTAAGTAGGATGTTGGCCTGTTTTTCCCAATGACCTCACCCCCACTGTTGTCCCATGATGTTATTAAGTTCAGGAGACTGTGATGGCCACTCCAGAACATTCACCTTTTTCTGCTGTAACGACTGGAGGGTCAACATACCCTTGTGATTAGGGTCATTATCATGCTGAAAAGTCCAAGAGCATCTCATGAACATGACATGGTCTTGTCACTCCAGATTACGGTGTGCCAGAAGCAGAGAGGCGTGTCAAGGTGTTGTCAGGCATACAGTAACCAAGGTTTTTTGTGGCATTGGCATGGTAAAAGGCTTCTTTCTGGCAACTTAGCCATGCAGCTCATTTTTGTTCAAGTATCATCGTATTGTGCTCCTTGAAACAACCACACAATCTTTTTCCAGAGCAGCCTGTATTTCTCTTGAGGTTACCTATGGGTTTTTCCTTTGCATCCTGAACTACGCTTGTGGTAGTTGTGGCTGCAATCTTTCTTGATCCACCTGACCTTTTCCACTTCTTAATAAGGGATTGAACAGTGCTGACTGGTATATTCAAGGCTTTAAATATCTTTTGACATCCCTTTCCATCGTTTTAAAGTTCCATTACCTTGTTATGCAGGTTTTTTGACAGTTCTTTTGTGCTCCCCATGGCTCAGTATCTAGCCTGCTCAGTGCATCCACATAAGAGCCAATATATATACTATTTATACACAAATGCTAATTGCAATTTAAAAAGCCACAGATGTTGGAAATTAATATTTGTCATTTTAACCTGTGGGTGTCACGTTGTGGGTCTTTACCAAGGCCAAACATTCCAGGAGATGGAAACTTTTGGGTGAATTCGGTTATCAATATGATTTAAAAGGAGCCAAAACAGCTATGCGATAATAAATGGCTTCATGTGAGCACTATCCTTAAACAAAATTAATTTTTTTTACATGATCAGCCAATACATGATCAGCCATATTTTCAATCCTAATGCAAACACAAGACAATTTCTCCCAGGGTATGCAAACTTTTGAGAAAAATGTTATAGTACTTTATGGTGCTTGATAATACATGATCTCTAATACTACCATGAATTATTCTTTCACATCAGATTCTGCCCTTCACACCCGAAGCCCACTTTTGACCTCAGAAGCCCCCCCATCACATCAGAGTTGCTGTGGGACCAGCACAATTGAATACCTGGCTTTCTCCAAGGTTTTTCTTCAAAAGAATCCAAATCCACCTCAAGAACAGGGACTCCGTTAATACAACCTGGAGCAGCAAAATCTATTCCTCTTGGTGGCAGTTTACCTGCAGTAAAGATTTTCAAAGTTTAATATCTTGAATATGAAGAAACATGCAGTTTATTTATCCAATACACTTGTTCGGGGCTGAATAGATTTCTATTGCTTGCTATATACCTGTGAAGATACATGTTCCTGTAGCTCCTTCCTCCCAGTCATCTTCTCCTTCCTACTTAGGTTTTGAACACACAGGTTTCAACTTGTAAACTAGTAACATGTAAAACCAACTTTTACTAAGCACTTGCAAAGCTTACAGAAAGCTTCATGCAGCTTTCCTGAATCCTTTAAATAGTTGTGTACATTAAGCATGCTACACCCAACCAAACAAACTTCATTAACCACTTTACCACCGGAGGATTTTGCTGTCTTCCGTCCAGGCCACTTTTTGCGATGCGGCGCTGTGCGACTTTAACTGACAATTGTGCGGTCGTGCGACGCCGTACCCAAACAAAATTTACGTCCTTTTTTTCCCACAAACAGAGCTTTCTTTTGGTGGTATTTGATCACCTGTGCGATTTTTACTTTTTGCGCTATAAACAAAAAAAGAGCGTTTATTTTGAAAAAACAACAATATTTTTCACATTTTTTTTTTTTATATGAAATCCCCCCCCCCCCCCCCCCAAAAAATGTAAAAATCTAATTTTTTTTAAATTTTTGGCCAATTTGTTTTCTGCTACCTATGTTTAGTAAAAAAAAAAAAAAAAAAAAAAAAAAAAAATCGCAATAAGCGTATTTTGATTGGTTTGCGCAAAAGTTATTGCATTTACTAACTAAGGGAAAGATTTCTGTCATTTTTGGTGTTTTTTTTTTTTTTTTTTTTTTTTTAAATAATCTTTATTTAACAAATTCAAAACAACATACAGAAATATAAAATAGCAAAGAAGTGCATAAATGCATGTAGGAAAAAAAAAATACAGAAAAGGCACAATCGGCATTATGTTCAGTCCGGACATCATTAGTGAAACAAAAACAAGTCCATAGGGGTCAATTAATCAGTCATTGTGAAAGCGTGTGCCAATATCGGCCAAACAGCAAATACAATTATGGACCCCCAGGATGCGCTGTGTCTGTCAGTGCCGCCCAAAAAAAAAAGGGATCCCCGCAGAGGAGGCCGGAGGGCCCGACAGACACCACACACAGTTCCAGCATCTGTACACATTAACGTCCGTGTTACAGTTTATACAGCCGCAGAATCGACTACTGGCCTCAGAGAGACAAGAAAAAAAAAAGGGAAAAAAAGAGGGGGGGGGGGGAGAGATAGTATAGGGGAAAAGACAAACATGAAGGATAAAACAGGTAGAGAAAGGGAGGTCCGGGCAGAGGGCGCGGGCCCCAGGCTGGAGAAGACCAGGTAGGAGTCCTAGAGTTCAGCCGCTAATATTAGGAGTGTGTTCATCCGAGATCTCGTCAGAGTAATACATCCACCCCGTCCAAGTGTCCTTAAAGCGTTCCTCCCTACCCTGTGACGTGAGAACATGTCTTTCGGCTTCCATCACTAGGTTGACCTCCTTTTTCCATTCAGAGAGCGTGGGGCAGGCGGAACTCCGCCAATGCCTCGGTATGAGGCACTTGGCGGCGTTCAGCAGGAAAGGAACTATACTACGTTTGTAGCGTTTGATCGAGGAGTGTGTATCATGGAACAGGTATTGAAGGGGAGCACGGGAAGGAGGGGTGAGCGACAGCTTGGATACCCAAAGATGTACAGCGTCCCAGAAGGGCTGCAGTAGGGGACACTCCCACCAAATGTGGAGGAAAGTGCCCACCTGACCTCAGCCCCTCCAACAATGAGGGTCCGAGCCCGGAAATATCCGAGCCAACTTGGCAGGGGTCCTGTACCATCGGGCCACAAATTTATAGGCCGACTCCTGTATCCTGGTGCTAATAGAGGAGACATGGGTCAAACGCAGAATGCGAGAGAGTTGTGGAGGGGAAAATTCCACCCCCAGCTCTCTCTCCCATTCCTTCATGAAATAGGGAGGCGAGGAGGAGACCCCGCTCAATAACAATTTGTACATGTGCGACAGTAGGTGGCGGGACTCCGGAGGGTCGACAAACCACTTCTCGAAGTCCGAGAGGCCAGTTATCGGGCGTGGAGCAGTTGGGAGTGTGACGAAAAAGTCAGTCAGTTGCCTATAGCGCCAGTCAGACATCGGAAAGTCGCCGAAGCGATCGCGCAAAGTCGCAAGGGGCAGCAAAGTGCCTGCCGGGGCAAATTTCCCGCAGTACAGTTTGCCATCAGCGTTCCAAGAGCGAAAAAAGCGTACATCCTCCCCCGGGGGGAACCAGGGAAATCCCCCCAGGGGAGCCAAAGGGGACACGCCGGAAGACATGGCGCCAGACGCATTAAGGCCATCCCAGATGCGGAGTGTGGCCACAGTCAGGGGTGACGTCCAGGCCGACAGTCCACGATCGCCCGAAGGAATCCACGGGGCACCCGCAAGATTCCAGCCCGCCAGCGTTTTCTCCAAGGGGACCCAAGGTTTAGACTGACCGTCGTGCGCCCAATTCAGCATACGAACTAATGCCATAGCTTTATAGTACAATGTAACATCCGGAAGCCCGACGCCACCGTCGGCTTTCGCCCGCCTGAGGACAGCATAGGCCAGGCGGGGGCTCCCCTCCCTCCAGACGAATTTTAGAAAAGCCCGCCGCAGACGTTTAAAAAAGGATACCGGTAAATGCATGGGGACCGTGTTGAACAAATAAATCAGCCGGGGAAGGATGGTCATTTTAAGCACGTTAATGCGGCCAAACCAAGTTACCGAGTGGGATGCCCACGATTCCAGGTCAAGATGGATACGCGCCAGCAGGTCGCCGAAGTTCTTGTCATATAGAGTTTTCAAGTCAGGGGAGATGTTCACGCCGAGGTATGGGAGGTAGTCCTCCCGCCATCTAAAGCCAAAGGATCGCCGTAGAGTCGAAGCCAGGTCGGGGGGTACATGAATAGGTAGCAATTCAGATTTATCATAATTGACCTTGAAATTGGAAAGTCGCCCGAACAGATCCAGCTCTCGTACCAGTACAGGGAGGGAGAGCTGTGGTCGGATAAGATAGAACAGCAGGTCATCGGCATATGCCGACACCTTATGTTCCGTACCACCCACCGTAACACCAGCAATGTCAGACAGTGCCCTCACTCTCCTCAAAAAGGGTTCCAAGGCCAGGGCGAAAAGAAGGGGTGACAGGGGACAACCCTGTCGGGTGCCATTATAAATGGGAAAGGGATCCGACAGCAACCCGTTCACCCTGACCCTGGCACTTGGGCCGTGATATAGGGCCAAGATCCACCCCAACATACGGGACCCGAGCCCCAGAGATCGAAGAACCCCCGACAGGTATGGCCAGGCCACCCTGTCGAAGGCCTTCTCCGCATCCAGGGATAGAGCCAGACAGGGAAGTCTGTCCGGTCCATGCTGAGCCCAGTGGAGCACATGGAGAGCCCGGACAGTATTGTCCCGGGCTTCTCGAAGGGGCATGAATCCCGCCTGGTCAGGGTGGATCAAGGACGCGATATGGTCTTGGAGGCGAAGCGCCATAATTTTGGCCAAAATCTTGGTATCAGCGTTGAGGAGAGAGATGGGCCTATAGCTGGCACAGTGGTGGGGGTCCTTACCCGGTTTCGGGAGTACTACAATGTGGGCCAACAGCGCCTCAGGTGGGAGGGGCCGTTCATCCGACACCGCGTTAAAGTAGGTACACATATGGGTGCCAAGAATGGGGAGCAGGGACTTATAATAGTGGTTTGTGAAGCCGTCCGGGCCCGGGCTCTTGCCTGCAGGCAAGCCAGATACCACCCTGCTCACCTCCGTCTCGGTAATGGGAGCCTCCAACTCCTCCAGGACCCCATCCGGGAGCCTGGGGAGTCCGGAGTCTGCCAAGTAGTCTTGAATGTCGGACGGCTGACCCCCCCCAGCCCGAGGGAGATGGTACAGGGACTCGTAAAAGCGTTGGAAGCAAGTGGCTATGCGAGGGGAACTGACAACTTTGCCCTCAGGAGTCTCCAAGGCGTGGACATGACGGTCTTCCGACCTTTTATGTAGCATTCGGGCCAGCAAGCGACCGCACTTGTTCCCATGCTCATAAAAATGGTGTGCCCAGAAGCGCAGCTTATCCCGGGCCCGTCTGTCCAGGCAGGAAGACAAGGTGTTCCTGAGCTCCTCTAGGGAACGAGCATCCTCAGGAGCCCTGGCACGCTTATGTTTGATTTCCAAATCGTGGATACGATCCAGCAAGTCAGAAATCTCCTGCTGTCGTTGCCGCTTCAATCGTGCACCGTGCGAAATGAGGACCCCCCTGATCACAGCCTTATGGCCCTCCCAGACAGCGGACGGGGAGACATCAGGCGAAGAGTTAAGCTCAAAATAGGAGCGCACCTCTCCAGTAACCTGATCCAAAATGGAGGGGTCATCCAGGAGGTTTTCATTGAGGCGCCACGTCCGGGTCACACGGTGAGCACCGGGGGGCGTGATCATCAGGGAGACCGGGGAGTGATCAGAGAGGGTAATGGACCCAATCGAAGCGGCAAAGACAGAGTCCAGGTGGTACTGATCCACCATGAACAAATCCAGTCTGGAGTACATGTCATGAACTTTGGAGTAGTAACTGTAGTCCCTAACCCCGGGATTGAGGATCCGCCAGCAGTCTACCAAATGCAGGGCCCTGAACTGCCTCCGAAGGTGCTTCTGAGCTCAAAAAGAAAGAGGAGAGCATCCCGAGGAGGAGTCCAGGGAGGGATCAAGTACCACATTAAAATCCCCCCTAAGAGAACAATGCCCTCCCGAAACCCCTTGAGCTTGGTAAGGGTTGAGGACAAAAAGGAGACTGTTCTAGAGTTAGGCGCATACACATTAGCAAGAGTGTACGTGTGGCCATGGATCGTACCCTTCAGAAATAGGAAGCGCCCCTCAGGATCCGTTAGGGAGTCCATGAGTACAAAGGGACATTGTTTGTGGATGGCTATGGCAACCCCCCTGGCTTTGGCAATTGGGGATACACTATGATACCACTGGGAAAACATCTGGGTAGGTAAGCGGGGAGTGGAGGAGGCAGTGAAGTGCGTCTCTTGTAAATAAAGCACATCAGGGCGCAAGTGACGCAGTTCCTGCCACATCCTTCCCCTCTTATTGGGAGAGCAAAGACCCCATACATTGTACGAGGTCACTCGCAATACATCAGCCATAAGACAGCAATGGGCAGTCGGCAAGAACCGGTAAACAACATGCGATCAAAGGCCTCGCCCCGATCAGCAAGGGAAGCAAAAAGAACTCCAAGACGCATTGCTCCACACCTCCACCGTGGGCCTCAGCCCCCCCCCCAGACCACCCAAGAAAAGGAAAAGAGAGAAGGGAATGGGAAAAAGAGGGGAGAGGGCAGGGGGGAGACAGCCAGAAAAAATAGGACAGTGGAAACAATGAGTAGAAAAGAGAGAGCAGGAGACAAAAACCATCCCCAGCATGGAGAGCCATCCCGAAGGGACACGCCCCCTCAACCTCAAAAAAAGAGGGGGCAGCTCCAACTAACCATAACCAAAAAAGAAGGGAGAAAAAAAACCCTCAAGGACTCGGGATTACCCAGACCCACGGGGCCACCTACTGTGGGGTAGTGACTGAACCACCAGTGAGAGGAGCAATGCATCTCCGAGCCATTGAACATCAACAATGAAGTAAACATGACCTGTAGCCAGGCTGGGGGGGACCCACGGCCCCTGAGGGCCCCGGGTCAGCCCCAGTCCGCAGGGGGGAAAGTCCCACCCTGAACTCATCAATATGTAAGTCAAGCATATTTAACAACCTAGTGTAAATACCACCATAACAATAGAGGGACCCAGACAAGCACCCCCTAGCAGCAGAAGTTGAGTAGAGCCCACCGTCCGGCAAGTCTCTAGCGAGAGTGAGCAACGTTCAGTCGTGCTGGGAGGCCCGGGCGGAGCCCCGTCGCGAACCTCTGCGACGCTTCCCACCTTGCGAGGTGACCTGCTGCCACCGCTCAGGGCGTTGCGGCAAGGGGAGAGCACTCTGCAGTCTCCAGTCAGGAAAGTCTGTCAAGGGGACATCTAGGGCAGTACAGAAGCGTTGCAAGTCATCCTTGGTGCGGAGAACGGCCGACTTGCCATTCCTGGAGGCAGTAAGACGGAAGGGGAATCCCCAGCGATACACCACCTGGTGAGAGCGTAAGGTATCCAGTAGGGGGCGCAGGGAGCGCCGTTGCATAAGTGTCCGCCTAGACAGGTCGGGGAACAGAGAAAGTTGTGCGCCATCAAAGTCGATTACAGCCATAGACCGTGCAGCCTTCATAATGTCCTCTTTCACAGCATACTTATGAAGTTTGCATATGACATCCCGGGGTGGCTCCCCCTCTTTTGGCGGGGGAAGCAAGGCCCTGTGCGCTCTGTCAATGTCAATGATATCAGGGGCTCTGTTTCCCAAAATCTGGCGGAAAATACCCTGAACAGAGGGGACCAGGTCAGGAGCTCTGGTGGCTTCAGGAAGCCCCCGAATGCGGATGTTCTGGCGTCTGTCCCTGTTCTCATAATCATCAAGCTGATCCATAAGTGTATTAAGGACAGTGTCGTGCGTGCTAGCAGCCTCCTGAAAGGAGGACAGGGAATGCAGTATATCATCCTGGCCGGATTCCAGGGAAGCCACCCTGTGTCCCAGAGCCTCAGTGTCCGCCCTCAGCCCCTCCAATGCCTGAGTGACCGACTGCTCCACCGTAGTGGTGATCAGGTGCACAATCTCCGTCCTGGTCGGCAAGGCCTTAATGTGGGCCTTCCAGTCCCAGTCCTCCTCCGTGTCTCCAGAGTCTGTGGAGTGAGGTGACACCGCAGTATACGGCAAGAAGGGGTTGGGGCTGCGCCCCTGTACCTGGGATAGCTGTGTTCCAGAGGAGGAAGGTGGTCCCGGGAGCAGCGTGGAGGCCGGAGAGGATCGGGGCGCCGCCATCTTGGCCGCCTCGCGGCGGCTCCGAGGGGTTGCTAAGAAGAGATCGCGGAGGTCCGTGGAGCGTGCAGAGAGCCCTCCGGGGGGCTGGGAGGACGGTCGCTTCTTTGGTGGCATCGCCAGTAGGTAAGTAGATGATCGGTGGTCGCTACAGGTCAAGCGGCAGGCTCAGGGAAGCAGGAGCTCGCACGAGATGCGTCCTCACACCATCACGGTCAGGCCACGCCCCCTTCTGGTGTTTTTTTTTTAACGCGTAATGGCGGTGATCTGCGATTTTTTTTGCGGGACTGCGACATTGCGGCGGACAGATCGGACCCTTGACTGATATTTTTGACACTTTTGGGGGTACCAGTGACATTACTACAGTAATCAGTGCTATATATATGCACTGTTACTGTAAAAATGACACTGGCAGGGAAGGGGTTAATTTTATTGGAGAGGGAGGGGTTAATGTATGCCTGGTGCTTACTGACGTGTGGGGGGGGAGGTGACTGTGTGACAGAAGGACAGATCGGATGTCCAGCTATGCTGAACACTCCGATCTGTCAGTCCCTGTCACTATGGAGATCCGCCCGCTGTGTTTACACACAGCGGGCGGATCTCCAGACTCGATCCCCGACGATCGGGGCAGAGCAGCGGCAATCGCCGCTGCTCCTCCGCTGGCCCGACTCCCGCTGTGAATGAACACAGCGGGAGCGAGCCTCCGGCGGCGCGCGAGCGCCGCCCACAAGGGGCGGAGTCCAGCGACGTAGGTCTACGTCGCTGGACGGGATCGCGGCACTTTGCCGCAGTAGCCTCCATGTGAGCGGAGGTAAAGTGGTTAAAGTACACAGGGCACGTACAGTATGCCATGTCCCTCTGTCCCTCCTTCCTTGTACTTGTAGCAATATTTCCAGGCCTTGAGCCTGATGTGGGTCTGCCATTGTTACCGGTGACTCCTCCAACCGATTTAAATTGTGAACCCAAGTGTGAGAATTGAGACATTGACCACCCCGGCATCTTTGGTTGGTTTTGTTTATTGTATTTTGGGGATGAGAGAAGGGAATGAGTGGGATACTCCTCTGGCTCAACTAGGTTAACTGGGACTTTGTACAAAAATGCCCGTTGGCGCTGTCTTGATGCCAGCTGAATGCTGACCAGCGCTTCCTGACGTTTGAAGACACTGCTTTGCTGTACTAGTGCTGGAACCTCGACTTTAACTTGTTAACCACTTGCCGACCGCCGCCCGACTATATACGGCGGCGGTCAGCCCCTCCCAGGCAAAGTGATGTACTGGTACGTCACTAGCCTGGGAGCGAATAGGGGGCGAGCACGCGCCGCCGGAGGCACGCTCCCGCCCCCTCTCGTACCAGAGGAAGCCGGCGCATGTGACCGGCGGACCCGATGTCCGCCGGCTCTCTCCGATCGTCGGGCAGAGAGGGAGAAAGGCAGGCGGCTAGTGTAAACAAAGCCGCCTGTCATTCTCCCCTGTGTAAAAAAATGGATTTTTGTAAGATCTTACCGTAAAATCCTTTTCTCTTAAGCTCATTGACAGACGTAGTCTTCTTGATTCTCAAGAGCTGGGT
Source organism: Pelophylax lessonae (assembly GCF_965119305.1). NCBI lineage: Eukaryota > Metazoa > Chordata > Amphibia > Anura > Ranidae > Pelophylax > Pelophylax lessonae. The sequence continues at coordinate 171,408,078 of NC_138774.1, read as the reverse complement.
TATGTTGTCTCCGCAGGAGTAGGACTAGGCAGAAAGACAAAACGTTCTGGCTCCACCTTAGGGGCAGTCCCTGAGGGTATATCCTCCCTCTCTCTTCTACAGGGAATCAGTTCTGTTCTAAAGCAGTAACAGAGAATTTAACCCAACCCAACTCAATGATAGAGGGGCGGGTACTACGTCTGTCAATGAGCTTAAGAGAAAAGGATTTTACGGTAAGATCTTACAAAAATCCATTTTTCTCTATCGCTCATTGACAGACGTAGTCTTCTTGATTCTCAAGAGCTGGGACATCCAGAAGCAGTGCCACAAATGAGGGGTGGGATTGACAAAATCAAATCCAATCTAGAAGGCCCAACCGGTGCCAAACTAGAAGTTTTAAAGGCTCATTATAAACAAAGAATGAGACTAAAGAAAAATTTCCAACGGAAAAAAACCCTCGAGGTAGACCACTGGTCTCCTCAAATTGTGGCCTGCAAAACCTTGCGGCCAAACGAGGCATCAGACGATGCCATTACATCAACTTTATAATGTTTTGTAAAGGTATGCACCGACGACCAGGTAGCCGCCTTGCACACCTGGACCACTGACGCCTGATGGCGAAAGGCCCATGACGCACTAAGCGCCCGAGTGGAGTGCGCCTTAACAGGGAACGGGGGCTCCCGACCCTTAATAGAATAAGCCTGTACTACCGTCTGTCTGATCCATCTAGAAATGGTCGCGGCAGATGCAGGCAACCCCTTTTTGGGTCCATCTGGGATCACAAAAAGTGAATCCGTCTTGCGAAACGAGTCTGTCGTTTTCAAGTATACCCTGATCGCCCGGACCACATCCAAGGAGTGTAAAACAACCTCCCGAGGATGACTGGGCTTAGGACACAGGGAAGGTAACACAATTTCTTCATTCAGATGAAATTCTGAAACCACTTTTGGTAGGAAGGATGGATTCGGACGAAGAACCACCTTATCTCTATGAACCACCAGATATGGTGAACGACAAGATAATGCGGCCAGTTCTGACACCCTGCGTGCAGAAGTAATAGCCACCAAGAAGGCCACCTTCTGGGACAACGTAGGTAGAGGAATCTCCCTAATATCTTCAAAGGGAGGTTTCTGAAGAACCGACAACACTAAATTAAGATCCCAGGGGGGTAACGGCGCGTGCACTGGCGGAGCCAGATGTCGCACCCCCTGGATGAAATTCCGCACCAAGGAATGAGTAGCCAAAGGCTTCTGAAAGAAGATAGCTAATGCTGAGACCTGACCCTTGATAGTACTCAAGGCCAGTTTCTGCTCAACCCCTTGTTGCAGAAAAGCTAATATTCGACTAATCGAATAAGACCGAGGACGGAACCCCAAAGGTTCACACCATGCAATGTAGGACTTCCATGTGCGATGATAAATCTTTCTGGAAGTCGCTTTCCTTGCTTCAACTAGAGTAGGAATAACTGAAGCTGACAATCCCTTGTCCTTCAGCACCTGGGTCTCAATAGCCAGGCCGTTAAAGCCAGCGATCGTAAAGCAGGATGGAAGATCGGTCCCTGAGACAGTAGGTCCTCCCTGAGAGGAAGTCTCCACGGGACGTCCGCCACCAGTCTGACCACGTCGGCGTACCAAGCTCGACGAGGCCAGTCCGGAGCTACCAGAATTACTGGAATTCCTTCCTCCTCTATCCTGCGAAGAAGTCTTGGCAGCAACGCGAGAGGAGGGAAGGCATACATTAGCTGGTATTGCCCCCACGGGGCAATCAGTGCGTCTGCGGTTTCTGCTAGAGGATCGCGGGAGCGAGCCACGAATCTCTGAACTTTCCTGTTGAATCGTGATGCCAACAGATCCACATCCGGGGTGCCCCACCGTAGGCACAACTGGTGGAAAACGTCTGGATGGAGGGACCATTCCCCCTGATCCAGAGTCTGACGGCTGAGATAATCTGCCTGCCAATTCTCCACCCCCGGAATGAACACCGCAGAGATTGCTGGAACAAATCGTTCCGCCCAGCAAAGAATGCAAGCCACTTCTTTGGCCGCTCGGACACTCTTGGTGCCCCCCTGGTGATTGACATAAGCCACGGCCGTGGCATTGTCCGACTGGATCCGAACCGGGCTGCCCTGGAGCTGCTCGGTCCAGTGAATCAGACAAAGTCTGATCGCTCTCAGTTCCAATACATTTATCGATAACCTGGATTCTTCCGGGGACCAAAGTCCCTGGACAGATAACTGACCGAGAATTCCTCCCCATCCGGATAGACTGGCATCCGTGGTCACTGTCGTCCAATATATTGGCAGAAATGACCTTCCCTGGCTGAGCATCGGAGACCGAAGCCACCAGACCAGAGACTCTCTGGTCTGTTTGCTCAATCGGATCTGATTGTCCAGGGATTCCGGATTCCGATTCCATCTGAGAAGAATCTCTTGCTGAAGAATTCGGGTATGGGACTGGGCAAATGGGACTGCTTCGAAGGAAGCCACCATCAACCCCAGAACCCTCATGCAAGTTTGAAGAGAAGACCAGCTGTTGGATAGTAACAACTGGACTGCTGATTGAATCTTTCGGAGTTTCCCTACCGGAAGAAAAAAACTCTTGTCCTGACTGTGTCTAGAATTAGACCCAGATATTCGAGCCTCTGGGTGGGAACCAGAAATGACTTTTGCTGGTTCACCAGCCACCCGAATTCCTGTAAAGAAATCATAGTAATTTCTATGTTTTGTAGCAAGGTCTGAGGAGACTCTGCATGAAGCAGAAGATCGTCTAGGTAACCAAGGATCGATATGCCTCTTTGGCGCAGAAGTGCCAACATTGGGGCCAACACCTTCGTGAAGACCCGCGGAGCCGTGGCGAGACCGAAAGGTAACGCCACAAACTGATAGTGGTTCTCTTCTACGGAAAAGCGTAGAAACCGCTGATGTCCTGCGAAAATGGGAATGTGAAGATATGCGTCCTTGATGTCTATGGACGCTAGGACATCCCCTGGATGCAGGAAGGCTGCTACTGTGCGAATGGACTCCATTCTGAATCTTCTTATGTTGACAAAAGAATTGAGTGCCCTTAAGTCCAGAATTGGACGCACTTTGCCCTCTTTCCTGGGTATTGTAAATAGGTTTGAATAAAACCCTTGAAACCGTTCTGTCCAAGGAACGTGGACTACCACTCCTTGTTGTAGTAAATCTGTGACTGCTCTCCGCAGATCTTCTAAACGATCCGGGGATAGTCGGATATTGGAAGGGAAGAATCGCGCCGGTGGGAGAGATCGAAACTCGATCTTGTACCCTGACCTTATGACTTTGCAAACCCATTTGTCCGGGATTCTGGAAAGCCATGGATCCGGGAACCGGCGAAGACGTCCCCCCACCCCAGTTATGGGTGGGGGCGCACCTTCAGGCTTTGGACGGTTTATCTTCAGGTCTGGAGGGGGCGGGCTTTTGCTTGCCCGACCAACGACCCCTGACGCCTCCTGCAGGAGCTTTGGAGGACTTAGTTTTTTCACCCGCGGGACGAAAAAACCTCTTGTGAGCAGAAAAAGAAGGCCCTCGTCTTTGACGAGTTCCTTTACCTTTAAAATTTTGCGGTAAAAAGGTGCTCTTTCCACCCGTGAGATCCTTAATGATCTCATCTAAGTTGGCTCCAAATAGACGCTCTCCTAAAAAGGGGATATTAGCCAATGCTTTTTTGGAACCTTGGTCGGCTAGCCAACCTTTTAGCCACAGTGTACGCCTGAGAACCACTGCTGAGACTGATGCTCGCGCCAATAATGGAGTGGCGTCTAACGCCGCATCACACACAAACTGTAACCCCTGCATCATTTGTTCCAACAAATCTGATACCGCCTGAGGGACCTCTTCTAAGTCCCGGCGTAACCACTTGGTCCATTCAGTTACAGCCTGCGAAACCAGACCAATAGCTATTATAGGTCTGAAAGCTGATCCAATCAAGGAAAACATGGTGCGAGACATAGCTTCTATCTTGCGATCCACTGGATCTTTAAAAGACGGAGCGTCTTCTAGAGGAATAACCGTGGCTTTATTCAATCTAGCAATTGGTGAATCCACCACAGGTGGTTCTGTCCATTTCTTAATGAGGGTTTCCTCAAACGGATAACGCCTGTCAATGCGTTTAGAAATAGTAAAAGTGCGTTTTGGCAGACGCCATTCTTCTTCGATTGGATTGCCAAAACATTTGGGCAATGGAAAAACCTTCGCCACTTTGATGCGTTTTTTAGTCCCAAAAGGGATTTCAGTTTCAGCTATTTCCGATGGAATACCCTGTAACCTTAAGGTTTCTTGAACAGATACAATGAGTGCGTTTACCAACGCTTCCTCTCGGGCTATGGCGGATGCCGAAACATCCTCCTCGCTGTCTGAAGAGACAGGACCCGAGACACCAATCCCAGATGAAGTACCTGCAACTGCAGAAATAGGCTCAGAGTCTGAATCCGAGGTTTCAGATAATAAGGGGTTAGGCGGGGGTCGCTTTCTTGCGCCCTGTCCCTGACAAGCCACTTCCACCCGGGACACAAAAGTTTCCATAATAGCTGACAATGATTCAATTGTCAGTGGGGTGCTGGAGGATCCTGCAGACCCCTCGAGGGGATCCGGAGGAGATACATGAGTGGCAGGGTCCATGTTAATTCAGGACACCTTTGCCAGCAAAACAAAAAAACTTTTTTTTTTTTTTTTTGTGTGTCTCCCCCTAGCGCAATAGCGCCCCTCAGAGTACCTGCTTCTCGATCCCACAGAGAGAGAGAGGGACCCCCAAGGCTCACCAACCGATGCAGTGAAGTTTCCAACCAACTGCAGTCAGCGTCTGTCTTTTACAGACTGGAAGGAGCTGTTGCTTTTTCCCGGGTAGAAGGACGTGGCTCCGCCCCCTGTGTACGCCTTCCGGCGTTCCCAGCTCTCCACGAGGTAGCTGGGCTCACGAAACATGGCCGTCCCCATAGAAGAGACATAAGACTCCAAAAACATGGCGGCCGGCGTGACCTGAGGACATACATGCACTTGGTCTACGGCAAAATGGCGGCGGACCGCCGAAATCGTTTTCCCAGCACATCCACCTGCATCTCTGCTAAGAGGCGATATATGGATCTACAGGAGATACACTACAAATAAGGTAGGATTATACCTCCTATGTCTGCTGTAATGTTACAGTCTGCTGGGTAGAGTGTTAGTTCTCAAACCAAGTCCACTTCCCACAAACACATGCTGTATTACAAGGGGGACTTGTAAGTATCAGATATATACTGACCATATATGGAGGGGCCCATAATTCATACTGCCTCATAACGAGGAAAGAAAAAAAGGGAACGTTTACTCACCATACCGAACCGACAGGCACCCTCTTCACAATACCCTCTCCACCGGGGTGGGGGTTTGTGGACCACTCCGGACGCCTCGACTCTCTGGTTCCTGGCGTCCAAGCGAGACTTTTAACTCGCAAGGTCAGTCCCTCCACTGGGACTCTGTCGCGGCCGACCCAGCGCGGAGCTCTGGTCTGCACGCGCTCGTAGGCAGAAACCGGGGTGACCACTGGATCTCAACATCCAGCCCGTCGCCCGGCCCCGCATACTTACTTGAATGTGTCGCGGCCGACCAAGCGCAATGCCATGGTCTGCACGCGCTCGTAGGCCGGCTGGGGTGACCACAAGTGTCGCCCAGTCCGGCATTTTTGCTTGAAGATCTCACAGGAAAAACACTGGAGAAAAACTACCTAAAAAATGTCTTTTTCTTAAAGAAAAAAGTCTTGCCAGGACCAAAAGATCCCAGCAAGGAACTTAGGTCCTTACTCCTGACTAGACAGAAAAAAACTGATTCCCTGTAGCAGAGAGAGGGAGGATATACCCTCAGGGACTGCCCCTAAGGTGGAGCCAGAACGTTTTGTCTTTCTGCCTAGTCCTACTCCTGCGGAGACAACATAACCCAGCTCTTGAGAATCAAGAAGACTACGTCTGTCAATGAGCGATAGAGAAACACAGATCACTCGGTCCTGCTATGTAGGACCGTTGATCTGTGCTATTACACCACTAGCCACATCCAATGACAGTTAGAAGCACGCCCCTAGGGACACACCTCCACAGATCGCCGCCATTACGCGTTAACAACAAAAATCTTTCCTGTAGTTAGTAAACGCAATAACTTTTGCGCAAACCAATCAAAATACGCTTATTGTGATTTTTTTTTTTACCAAACATAGGTCGAAAACAAATTGCCCAAAAACGTAAAAAAAAAAAAAATTTGATTTTTACATTTTTTTGGGGGGAATTTCATATAAAAAAATGTGAAAAATAGTTATTTTTGCAAAATTGACGCTCTGTTTATAGCGCATGATAAAAAAAAAAAAAAAAAAAAAAAAAAAAAAAAAAAAAAAAAAAAATCGCACAGGTGATCAAATACCACCAAAAGAAAGCTCTATTTGTGGGAAAAAAAGGACATCAAATTAGTTTGGGTACAGCGTCACACGACCGCGCAATTGTCTGTTAAATTCACGCAGTGCCGAATCGCAAAATACCCCCTGGTCAGGAAGGGGGTAAAATCTTCCGGGGCTTAAGTGGTTAACTCAGAAGATCCAGGGCTGTAGAACACTTGACTCCTGACACTCAATTTAGCTCAAAAATCACTGAACAGCTCCCTTCAGCCCTTCACTGACCAAAGTAGCTCCTTGTCACTGCTTGTGCCGCTGCAACTCTTAACTCTGTACACTACACACTGTATGTCAGGGCCCAACCGCTGGCGCCCCCTCTAACACTTCAGGGTCCTCTGACTAGGCACCCCCTTTAACAGCTAGCTGACTCCTGGATCCCTAGAACCTTCTCTGGAGTGGTCCCCTCTACACTTGCCAGACCCCTAGGGGCAGTTCACAGTACTCATGACCTTGGCAGGCTTTCCTGGAACTGAACCCCTCTTCCTCCACTGGTCCTCGGCACACCGGATCCCTCCTGCAGCTCAACTCAGCATCCTCTGGATTCCCGGGCAGCCACCCAGAACACCCGATCCTTTTGACAGGAGGAGAGACAGCCATACTCTCCCTCCTGGGACTCTGCGTCATGCATTCCCCTCAAACATATACCCACTCCCAGAATCCTCTGCGGCAGAATCTGCCTTCTGGGGTAGATACAGGCCTGAATGTGTCTCTGATTGGATTTCCTCCACTGCCCAATGAGAATCCTCTCATGGAGCCAGTGGGGAGATTCCCCTCTCAGCAGACACACCTGGGAGACATGACAGCCCAGCTGAAATTATGGCCCTGCTGTTAGGCAGCCAAGGCCCACTATACTTTTACCTAGCGCCTACCCTGTAGGGTGCTACATACTATTTAGCAATTCCCAGAAGTCAAAAAAATTTGCTGTGTAAATAGCTGCTGATGTAAAAAAAAAAAAAATGGATAGTGACAGTGTTTATAAACATCGTTCAAAAGCGAGTTAGAAAGACAGACACAGTAACAATGGTAACTTTGTATGCACTCATTTCATTCATCTGTGGCGGCGATAGGCAAATCTGCCAGGGTTCAATTCGCCAAGAGTTCGGCGAATCTGGTTTACAACTCGACAAACCTGAACTCAGGAGGTGAAACCAAATTCTGTCTGTTTGTAAGGCCAATAGGCAAAATAGCACAAACAAATGGTTACTGCCCACACCTGCAACTGGTCTCTGCAGTAAGGAGCATTGGAATGCATGCAACAAGACACAAAAGGATTTCAAAAGGACAAGACAATAAGCACCAAAAGGGCAGTAAGTTGGGTACCAGAGATCTAGAAGCTACAATAAAAAAAAGACTACATCATTTAGAGAACAATCTTTTTAATGTTACTAGTAGGGCAGGGCCTACCATGGGTCCCGCTGGGTCCATTGGACCCAGGCAGCACTTGGAGAGGGGCAGCAAATTGACTCCCAAGATTTTTTTTTCCAGCGGTTTTATGTGTCATCAGTTTGCGGCGCGTTACAGGCTGCATTTCTCCATCTCATATTGCCGCCCGTAGTACAAACGATGAGTATAAGGAGGTGGAGTGTCTCCTCCAGGGGAACATCCCTCACGTGATTGTGGTGTGCGCAATGACGTCAGACATCAGCGCACTCCATCTCAAGCAGGGCAGGCTGGATGTTCTAGGGCAGTGGGGCAGACACAAGAGTGACAGGAGGACTGAGGACAGACAGTGGGTGTTTGTTGGACCAGTCTGGTTGTGAGTTTTGAAGATGAGGAGAACAGTATAAATATTTTCTAAATTTTATATTTAAATAAAATAATGGATGTGGGGGACTTTTGTTGGGCGTAATTTTTTTGGCCGGCCCTTTTTACTAGTCCTAGAACATTCCCAATTTTATTAAAAAAAACAAAAAAAAAAAAAACAAAACGTTTGAGATGCGATGAGAGCTTCTCAAGCTTCAAAAATATTTTTGATAGGCCAAAAGGACCTAATATTTAACTCCAAACCAGATTTGGAATTACATAATAATTTATTTCTCTCTGAGTGGGGAGTTCAATGCAATTTTGCATCTTAGGAACCAAAATCACTAGTAATGTTCAAGATTTCTCTTATTCTGTGAATAAACACTCAACTGCTTCTAGAAATGGGAAGCAATCTAAACATATGGCTCCCTATGGGATTTCAAACATTTTTTAAATAAACCTCTACTGGCAAGTCTTATAACTTTTCTAACAGTTTTCTTTTAAAATTGCCCTTATAGTTACTCCCGGTTGCCCTAGGCAGACTTCTGATAGCCAGTCCCATCCACCATTCTCCAGCACAGACCATACTTTCCACTTACGCTCTTTTTCAGACCTGCTATTCTCCTACTTGGTTTCCTCTCTTTTGTCTTAGTGCCGGTGATTTGCACTGCTAAGTAAATCACATGTGATGTCTGTACATTGAGAATTCAGCCATACAGATTGTATGGCTGAATTCGTATCGCATTCGAACCAAAGTCACACAGGACCCTTTTTTTGGTCTGCACCAGAATCAGATCGAATGAGTGTTCACACCTGTGTGATCCGATTCATGTTCGAATTGACAGTTCGCATGGCAATATGCAAACTGATCTGTGGGTGTTAACTTTGTATGGACACCCCCAGCGATCGCATATGGCAGTGTGAACTACCTGCGAATCGAGTGCAATGTGGGAACCTGCAGTGGATTTGCAGGGTTCCTGCATCGCACCACTGTGAACCGGCACCAGTGTTAATTTCGTCGACTTAATTAACACAATTTTAGTCAACTAAAATACAACTAAAACAATTCAGATGACTAAAATACGACTAAAACTAAAATGGCATTTTAGTCAAAAGACTATAACTAAAACTAAATTGAAATTTGCTGCCAAAATTAACACTGGTGCATGCTCAAAGCTTAATCCCATAAATAATAACATATTAGATTTTTCACTCCAGGACCAGCAGTAGTATATAAGGAGTTTGGAAATTGTAGAGAAATGCTTAAATAATGCATTACAAATTACAATTGAACTACACCCATTCGATTTTAGTCGACTAAAATGTAGGACGTTTTAGTCGACTAAAATGTAGGACGTTTTAGTCGACTAAAATGTAGGACGTTTTAGTCGACTAAAATGTAGGACGTTTTAGTCGACTAAAATGTAGGACGTTTTAGTCGACTAAATACGACTAAAACTAAAACACTTGCAGAAGACTAAAATGGAACTAAAACTAAAATGCCATTTTAGTCCTAAAACTAAGACTAAAACTAAATTGAAATTTGCTGCCAAAATGAACACTGACCGGCACTCCGTACTGGTTCCCTATATCAGTGATACATACACAACCCAGACATTCATAGATAATTGTAATTCTTCCATTTGCCAAACATGCATCGAGTTGTTAAATAATGTTCCGTTTTATTCTACTGTTGTATATAATATTTGGTGAAACAATGAAGGTATAAAGAAAAAACATAACTTTATCCTTGTTATTAAAAGATCAGCTTCTTGCCTGAACAAACTCTTAGAAAATATCCTGAAGCTACATGAAAGCCTTAACATCACACAAGAAAGTGTAGAAAGATGTAATCAAATGTTGCCAAGTATGAAGCAATTGAAAATGAACATCCACAGCACAGCGCCTCTATTCAGTAGTAGTCATTTACACATTGGAGACAGGCTTGAAGAAAGCAGACTTATTACACCCAGTGTTCCACAAACTATTTCATAATCCTAAGACTGCCTTCACTGCACAACCCATCCAGACTGGGGGTACAGCCAAGCTGCTGTTAAAGAGCAGTTGTTAGAGGAAAGCATACTTTTCACAGCCTGAATGGAAATGGAACATATCAGTAACAGATTTTTTTTTTATTTTATAAACTGCATAAATAAGAGACTGGGGTAAAGAAGAGAAATATTTTACCAGCTGCTCCATAGCCTCGGTTTCCTTTGACATTTTGGGTTCCTGCGGATTCCCTGAAAAATAAATGAACTCAAAGTTATTTCAAAGAAGGATTTTTCTTTTTTTTTCTCCAATACTCAGCTCCTAAAATGGACAAAGTCCATGTAGCATACTGCCCCATCTTCTTAGGTGCCCTGTAATGCTAGCTGTCATTTTGGACTGGGTGCCCCCCCCCCCCCCCCCAGCTGGCAGATGGCTGCCCTACACTGCAGGGAGCAAGGGGGGCAAGTGCTGGATGTTAGCGAAAGGAGCACATTGTCAACTCCTTGCTAGCTGTGGTGTCCGGCACCCGTGTGCCAAAAGTAGGGCATCCCGTCTGGCATTGCAGCTAGCATTACAGGGCACCTAGAATGATGGGAAAAAGAACACTTTCGCCTTCATCCCATCTTCCTAGGTGCCCTGTAACGCTAGCTGCAATAGAAAAAATTAATATTGTAGAAAAAGTGATCATTCTTCTTTAATATTCTGCAATGTTCTTCTGCGAAACTTTATCTGTACAATGTGCAATATATACAAGTTCTTCCATTTACACATATCGCTCTCTATATAATGACACAATGCATATGTCTGAATACTCTTAACCATGCGAGTGCCTTTTTTTTTTTTTTTTACAAATAAATTGGATGTTTTAAACTCTATTACGCCATGTGCCTGTACATTTCTTTATATACATGTGGCTCCTGGTCTGGAATGCCTCCTTGTTACAACACCCTAAGAAGTGATACCTGGCGGTCTCCTTACTTTGTGTCAAGCGTTTTGTGGCCTATCCAGTAGTTTGGGTGGCCATCGCAATCTGGTAAGCTGCTATTTGGTGGGCTCTTCCTTCCACGGGTGATCCTTTTTTGCTAAGAAGTACAGATTACATCCGCATGCTGGGACTTGTGGTTCCTTCTTCTTAGAACAAGTGTTTTTGTTTCCTTTTTCATTTAAGGACTATTATATGGACTTCACATTGTTTTGCTTCACTGTCATGTATATTGGGTTTTGATTTTTCAATTGTGGATAGCGCTACACATTTGTGTTTTATATCCTTGCTGTACTTACCTTCATGGGTAATGAGCCGTCAGTAAAAGTAAAGTAACACTTAAAAAAGTGCACTCTTTGCCGATCATTGCTGCATACTTTTATTGGAACTCTGCTTTTTATGGGAATAAAACCCTTTTAAAAAACTGTATTACGCTATCTGGAGCTTTTATCTCTTTTATACCTCTACTATACGCTGATCTATGGAGCGGTAAGAAGGGAATCATCACCTGCACATCCAGGAGGCACCACAAGGGGACCTACCGTGGCCCTGAGGGCCCACAAGCGTGATTGGCCTCAATATCGTATGAAATATGAGACCCATTACATCTGGTAAGTCACCCACCTTCTAATATATCACAGGATAAAAGGAAAACAGCACTTGCACTTTTAAGAAAAAAGTCACCATAAATTGTGGAAAATATCACTGTGCACTTTCATCTTATCATCCAGTTACGTATTTGAAGAAAACCATTTTGAACTGAAGGAAAACAACAAAAATTGGAACTTTCACAATCACTTATTTATTTATATCACGTGATGAACTTTTAAACACTATATTTTATATGTATTTTTATATATGCTTCTTATGTCACATTTTGATTCATTTACCACAGGATTTTATTAATTTATAATATTTATATAATTTTTCAAAGCATTGGGATCATTTCACATATTGTTTGCACAGTATCTGATCACACTTGTATATAAATACTAGCAAGCGCTCTAGATAGTTCGATATAGGACTATTTTTCTTCTTTAATGAGCCGTCAGTGCCCACACACCCGATGCAGCGGTCCGGGGGATTTTTGAAATCCTCACTTCTCTCCCTAGTCTCTCTGCAGCGTTTCTAAGGCACAGAGATGCTCTGAACTAGAGCTGCACGATTAAATCGTATGAAAATCGCGATCTCGATTCACCCCCCTGACGATCTAAACCTGACATTTCCTCGATTCTTTGCATAGCAGAGAGAACAGCTGTGGAAAAAAAAAAAAAAGCCTCCCGGCAAACGCCTATCAGCATTAAAGTCTCCCAGTAACTATAAACAAAAATGATTACATTGTATCTTTTCCTTCCCTCTGCCAGGGAGAAGAAGTTTAACCTCTTAAAGACTAGACCTTTCTCTGACACTTGTTGCTTGCAAGTTAAAATCAGTTTTTTTTTGCTAGAAAAGTACTTAGAACCCCCAAACATTTTATATATTTTTTTAGCAGAGACCCTACAGAATAAAATGGTGATTGTTGTAATATTTTATGTCACACTGTATTTGCGCAGCAGTCTTTCAAACGCAATTAATAGACTTTAACGAATAAAAAAAAAAAAACGTAAAGTTATCCCAATTTTTTTGTTACACAGAGAATCGTGATCTTTATTCCAAGCTAAAAAATCGTGATTCTCATTTTGGCCAGAATCGTGCAGCTCTACTCTGAACCAGCACTGACAAATCAGAATTCCTGGACCATTGCACTGGTTGAGTGGGCATTGACAGCGCATCACCCACAGAGGTAAATACAGCGGGCACCGGGGATGAGGAGGATTGACTGTTAGTTCACATTTTCACTTGTTTCTGAAAAACATGAACTTACACTTTAAACCTTTTGCTGTTTAAAAAAATCATTTTAGGCCTGGAGATTAGTAACCCTCTTAAATTTTATAAATTTCATAAAAGCATTGGCCCTTATCACTAAAATAGTGCTGAGTCAAACCCTTTAGGTTACACAATATTGCCGCAAATTTTTTATTTATTTTTTTATTTTTTCAGAAAAACACAAGAAAGTCAATTTTAGGGCACACAAATGCAGTATCCAATTTTATAGTAAAATATAAAAAGGGGAGGTTTTGTCGAGTATATAGAGATACTTAACATGTCAGACTTTAGAATTGCGAGTGTCTATGCGGTCTAGCGTCAAACTGGCCATACACTGATTGAAATGTGTCCATTCAGCAGGAACTTCCTTTACCAGACTGAGCTGTCCAGTAAAAGTGGCAGGTAGAGGGTTGAGACAAACCATTTACCACTGACAGGGGTTCATTAATGTAAAACCTTTATCCCAAAAGGAAATAACTGTTGCTGTAACTGTTTAAAGTGTTAGTTAGAGCCCCACACCAGGCAAAAAATATTTTTTTACTAAAACCATTTCCCATACACCTCTAACACATGGTACCAAGAGTGTTTTCCTCCTTACCTTGTGAAGGCAAATATACTCCCCTAAGTCCCCCTTCCAGGTTCCTCACTGCTATTGGTGTTGGGTTGGGGAAACACAACTATGTCGCAGAAAAATAAAAATACTGCTGTGTTAATGAGGTAAACCACCAGGAGACCCTATCTCAAAACGTCTCAGGACTGAGCACAGTAGCCTGAAATGTGTCAAGGCACGTATCTGCTGTATGTGGACTCCAATTTGTTCCTTTGTGTATGGAACTTACAGTTTGACAAAGCTGTGGGGTACACCGAGTAGTGAGGCTCAATGCCAGTCACTAAGCCTGGCAATGGTATTTGCTTTACTGCAGTGTTAAAATATTAGTGACTTAATGACTGAGTGTTTGTGACTGACTGCAGCATACATGTCAGGTTTGCTTTTGTCCATTGTAAAATAAATATTCCAAAATTTCAGAATCTAGATCAGTGGTCACCAAACTGTGGCCCTTCTACTTAACTTTATCCAGTCCTTGGGGCACAGTTCCTTCTACTGAAAAGCAGCATTATTCCTCTCACTGACCCCAACAATGGAGCATAATTTTTCCCACTGACACCAATGATGGGGCACTATTCCTCCCACTGATATAAAAGGAAGGGGCACTATTCCTCTCACTAATATCAAAGATGGGGCACTATTCCTCCCACTGATATAAAGGAAGGGGCACAATTCCTCTCACTAATATCAAAGATGGGGCACTATTCCTCCCACTGATATAAAGGAAGGGGCACTATTCCTCTCACTAATATCAAACATGGGGCACTATTCCTCCCATTAATTACAATGGTGGGGCCCTATTGCTTCCATTGACGCCAACAGTTAAACAAGATTCCTCCAACTGATATAAATGATGGGGAATGCTTACTACCACTGACACCAATTATGAACCACTATTCCTCCCACAAATACCAATGACGGGGCACTATTCTGACTCCTGCTGACCACATGCACAATGTCTTTTTTTTTTTAAACACCACTGACCACCAAGCCTTAGAAATGGTCTACTCCCACTGATGCTGGAGCAAATTTCTACTCCCAACTGCCCACAGTCCGGCCCCCCTAAAAGCACAGTAAAAATTGTCCCTTTGTTAAGTTTGGAGATCCCTGATCTAGATTATAAAACATCACATGTATTAGAAATGCTATACACGGTGGCAAGTGTTTTCTTGTTTAATCCTCGAACAATTTTTTTTTGTTCTAAGCTAAAGCTGGCCAGTCCCTTTCATTCAGTCTGCAGGCTGAATTAAAAAAAAATACAAAATTCCCTTAATATCTATGCCCCATAAAGGCATATCCCTTTTCTACAATTTTAAGATAAGCTTAATTTCTGCAAGTTTAGCCCCCATATCAAAAATGGGAAGTTGACATTGGTAAAAGCTATACTAAGTCCCAGTGGCAATGCGCATTTAAAGCAGTTTACAACACTTCTAGATGTGTAGCACATTAGGAACTTTTACAAAAAATAGCCTGGAGGTGGTATCTTACAGATGTCCACATTTTCACAATCCAGTTTTTCACTGTGTTGGAGAGATTGTGGAGCTGTTGGTAATATTATGCATATGTTTTGGTCCTGTAAACATCTTACCAGTTTCTGGAACAGTATTTTTTGCTGTATTTCCAGCATTACTGGTATACTTACCCCTCCTAACCCCGCAATGGCAATACTGAACCTTGGCATCGACAATTTCCCCCATCCCACTGCACGGTGGTCACTCACATCCTGCTAGCAGCTACGTCACTCATAACAAGAGGCTGGAAATCCTCTGAATATTTCGGAAGTCCTCGGAATCATACAAACCAATCATCTATATGAATTATTTCTTGCTAACAAATGTGGTTATAAAAGTAAATTTGACTCACAATGGAATATATGGAAAGATTGGTTTATGACACAGTAATGATACTTGACATCTCCTCAGTATTGACCCTTTTTTTTTCCCAATGATTGTTCAGAATTTGTTCACACCTTCATTTTATACCTTCTAATCTGTTCCCTCTCTTTACTAGTTTCACTTGATTCCTCTTTTGTCATTTACATACCCTGTCGTCGGTAAAGCAGACCTGAATGTCATTTCTCTTTGTAGATTTAAACTTAACCTGTGAAACTGTAAACATTTTGATGGTTATTCAATTTATACCTTTTGGTACTGTCTTGCACTCTTATGTTTTATGCAAATATTCAATAAAAAATTTAAAAAGAAAAAAAAAAAAAAAAAAAAAAAAGAAGAATTTACAAATAGGTTTCTATCCACGCTATACAGTGCAGATGGACAACCAGAGATGTGCTTATTTTATTCTTACAGTCACCGCAGGTGACATTCAGAACACCATAACAGGGGCTGTAATTGACTGGACAGCCTCTATTTGGCCAAAAATGTTCTGCCCACCTCCTTTGCTTTTTTAGAATTGAAGAATGATGGGAAGGAGGGGGTTTACAAGGGCCATCCTTGCAGCAAATTTTGTCTGGTTCATTAGGAACCAGCCAAAATTCATATAGTAAATGGCCAACTTTAGATTCTCAGACCATGTTTAGCAGTGTCAGTATGTGTCAGTTAGCTGGGAAATAACTCTAATTTTTCTCATTGACTGCAGGCCTGAGAACCAACACACAGTTCTACATTCCTAATTCTCTGCTGCAAGGTTAATTTATGTTCTCACAGTAAAAGGCATTTTACATTTGGACTTTTAAAGCCATATTGCGGTTACCAATAAGTCCAAAGAATAGGAAAAAAAAAAAAAAAAATATTCTGGAAGCAAGCCATCCTTTTACCCAAGTAGTACATTTTGTATGTACACTGTGTTGTGTCTGTCTTTAATACAGTATATGCTGATCATAGACCACCCCAATGATTATTAATAATAATTAGAACTTGTTCTTATTCTTCTATGGAGGAATTAAAACCAACATACATGCAGGATGGATGAATATCACCGATTGTGACCTCCACATCATCGCTGTCAGTGTCGCTGTCCTCTTCGTCATCACTGAAGCTCTGAGTGATCTGTACAGAATATAGATTTTTTTTTTCCATTACATTTTTATTGAAAAGGTTTTCAAGGTACAACAGAACAGATATAACGATTCACAAAATAGGGTTACATACAATTGTTACATTGATGTATTGTGTACACTGAGCTTACATCATTGTAGGGTAGGAATGGTGCGGTAATTTGCATCTGCACATTAGGGAACAGGTTGAGAGATGGGATATATAAAAAGGGGGGGGGGGGGGAGGGGACAGAATATAGATTTTGTATGTCAGTATTTTAAGTTCTGCTAGCCCTACTGAAAGCCAGCATAGGCCATGAGGCACACAAACATACTAGGACTTCCCTTACCATCACTCGTTTAATATACTGGGGCAATAAAACACATAAGTAAACAACTAAAATCATTTTTGCATAACCCCGTTAGAAAGAGTTCCTACATCAAAATACTGACCAGGAAATCAGTGCCATTCTTTCTCATGGAAAATGTTCTCGTCCCTTTTCATGTTCCTATTTTATCAATCAATTCCATGTATCATTTTCAAAGACTATAGCTTATTAACCTCTCATCTCATCACACCCACTTCCTTTTTGTAGGCTCTCAGTTAAAATTTATGGCATTCGTTTTGGGTTTTCTTCCCCACGTCTGTGCACCCAAGCTGGCAAAGCAGTCTGCCACCTGCAAATGTATTCCTAGAGACAAGACTGAGTAGAAACAACATGATGGCACCCAACCCACCCAAACCACCCAAACCAGCAAATGGCAAGTGGTGGATGCTCTATTAACATTTTATACAGCATGGGCACCCCTGCTCCATGTCTGGATGCAGACCAGATCACACAAACAGGACTTACTGAATGCTTCCTTTGAAGCTAATATAATCATTTTTGTGGAATCATCTGGATTGTCTTCCTCAAGGAAGACATCTTGGCACTGGGCTAGGTAGTTCTAGCTGGATACCAGCTGGGCCTGACCCTTTTCAAAGTCTCTAGGCTATTACTTCTCTACTGCCCTACCTCATCTCATCAGGCCTAGACACTACATGTACTAATAATCCACTGTGATCACAAGTTTGCTATGAGACAGTCAAGGCAGAGTATCCAACACATAGAAATATCAGATCCACTTAAAACTCATTTTGCATTTTTGCAGCATTACGGCAGCCCATTGAAATCAATGCACCAAAACATCCTTTATGCTTTTGGAAAGGCAAGAGAGAGGCATTGAATGTCACATAAAAAGGTGCTTCAAAAGCTTCACCTTGAACATTTGTGTGAGCCTAAACAGAGCAAATGGGTTTTATCTAAATTGTGGGCTGATGTTATTCTGTCAGATCGAGATTTAATGTTACTGATGAACAGGTCTGATAAACTTTAGAGCAGGAGTATACCCAAGTATTTTTTAAATCAGGAAAATTGCCTCCCATAAAAAAAAATGCTATAAGCGCACTAGCACTTCATTTTAAGAGCATCTGCAGTTTTCCCTTAGTCCCCTTGTAAAGTTATGCAAATATATGTTGAAACTGTCAGTTGAAAGGAGAAGTCCACCTTTGATAACAAATCTTAAAAAAATCCACAGAGCCCCATATGGCCGGGTCATCCATTCACTGTGAATGGCAAAAGTTACGTCAGCCTTTGCAGCTGTTTGCTTGAAGTTTTCGAAGAACTACAATGACGCTGTTGATAACTCTCGGTAGTTCCTCCATATATCCATATATACAGTGGGTAAAATTAGTATTGAACATTTTTCTAGGTGAATAGATTTCTAAAAAGGTGCTATTGACATGCAATTTTCACCACGTCGTAACAACTCATGCAATCCATACACTGTTGGGGGCCATAATCCAGAAGTGGAAAGAACATTTCACCATAAACCAGCCACGACCAGGTGTTTCTCGCAAGATTTCTGACCAAAGAGTGAAAATAATCAGAAGAGTTGTCCAAGAGCTAAGGACCACTCGTGGAGAACTTCAGAAAAGACCTGGAATTAGCAGCTACAATTGTTTCAAAGAAAACAACAAATAAAAATGCACTCAACTGCCATGCCCTGAATGCACGCTCACCGCGCAAGACTCCAATGCTGAAGAAAAAGCATATTGAAGCTTGTTTAAAGTTTGCTGCACAAAATTTACACAAGCCTGTGAATTACTGGGAGAATAAAGTCTGGTCAGATGAGACCAAAATTGAACTCTTTGGATCCCAAAATAGACGCCATGTTTGAATGTCAAATAGCACTGCACATCACCCCCAAAACACCATACCCAACAGTGAAACTTGAAGGTTGGAACATCATGGTTTGGGGCTGTTTTTCAGCATAAGGTACTGGCAAACTTCATACCATAAAAGGAAGGATGAATGAAAGAATGTGCCAAGACATTCTTGATAAAAATCTGCTGCCATCTACCAGGATGATGAAGATGAAACAAGAGTGGACATTTCAGCAAGACAATGATCCCAAACACAAAGCCAAGGAAACTCTCAAATGGTTTCAAACAAAGAAAATAAAGCGGTTAGAATGGCCCAGGCAATCCCTTGACTTGAATCCAATAGAAAATCTATGGAAAGAACTAAAGATCAGGAGTTCATAGAAGAGGTCCACGGAACCTTCAAGATTGGAAGACTGTTTGTGTGGAAGAATGGGCCAAAATCACGCCTGAGCAATGCATGCGACTAGTTTCTCCATACAGGAGGCATCTTGAAGCTGTCATTACCAACAAAGGATTTTATACAAAGTATTAAATAAATTTCAGTTAGAGTGTTCAATACTTTTTCCCTGTGTCATTTCCTTTTATTACACAATTTAATTTCTGAACTTATTTATTTTGTTTTATTTCTTTATATATGGATTGCATGGGATGTTACCGATACAGTATTTCATGTCAATAGCAAATTTTGAAATTTACCTAGAAAAATAGTGACGTTTTCAATACTTATTTTACCCACTGTAGATCATTGACTTTGGCTACTTGAGCTGGGGGAATTGAGCTGGGGGAATTTTATTTTACCTGCCCATATATATCGCCACTGTATGATATTCTAAGGTGTTAGAGCTACTTGGTGCATACCTGTGGTATTGTTTGGAATGTTTATCTTTAGGTTTATGCTATGTTACATTTTGCTGCCTTTGTTGAAACAGAGATACTTGCCTCTGATTTATGGCTCCTTTCACATGGGTGGTGCGCCTGACGGAGTCCGTTCTGCTCAGCGGGGGATTGATCCGCCGATCCCCCGCTAAGCAGGTGAATGACAGCTCTGTCTCTGCTCTGTGTGCGGAGATGGAGCTGTCAGATCCCCGCTCTCCTCTATGGAGAGATCAGATGAGAATGGATCGTCTGTCCGTTTTCATCTGATCCGATCCTCCAGACGGATGGAAAATAGGGTTTCCATCCGTCTGGATTTCACCGGCAGGATCTGATCGGATAGTAGCAGCAGGTGTCAGCGGAAAGGTCTCCGTTGACATCCGCTGCTCTATAGGGATGCATGGAGTATCCGATCAGGTCCGCCTGAAAAACAGAGGCGGATTGGAAAGCTTGTGCGAAAAGGGGCCTCTGGCTCCCACACTCACCAGGGCGACTTCCTTGTGGTGCTCCTTCTACTGTTGGGTCTGGGTGAATTCCGGGGTGAGTATCTATCGCACTGGCCACGTGGTTTTTCTACACAGCATATAGAGAGATATACCTCTGCATTTTGACATGTATATTCTTCATATGCGTGTGTACACAAGTATATATGTACAGTATATAGATATGGTACTTTATTTGTATATTATTGCTCATGTTCTATCTTTTGCAGATTATTACTCCTAAAGAAGTGGCTACCCTGTGAATTCTGTTGAGTAATACTGGATAAACATCTAATATAGACCCCTCAACTGATGGGGTATTAAGGAACCGCATCCAGTCTTGAAGGAGTACCTTTTCCTGTATCAATTTTAAATCATACTTTTCTTTGTCTAGTATAGTGTTGATTTTAGAAATTTTGTAATAAAATATGGATGATTTTAAACTATGAACTACCTTTGGTTGTTATGTCTATGGTGGTACCATGAAAGTCCTCAGTGCCTCTGTAAAATTTGCATTCTCGGTTTGCTCTTGGTAGATCATTGAGCTTCCTGTAAGAGTGTACAGTAACTGCCTGCCCATATTGGAGGAACAGGCAGGCAGCTACACATAGTCTACAGGACCATGGCATTACACACACAATAAGCTGATCATGTGTAAAATGCTTTACAGGTCCCTGACAAAAAAAAAGATATAAAAGCATTTTTTTAACTTGCAAAAAATATAAAAAAAGAGTACTTATTTTTTTACAAAAGTGAACTTATCCTTTAAATCTATCTAATGCAGCTTCCTGTGATTGTGTAGCATGATGCCGCATTGCTCCTAAATTCAGAGAAAAGTTGCCACTCATGTAGGCTGTGCCTGCCTACACTAAAGTGGGGTGAAATTTTTTTGCAGGGGGCGGTCATCAGCATGGTCACTGCCGATTCACAATTCGTTCTTGATGACACCTAGTCTGAGAGCTGCAGCGTTTGGAAGTGGGAACATGTGGGACACAAATGAAGAAGGATTTTGGTCAGTCAGGGAATGCAAAGAAGTGTTTTAATTTGCTTTAATTTACTTTATGAAGCTTATGCATCCTACACCGACCAGCCATAACTTTATGACCACCCACTTTTTATTGAGAGTAGATCCCCTTTTGCTGTTAAAACAGCCCTGACCTGTTTAGGCATGGTCGCCAATTAGACCTCTGTAGATATAGTGTGAGATCCTTTGAGTTCTGTAAGTTGTGAGATGGGGCCTTCATGGATCAACCTCAAACTCGTTGTGTTTCTTGAACCATTCTTGCAGTGTAGCAGGGGACATTATCCTGCTGAAAGAGGGCACTACCATCAGGGAATACCACTTCAATGAAGAGGTGTACTTGGTCAGCAACAATGTTTAGGTAGGTGGTCCATGTCAAAGTAACATTCCTATGAATGGCAGGACCCTAGTTTTCCTCGCAGAACATTGCACAAAGCATCACACTGCCTCCACCAGCTTGCCTTTTTTCAGAGTGCATCCTGGTATCATCTCTCCCCAGGTAAGCGAAGCACACGCACCTGGCCGTCTACATGATTTAAAAATAGGATTCATCAGACCAGGCCACCTTTTTCCATTGCTCTGTGGTCCAGATCTTGTGTGCCCATTGTAGGTGCTTTTGGCTGTAGACACCGGTCAGCATGGGCACCCTGACTGGTCTGCGGCTACACAGCCCCATACACAGCAAATTGCAATGCCCATTTTTTCTGCTTTCACTACATCAACTTCAGGGACAACATGTTCACCTGTTGCTATTGTAACAACATAATCAGTGTTATTCACTTAGTCTAAACAAGTATCAAATCCATTTACTAGACACAAATCAGCCACGTCATCATGACTACTAGGAGGTTGCCATACAGAAGCTTTTAGTTCTACTTTCAGGCTTTGGGGATGCCAGCAAAAAGGATAAAACTTTTGCACTGGGTGAGTAGGAAGGTAAGGTACAACTGATTTTCATGTTGTAAGATCTGTAAAAAAAAACAAAAAAACACCTTTCTTCAAGGAGCTGAAAAATAGATAGCAGTAAGGCTTCTTTCACACGGTCCGCCTCCGCAGGCGGATCCGTGTTTGCTCAGTGGGGATCGATCCGCGATCCCCGCTGAGCCAGGCGGATGACAGCTCCGTCTCCGCTTGCAGAGCGGAGAGGGAGGTGTCTCAGCACCCGCTGCCCTCTATGGGGGATCGGAGGAGAGCGGACCGCTTGTCCGCCTTTATCAGATCCGCTCCGCTCCGATTACTGAACGGATGGAAAAATAGGGTTTCCATCCGTCCAGATTTCAGCACAGGATCGGATGCGGATGGCAGCGGGTGTCAGCGGAGGTGACCTCCGCTGCCCCATAGAGCTGCATGGAGGATCCGATCAGATCCGCCTAAAAAACTGACAGGCGGATCTGATCGGACCGCCCGTGTGAAAGAGCCCTAAGTGTGTAATAAAGTGAAAAAAAAAAAACACTTACATAGAAGAGACCTGTTTATATTGTAGCATTATGGCCTCCATACTACAAATACTACTGCCAATTTAAAGTGCAGGAAGCTCTTTAGTGTAAAGCAGGCATGTCCAACCTGCGGCCCAGAACTGCAGGCAATGCGGCCCACTGTCCCCTGACAAATTTTTATTTTTTTTGCTGGGGAGGAAGGAAGTCGAGTCAGGGGCACGCCCAAAGCAGCTTCCAACTAACTGTAGACAGAGGCTGCCTCAGAATGGGGGGGGGGGGGTGCGAGCGCCGGATTACAAACAGAGCGGGGATCTCCTGCTTACCCGGCGGCCGCTGTCATACGAAGCCCCGCCTCCTGAACTGGCTCCTATGATAGAAAGCACATTGGTGACACCCATCATAGGAGCTGGTCCAGGAGGTAGGACTTTGCATGAAAGCAGTCGACGGGTAAGCGGAAGATCCCCGCTCTGTAATCCAGCGGCTCTCCTCTCTCTTCATTGCAGACTGCATTGAATGGGCACGCACTGGTGAGGCTTCATTGGATGGGCAGGCACTGGTGAGGCTTCATTGGATGGGCAGGCACTGGTGAGGCTGCATTGGATGGACGCGCACTGGTGAGGCTGCATTGGATGGACGCGCACTGGTGAGGCTGCATTGGATGGACGCGCACTGGTGAGGCTGCATTGGATGGACGCGCACTGGTGAGGCTGCATTGGATGGACGCGCACTGGTGAGGCTGCATTGGATGGACGCGCACTGGTGAGGCTGCATTGGATGGACGCGCACTGGTGAGGCTGCATTGGATGGACGCGCACTGGTGAGGCTGCATTGGATGGACGCGCACTGGTGAGGCTGCATTGGATGGACGCGCACTGGTGAGGCTGCATTGGATGGACGCGCACTGGTGAGGCTGCATTGGATGGACACGCACTGGTGAGGCTGCATTGGATGGACGCGCACTGGTGAGGCTGCATTGGATGGACACGCACTGATGAGGCTGCATTGGATGGGCATGCACTGGTGAGGCTGCATTGGATGGGCACTGATCAGGCTGCATTGGATGGGCAAGCACTGGTGAAGCTGCATTGGATGGGCACCGTTTAGGCTGCATTGGATGGGCGCGCACTAGACTGCAAGTGCCGTGCAATCTCCTGGCTGCCGCGGGACACTTAGGATGCCTGCAGTCAGTGTCAGAGCCGCTGCTTCCTGTATAGTTCTGGCTCTGTCACAGGCGGAGTGATATGAAATGCACCCCTTCTCCGCCTGTGACAGGAACCATACAGGAAGCAGCGGCTCTGCTCTCTACTGCAGCCGCTGCCTCTCCAGCAGTACCCGACGTCATGACAGCAGTAACCGCATGACCAGCAGTAACCGCCAGCAGTCTACAAAATAAGTAGAAAAAGTATGTGCATTAGCGTGTGTAAATTGTTGCAATATGTTTTTTAATAACTAGTTGTATTTTGTCATAATATGTCATGTCATTGTTTATACATGTATGAATAAAGACATGATATTTTCTGGCTGCCTAAGTCATATGTGCTGGGGGTGCAACTATCCCCCAGCACATAACTGTAAATATCCCCCTGTGTTTCTGACTCCTACCAGCACGATCACTTCAAATTCATTGAAGTGGTCATGGTGGTTAGAGTGTTCCTTTAATATCTCTCAGAAGAAGTAAACCTCTGTATACAGATTTCATTTTATTTGATCATCCTCTAGTTGTGTTAAATTAATGCGTGGGGGGGGGGGGGGGGTGGGAGCGGTGGAGCGGAAAGGACACAGGGGCGTTTTATTACTTATATACCTTAACTATAGTATATATTTTTTATGCGGCCCGAGAAAATTTCTCTACACTCAATGTGGCCCAGAGAAGCCAAAAGGTGGGAAACCCATGGTGTAAAGTAAGAAAAATTAAAGATGATAGACAACCTTATCATGCTTGTTCGCAGCCCGCTGATTTTGCAAACACATGGTGTTGTTTGCGGCGGCCATATTAGTTTACATTGGGGAGAACTTTGACCCATGACACAGCCATCAGGTGGAACGGGACAAACAATTGAAACATTGCAGCACATGGACATACCCCCTACCCTATAAATAGACCTGAGCTGGCAGCCATTTCACATTCGGCTTTTTGTCAGTGTAGGGAGAGGTCTGCTGTATGCACCAGGGACAGATAGTCAGTGACACAAATCGCTCTGTTGAGGTCCACAAAAGTAATTTTTAAGGGCTGGTATTTGGTATAGGTGTACTGTCTCTTGTCAGTGTAGGGAGAGGTCTGCTGTGTGCACCAGGGACAGATTCGTCAGTGACACAAATCGCTCTGTTAAGGTCCACAAAAGTCATTTGTTATAGGTGTGCAGTGCACTATATAGGGGTGTAATCCACCTATAATATACTTTGTAATATAGAAAGCATATTATAGTGGATTTGTATTGTGCAGCATTGTGACTGGTGTGTTGAGCGTTTCTGCAGCAATACTACAAACAGTGACAAAAGCACTTTTAAAGTATTAGAACTGGTGTGATAGACCAGTGGCCCCCCCCAATACCACATATTGAAGCGGGGTGTTATATACCTTGTTCCACATATACTGCCCTTCTCTAGAGACTTTTGTCACAGGGTAATTTAAAAAATGACAGGCAGAGGAAGAGGCAGGCCCTTACGCAGGGGTGGTAGGGGTAGAGCAGGAGCAGTAGGCCGGTGCCAAATTGTGAAGTTTCAAAAGGTGCGTTCGATTACATCAAAGGACGCACCAGACTTGGTTGAGTGTCTCACTCAGCCTTCCTCTTCTGCACCCTCCTCATCCTCTCTATGTACACCCGCTTCACTCTCTGCTGTGTGCACCCCCAAAGACACCACCAGCAACATATACCCTCCGCTTGAGTCACTGGAATTATTTTCTGATCCATCACAAGACATTTGCGATGCGCAGCCATTGTTGGCATCGGATCAGGAAGAGGAGGTAGCAACAGCCGCCACTCAGCAGTCTGACGACAGTACCCAGATCAGCCCAGGGAGGTTGGTCCCCGCTGTTGCTGCCTACTCCGAGATCTCGAATGTTAGTGGTGGGAAAGGTGACGTGGATGAGGAGGTGTCTATGGATGTCACAAGGGTGCCCACAAGAGAGGAAGAGGAGGGGAGTTCAGAGGAAAAGACGGACCAGCAGATAGGGAGGAGAAGCAGGCGGAACTTGCATTGCACAGGAGGGACAAAGCAGACTGCAAATGTATCAAAATCGAGCCATCAACCATGTACGGTCACATCTGGGGTTCCCAGGACGCCGGCACATGGCTCCGCAGTGTGGGATTTTTTTAATGTGTCTGCTGCTGACAATAGGGTTGCCATCTGCAGCCTTTGCAGTCAACCCATAAGTCGCGGTAAGCCCAACACTCACCTAGGGACGACCGCCTTAAGAAGGCACCTGAACTCCCATCACTGAGTCCAGTGGGAGCAACGCCGTCAGAACCCACAAAGCCACACTCCAGGCTCTCACCATCCAGCCTCTTCTCTCTCCTCACAATTGTTCTCCACTCCACCTTCCATCATGCCGTCCTCACGTTGTTCTGGAAAAAGGCAGGCTTCCATGGCCCAAATGTTGGAGCGTAAAATAATGACGACGCCGGATAACCCTCTTGCCCAACGGTTGACTGCTGGCTTGTTGGAACTGATAGCCTTCCAATTACTGCCATATCAACTGGTGGACTCGGAGGCCTTTCGGAAATGTGTGGCCATTGGAACACCACAATGAAAGGCCCCTGGCAGGAAATATTTCTTACAGAAGGGCATTCTAGAGCTGTATGGCCATGTTCAGCGGCAAGTGAATGTATCTCTGGCACACAGTGCCGGTGCCAAGATACATCTGACCACAGACACATGGTCAGCAAACACGGGCAGGGAAGGTATATAACAATTACTGCCCACTGGGTGAACCTTCTGACGGCCGTCAAGCATGTAAATCCGTGGAACCCGTGTAGATTTAGTTTTACTGCCATGGATTGCATGCAGGCCTGCCTCTTCTCTTCCTCCTACTCCATCCTCCCTCTCCTCCTCGGCTGACTCCTCCTTTTCCGCTGCTACCGTCTCTTCTGCTGTGCCACCTAAGATCCCCAGAACCTATTCCACATGCCAGGTGAGACGTCGCCATGCTGTGCTGCGTCTGTTGTGCCTGGAAGCCAAGAGCCACACGGGTCCTGCACTCCTTTCAGCTTTGCGTTCACAGGCAGATCAGTGGCTGACACCACTCAATTTGATAGTTTGTAAAGTGGTGTGCGACAACGGTGCCAATCTGCTGAGCATGCTGAAACAGGGCAAAATAACACACGTGCCATGCATGGCACACGTCCTGAACTTGGTCGTGCAGTGATTTCGTTGCCAAATACCCTGGGGTCCAGGATGTCTTGCGGCAGGCCAGAAAAATCTCAGGCCATTTCAGAAGATGTTACACAGCCATGGCTCGCCTTGCTGACATTCAGCGGTGACACAACCTGCCCGTCAGGCGTCTTATTTGTGACTGCCCGACACGATGGAACTCAACGCTGCATATGCTTGATAGGCTGCTCCAGCAGAAACGTGCAGTTAATGACTACCTGTACGAACTCTGCGGCAGGACAGGTTCTGGGGAGCTTGGGTTTTTTTCACCTCTCCAGTGGCTGCTCATGCGCGATGCATGCAGACTTCTGTGGCCATTTGATGAGATCACCAAACTGATCAGTCGCAGCCAGGACGCCATCAGTGACATCATACCTTATGCCTTCTTTCTGGAGCGTGCCATTGATCAAGCCGTCGAGGAGCAGGAGCAGGAGGATGAGGAACTCGCAACGTTGGATGAATTCCCAGGGAGTGCTACTCCATCTGAGGCAAGTCAACAACAGGAGTCTGAAGAGGAGTCAGAGGAGGATGGTGCCGGGGCGGATGAGGAGGAGCAAGAAGAGCATGCTTTAAACCTGTCTGGGATCCCTGGTGTTGTCCGTGGATGGGGGGAGGAGAACAAGGACGAGATTATCCTGGATGATGAGCTGGAGAGAGGCCACTACACCGCGCCCAGTTTAGTGCAAATGGGGGCCTTCATGCTCCAGTGTTTTAAGGGGGACCCCCATATAAAAAGCATAAAGGGCAAGGACCAGTACTGGTTGGCAACGTACTTAGACCCCCGGGACAAACAAAAAATGGCGGAAATGTTACCACCATCACAGAGGGCGGTCAGAATGCAGCACTTCCAGGCCTTGCTGCGAGAAATGCTGCATCCTGCTTTTGCGTGCGCTGGCAGAGGAATTTCCAGTCACAGAGAGACAGTTGCGGATAGCAATCCAACATCGCCTGCAAGAAGAGGGCGGTATGAAGATGTGTTGGTCACTTGAGATAGGAGATCCTTCTTTTAGCCGACCCATCAACAGCTGTACTCCGGATCCAGCATCAGGGAAAGCCTAGACCGACAGGTGTCTGACTACAACGGGTTAACGACCGATGTGGACGTTCTGAGGAGTGATGAACCCCTGGACTACTGGGTGGGCAGGCTTGACCTCTGGCCAGAGCTTGCACAATTTGCAATGGAACTGTTGGCTTGCCCCCGTCCAGTGTACTGTCCGAAAGGACTTTCAGCACAGCAGGGGGAATTGTGACCAATAAGCGCACTCGCCTAGCTCATGACAGTGTAGACTACTTCACATTTATAGTAACGAATGAGGCATGAATCTCTGAGGGATTCAACACATGTGACCAGTAGACCATGTTTCATTTAAAATTCCTCATGACAGGCCACAAATATCCGCCAGACCGCCATCTACCCACAACAATTCATGGTCCTTGTCTTTGACAAATACAGCGGCATAAAAGGCATTTCATGTCCATTGAATGCCTAATTTTTGGGGCCTTTTATGGCCGACACTTACTTCTGTATCCTGTCAATGTCTAATGTACCTTCAGCCACAGAATACAATGTTCTTAGCTGACAGGTAAACCCATGTGGGCTAACTTTTTGGGGCCTTTCATGGCCGACACTTACTTCTGTATCCTGTGAATGCCTAATTTTTCAGACTGGAATTGAAAAATCAATGGGTCTGTAAACGTTCCGCCAAATTGTGGAATGGATGTGGACCCATTTTACAGATGTGTGAATGGACCCTATATGTATTTGACATGTATTTACCGGCTGCTGTCAGTTCTGGCTGATTTAGGAAAAAAAACATTTTTTTGCTGTAAAAAAAAAATTGCAATTGCAGTACTTCTGTTATGACATTGTCCATGTGGTGGGACTATTTGTAACCAGCTAGTAAGTCTTTTGTGGCTGCAAATATGACCTTTTAAAGTTCGCCTCCCATTAAAGTCAATGGGGCCCGTTGCGAACTTGCGGTTCGCGAACCGCCCCAGCCGATGTTCGTCCATCACTAACTGTGGGTCTGATTTGATTCCTGCACATATTTATTTAAAAACCTCGATTTACTTGTGGCCATCTTGGAAACTGGTGAATGGACGTCTCTTTATGATTTTATCGACACGGTTGTCTGTATAACTTTGCAAGTGTATTGGCTTCATTTAATTTTAATGCTTTGTATGCGGATCTCCACTATGGAGCTTGCTTTTCCCTTTCCGTGGGTTTATAATGCTCGGTTCGCATTTGTGATTTGTCATGAGCCAGCGTTTTGTTCAAGTGGATGCCTGATTCTTACCCATCTGAAGATGGTTAGCTGTTTTGGAGGAAGATTATAGGGATGTGAGAGCCCACAATTACTTTTTAAGTGCTCTAGACCACTTTTCATTAGTGGCCCTACTTTCTGGTTACCCCCCATTTGTTGCACTTGGGTGGTGTGAAATGCCAGTCCCTTTGGAATTTGGGGATTTCTTCAGCTTTACCTTTACTGCACACTCTGACTGAATTCCTGGATGACACTTCTCCGAATCTTTTGGACTTCCTTTTTTTTTTTCCCCCCTTGATCTTGTTGGGATCGTGGATATACATTCTCCTGTGAACCTTGAGTTCATTCATATTGGTTATATTTGTGTTCACTCTTTCTGGTGGCATATTTTTTCATTTCACTTAATATTTAAATTCATGTATTTGTCCGTTTAATTGGATCACATGTGTGATGCAATTTTTGTATACATGCTTATTGTACGAGTAATGAGGATTTCCCAATTTATGTAGCACTGAACTGTTTGGTTTTTATCTGGTACCAAGATATTGTGCTAGCTGCTCTAGGATTTATATCAGCACAATTTTTTTTCTTTTTTTTTTTTTGCATATTTATTGCTTTACTGTCAACTGAATAAAATGTCCCTCCTTGGCACATATGAACCAAAGAGAAGCTCACCTGTAATGACCCTTCCTTCTGCTCCAGGCTCCCACTAGAGATCTCCTGAAGGGGATCAAATGATCGCGTATGTCTATGGATTCAGGGGACAAACAAATAAATAATAATAAAAACAAAAAACTGTATAATATTTTTATACACACATACATACAGTATCTCACATAAGCGAGTACACCGCTCACATTTTTGTAAATATATTATGTCTTTTCATGTGACAACACTGAAGAAATGACACTTTGCTACAATGTGAAGTAGTGAGTGTACAGTTTGTATAACAGTGTCAATTTGTTGTCCCCTCAAAATAACTCAACACACAGCCAATAAGGTCTAAACCGCTGGCAACAAAAGTGAGTACACTCCTAAGTCAAAATGTCCAAATTGGGCCCCAAGTGTCAATATTTTTTAAAGGGTGCCTTCACCCTCTTGAGCATGGAGTTCACCAGAGCTTCAGAGGTTGCCACTGGAGTCCTGTTTAACTCCATGACGGTGGATGTTAAGAGACTTTGCGCTCCTCCACCTTCCATTTGAGGATGCCCCACAGATGCTCAATCGGGTTTAGGTCTGGAGACATGCTTGGCCAGTCCATCACCTTTACAAGGCAGTGGTCGTCTTGGAGGTGTGTTTGGGGTAGTTATGTTGGAATATTGCCCTACGCCCAGTCTCCGAAGGGAGGGGGATCATTCTCTGCTTCAGTATGTCACAGTACATAGTGGCATTCATGGTTCCCTCAATGAACTGTAGCTCCCCAGTGCCGGCAGCACTCATGCAGCCCCAGACCAGGACACTTCCAACACCATGCTTGACTGCAGGCAAGACACACTTGTCTTTGTACTCCTCACCTGGTTGCCGCCCCACACACTTGACACCATCTGAACCAAATAAGTTTATCTTCGTCTCATCAGACCACAGGACATGGTTCCAGTAATCCATGTCCTCAGTCTGCTTGTCTTCAGCAAACTGTTTGCGGGCTTTCTTGTGCATCATCTTTAGAAGATACTTCCTTCTGGGACGACAGCCATGCAGACCAATTTGATGCAGTGTGGGGCATATGGACTGAGCACTGACAGGCTGACCCCCCCCCCCCCCCCCACCCCTGCATCCTCTGCAGCAATGCTGGCAGCACTCAACTTCTTCTTTCAACCATGGCAAAGCCTGTTCTAAATGGAACCTGTCCTGTTAAACCTCTGTATAGTCTTGCCCACCGTGCTGCAGCTCAGTTTCATGGTCTTGGCAATCTTCTTATAGCCTAGGCCATCTTTATTTAGAGCAACAATTCTTTTTTTTTTTTTTCAGATCCTCAGAGAGTTCTTTGCCATGAGGTACCATGTTAAACTTCCAGTAACCAGTATGAGAGAGAGAGCGCGATAACACCAAATTTAACACACCTGCTCCCCATGCACACCTGAGACCTTGTAACACTAACGAGTCACATGACAATGGGGAGGGAAAATGGCTAATTGGGCCAAATTTGGACATTTTCACTTAGGGGTGTACTCCCTTTTGTCGCTGGCGGTTTAGACATTAATAGCTGTGTGTTGAGTTATTTTGAGGGGACAGCAAAATTTACAGTTATACAAGATGTACACTCATTACTTTACATTATAGCAAAGTGTCATTTCTTCAGTGTTGTCACATGAAAAGATATAATAAAACATTTACAAAAATGTGAGGGTGTATTCACTTTTGTGAGATACTGTGTATATATTATTTTTATCCCCCCCAATACACACATACATATTCACATTAAGGAGGGCTACAAATGGCAATGTGAACACACAAGACAGTACATTTATGTACATAAAACATGCAGGGAGGAGTGTGTGATTATAAAAAAAAATACCTCTTCATATTTAATAGGGCTGTACCTTTTTAAATTTTAAGTAATCCAGGGAATATACAACACCATTATATCTGCATTCTCTGGCCCACTTTGCATGGACAAAATAAAGAAAATGTAGGCATCAGTGGAGCAAATAGAGAGAGGTCTGCTCAAACTACATACTTAAAGCATCCACAACTAATAAAATCTGCAATGTTATGTTTTAGTGTGCATTATAAAACTGAGATTAAATGGATTAAAGGATTTAGGACACTTATTTTTTTAGAAAATGAGCTTAAAAAGCATGCAAGAATGCTTCATTTTTAACTCTGACCTTAAACGTATATATAGAACCACTATACATTCCTGCCAGAGATGTATAGTAACGAAGTAGAACTACTTAAGTACTGTACTTAAGTACCGAAATGCGGTATCTGTACTTTCCTAGAGTAGAATTTTTTTCTCCTACTTCTACTTTTACTTCACTACATTTTTTCGATGATGATACTTCTACTCAAGTATTTTTTTTTTGTGCTGCATAGTTACTCGTTACTTTTAAAAAAATTACCACTGCCAGAACAGTAGATGGCAGGTTGCATAAAGCTCAAAAAAATGTGTATAATGTCATTTGTAAATCAGCGCATACGAAAATAAAGGCTGTGTATAATAAAAGCTGCTATACCAAATCTTTCCAATAAAAAGAAAATATGAAACAAACAAATAAATGATGCTACAGCGCTTAAAGTGCATCAAGAAACTACTAACAAACACAGGTTAATCATTTGAATAAATCATTTGAAATAATAAAAAACAATATGATGTTCAAACTTTTGACTTCTTTCTTTAATAACTACATAACACAGTACTTGTACTTCTACTTTCAGTACTTGAGTAGAATTTTTTTTTCAAAACTACTGGTACTTTTTACTTTTAGTACTTAAGTAGCAAATTTTTTGAAAAAACTACTTGCAATACTTAAGTAAAAAAAATGTTGAATACTTTAGTACTTCTACTTAAGTAACTTTTTCTGCGAGCACTTCCACTTCTACTCAAGTCACTTTTTGATCGAGCACTTGTACTTTTACTCAAGTAGAAATTTCGAGTACTTTATACAAGTCTGATTCCTGCTAGGATAGACCTACCCAGAGGTTGATCCATTCTCATCTGGAGACAGTGGAGAGGCAGTAGGAGAACCTGCAAAAACCACATCAGTCAGTATGGATACAATCCAAAAAAATAAAAAGTACAGTAGATATGTGTGAGAGAAAACAATTTATCCAATATTAAAACATGCTGTTGAAGAGAGTCATCACACTATCATTAGCACTAAACAAGAAGGTTTTAGCTTTGTTTTAATCATTAGAAACAAAAATGGTTTCCAGTGAAGCCTTTACAATGTATTCTGCAGGAGAAGCAGGAACAAATAAGGAAGCTTCATCCCCATTGTGAAGGAAGTGGGACAGGGCTCCTAACCCACTGAAAACATGAAATCTGTCTCCAGTCTAAATTCACAGAAAGTCCACAACCAAGAACCCAGATACAGTGCCTTGGGAAAGTATTCGGCCCGCTTGAACTTTGCGACTTTTTGTCACATTTCAGGCTTCAAACAAAGATATAAAACTGTAATTTTTTGTGATGAATCAACAACAAGGGGGACACAATCATGAAGTGGAACGAAATTTATTGGATATTTCAAACTTTGTTAACAAATAACAAACTGAAAAATTGGGCGTGCAAAATTATTCAGCCCCTTTACTTTCAGTGCAGCAAACTCTCTCCAGAAGTTCAGTGAGGATCTCTGAATGATCCAATGTTGACCTAAATGACTAATGATGATAAATAGAATCCACCTGTGTGTAATCAAGTCTCTATATAAATGCACCTGCACTGTGATAGTCTCAGAGGTCCGTTTAAAGCGCAGAGAGCATCATGAAGAACAAGGAACACACCAGGCAGGTCCGAGATACTGTTGTGGAGAAGTTTAAAGCCGGATTTGGAAAAAGAAAAGATTTTCCAAGCTTTAAACATCCCAAGGAGCACTGTGCAAGCGATAAATATTGAAATCAGACCACTGCAAATCTACGAAGACCTGGCCGTCCCTCTAAACTTTCAGCTCATACAAGGAGAAGACTGATCAGAGATGCAGCCAAGAGGCTCATGATCACTCTGGATGAACTGCAGAGATCTACAGCTGAGGTGGGAGACTCTGTCCATAGGACAACAATCAGTCATATACTGCACAAATCTGGCCTTTATGGAAGAGTGGCAAGAAGAAAGACATTTCTTAAACATATCCATAAAAAGTGTAATTTAAAGTTTGCCACAAGCCACCTGGGAGACACACCAAACATGTGGAAGAAGGTGCTCTGCTCAGATGAAACCAAAATTATACTTTTTGGCAACAATGCAAAACGTTATGTTTGGCGTAAAAGCAACACAGCTCATCACCCTGAACACACCATCCCCACTGTCAAACATGGTGGTGGCAGCATCATGGTTTGGGCCTGCTTTTCTTCAGCAGGGACAGGGAAGATGGTTAAAATTGATGGGAAGATGGATGGAGCCAAATACAGGACCATTCTGGAAGAAAACCTGATGGAGTCTGCAAAAGACCTGAGACTGCAACGGAGATTTGTCTTCCAACAAGACAATGATCCAAAACAAAGCAAAATCTACAATGGAATGGTTCACAAATAAACATATCCTGGTGTTAGAATGGCCAAGTCAAAGTCCAGACCTGAATCCAATCGAGAATCTGTGGAAAGAACTGAAAACTGCTGTTCACAAACGCTCTCCATCCAACCTCACTGAGCTCGAGCTGTTTTGCAAGGAGGAATGGGCAAAAATTTCAGTCTCTCGATGTGCAAAACTGATAGAGACATACCCCAAGCGACTTACAGCTGTAATCGCAGCAAAAGGTGGCGCTACAAAGTATTAATTTAAGGGGGCTGAATAATTTTGCACGCCCAATTTTTCAGTTTTTTATTTCTTAAAAAAGTTTGAAATATCCAAA
Source organism: Pelophylax lessonae (assembly GCF_965119305.1). Taxonomy (NCBI): domain Eukaryota; kingdom Metazoa; phylum Chordata; class Amphibia; order Anura; family Ranidae; genus Pelophylax; species Pelophylax lessonae. Next base: position 171,373,329 of record NC_138774.1, on the reverse strand, counting down.
ATATTTCATTCCACTTCATGATTGTGTCCCACTTGTTGTTGATTCTTCACAAAAAATTACAGTTTTATATCTTTATGTTTGAAGCCTGAAATGTGGCAAAAGGTCGCAAAGTTCAAGGAGGCCGAATACTTTCGCAATGCACTGTATTTCCTGCGGAAATTAAAGCAATAAAGATGTGTTTTTTTTTTTTGTTTGTTATATCTCTTACATGTTCATAAATTAGGTATCAAAATAATTCAATCCAATTGAAAATAATGAAAAAAAATTCATGGTGCTGTTGAACAATCAGCATTAACTGCCATTAATAAAATATAGGCGTGTTTCAACTGCTAAATTCAAACCCTAATAAGGAGTAAGGGATTAATTATTTTCTGAAACTACTACTTCTAATGGGAATTTGTGTTTATGTGGAAGCATACACTAAGGGACGTGTGATTATAGGAGGCTCAGAATAACACATGGCAAAGAAATCAGAGCAATTTACACAGAAACACAACACATGGGAATACAAAGAATACAGATAATACAGATATTATAGAGAGCATAAATAACGCAAATAACATTGAGTATATAGGTAATATAGAGAATATAGATATTATACAGAATATAAATAACACAGATAACATTGAGCATATTAGGTATACAGATTTTATAAAGAATATAAACAACACAGATGTAATAAAGACAAAAAATAACACAGATAATTTAGATAAAATAAATAACGAGCATTTTATTACTAAACAGCCACTAATTCTGAAATCTATGCCATCAAACCCCACTTTAATCCCAATTTAATTATTGAGGGTGCTAATTTACATTCGCTTTAAGGAAATTGGATTTTCTAGGAAGATTAATATTCTTTTGTCTGTGTTCCAGCTCTGCTCCCCAATCATGGCATGTTTTCCAGATATCCAGGCACTAGCACAGCAGAGTTTGCGTGACACGGTGTATAATGTAACATTCTAATCATTTGAATTGTGATAATAGGACAAGTCTCATAGAGCTGGCTATAACGGAAAGTCTTAAAAATCTTTCATCTAAACATTATTTTTTGTCAACATTGCCTTAGCCAATTTCATTTGAAAGCCCTGCAGATTTCACCCAGACTGGCTACTTGAATGGAATGGACGTATTAGCTGCATTCACACCAGAGCAGAGCATATTCCTAGTGATTTTGAAGTTTTTTTGTTTTTTTTAGGGATTTTACAAGCCTTGCTTGTTTTTGCACGTTTTAGGCGTTTGTTTTCTGGGCTGGGCCAAGGACGGAGAGCAGTTCTACAGGAGGAAAGGATTTTTTTTTTTTTTTTGGTGCAAAAACCTACAAAAATGCCCATGTTGCACATTTATAGGCACACTTATTGAAGACGATGGGAGCAAAAATGACAAAATAAACGCCTGTTTAAAAAAAAAAAAAAATAGCTTATGTATGAACAATAGAGGTGTACAAATGTACACAGGGACAATTAGAAAGAATCTGATTCTTATATTGAGAGTAGTCTGGTGTAGGTAAAAGAGCTGAAAGCACTCAGGCTGTATTTTTATGCATTAGCAAAACGCTGGTCACTTCAAGGACACACCGAAAACCATTATTTTCTGTGTGTCCCATTCGTTGACTTGACCCCTTTAGGACCACCTAACACCTATGTGCAGCAGCAAAAGGGTGACTAACGTCCACGTGCTGCATGTATGTGCCACTGGTTGGCCGAGAGTGCAATCACTGGTAATGATTGGTGGCTGGTGCGACTGAATCCTGATCATAATGTAGATATTCGCCAGCACACCAAGGATCCTCGATTTCATCCAAATGGTTTTTATTAAAAAAAGATCACATCACAAAACAATGTTGTAGTGCAACATTTTGGAGCCATGCAGAACCCGTTCCTCAGACATGTGAGGATCAGCCCTGACGAAGGGGTCCTGCGTGGTTCCGAAACCTTACACTGGTTTTGGGATGTGATCTTTCTTTAATAAAAACCATTTGGATGAAATTGATGATCCTTGGTGTGCGGGTGAATATCTACATTATGATCAGGATTCAGCAAAGCAGCCACCAATCATCATCACATCACCAAACAGTGTTGTAGTGCAGCATTTCGGAGCCACCAGGACCTCTTCCATCAGGGCTGATCCTCACATGTCTGAGGAACGGTTCTGCATGGCTCCGAAACGTTGCACTACAACATTGTTTTGTGATGTGATCTTTTAATAAAAACCATTTGGACAAATTGATGATCCTTTGTGTGCTGGCGAATATCTACATTATCGTGCATGTTCCAGTATCCATCTGGCGGTCACTATAGCACCCGGCACCTTAAGAGCTCATTCCAGGAATGTGGCCGATGGGAATATGAACTGTGAATCCAAATCATGTGACCACACGGTGGTCATGTGATCAGCTCATCTTTCAGCCCCCCCCCCCCCGGGTATTCAGAAGTGTTTAAAAGGGACCTCGGGGCGGGCGGGAAGTAGTTAAACACTTGCTGCCAAATCACGTTACCTGTATGTGATTTGACTTCAAGTGGCTGTACCGGAGTAAGCTGCAGCTGGCAGGCATCAGCCCGATACCATTTTTTAGAGCCAACGATCGGCTTTCTTGTAATAATAACCGACACAGCTAAGCAGCCATTTAGCTGTTATTACAAGCAGCGGGAGTGAACATCCCCACCTGCCACCTTCTGCCAGTCGCCCGGGCTCTCCCGTCCCACTGGCAGACCTGAGTGACCAGCCGGGACATCTGCCAGCTGTCCGGAGACCCGAACAAAGCCGGAATCGGCTTTGATCGGGTCTCAGATATGGTGACCTCAAAGCGAAGTCATGACATCACTTCCGGCTTATGAATCTTGGATGCTTTAAAGTGAAAAGGTGGGATTTGGGGTCTTATAGACCCCAGATCCATCCATACCATAATGAGTACCTGTCATGTGCCTATTGCTGTCACAGGGATGTTTATATTCCTTGTGACAGCAATAAAAGTGCTAAAAAAATTAAAAAAATTAAAGCAACAGTGTAACAATAAAAAAAAAATATATATAAATTAATTATATAAACAAAAAAAACAAAAAAGTAAAGTGTGACCATTCCCTTGTGCTAGCGCGCAAAAGTGAACGCGTGGGTCGGTCCCACACACAAACCGCAATCATCTCACACACGTGAGATATCAATGCGAATGTCAGATCATGAGCAGTAATTCTGGCACCAGACCTCCTCTGTACATCTGACAAGTGACAACCTGCAAAGACTTTTAAATCTTTGCCTATGAATAGCACGATTTACGCCGTTTGTCGCCGTTGTGCAGGCCTGCTCAATTTTAAAGCGTGACATGTTTGGTATCTATTGGGTTAAGTATTGCATTTTTTTTTTTTTGCATTAATTTAAAAAGTGTATTTTTTTCCAAAAACTGCGTTTAAAAAAAAAAAAAAAAAAAAATCGCTATGCAAATACTGTGCGACATAAAAAAAACCCCACCAATTTATTCTCTACTGAGTCTACGTAAAAAAAAAAAAAAAAAAAAAAAAAAAAAAAAAAAAAAAACCACACACACACACACACACACACACACACACACACATATATATATATATATATATACATATATACACACATACATACATATATATATATATATATATATATATATATATATATACACACACATATATATATATATATATATATTTGGGGGTTCTAAGTAATTTTTTAGCAACAAAAAAAAAAAAGGAAAAGATTTTCACAAAGTGCAAAATGCCTGGACTGGTTAGAGGTGCTTCTCCTCCCCACCCCAAATAAAAAAAAAAAAAAAAAAAAAAACACACCTGTCAAATATGTTGGAAAGGAGGGAGAAGGGGCTGGGAGAGCAGAACTTTCCCTTTGGAGTGAGGTCTCCTTCTAAACAGATTTCATTATAATATGTATAACCTTTCCCCCAATGCAAACCACATTGACAGTCAGAATTTAATTCGTTCGAGACGATATTTGCATCCTGTCCTTAGAATTTTATGGTCAGTGCAGTTAAAAATGAATATCCATTTGAACCCATTTTAACTAAAAAGGCGTTTTTTTTTTTTTTTTTTTTTTTTTTTTTTTTACAAAATATGTTCGCTTTCCTAGTTAATGGGTTCAAATGGATATTATTTTTTAACTGCACTGTCCATAAAATTCTAAGGACAGGATGCAAATATCGTCTCGAACGAATTAAATTCTGACTGTCAATGTGGTTTGCATTGGGGGAAAGGTTATACATATTATAATGAAATCTGTTTAGAAGGAGACCTCACTCCAAAGGGAAAGTTCTGCTCTCCCAGCCCCTTCTCCCTCCTTTCCAACATAGTCATTTTTTTTTTTTTTTTTACAAAATATGACATATTTTTACCCAAATTCTCCTGGTGTATGGTGAGCTGAAGCTTATTTTGGGTGACACTGCCCTTCCTGTACACTTTATGAGGCTTCCCTAAAATAATCCATCAATGGGAGCTAAGAAGAGGGGAGAGATCTGGAGGTGTATGGCAATGCTGGCCGACTGATCAGATCCCTTCATTGCCGGGTGTCAGATGGGGTTCCCACCTTTCTCACAGTTGAATGAGATGAGTTCCCACGTTCTATGGTCCAGACACAATGCACTCATGTCTATTGTCGGACAGTCCTGCCCCAGCTCCTTTCAGTGCTGCCTGCATGCCCCAGGGATGAAGATATAATCAGTATCAGCGGACATCCTCCATGCAGATCACACCTGCTCTAATCCGCCCAGTCCAGCACACTTACCTCCGTACAGCCACAGTTCCTCCTCCAGGCTCTCAGTAGCCATTGGTAATGCGGTGTCCGGGGCCCCTCCGGCTGCATCTGACGGCTCTTCCATGGACAGGTGTGCAGGACGATGTCAGGCTGGAGACACAGAACTGAGCTCCAGGTGCAGCCATCTCCAGGGGCCCCTCCACCTGGATCATCCCAGTCCTAGTGCCGACGGTTACTGATCAGGCGAGATCCCTGCTAGACAGTTCCATCCTCCTCACCTGGGGGGGGGGTTCCTTTCTTTATCCTTCCCCCCTAAATAAAGGTCATGGGGGGCACAAGGACAATTCTCAGCGACCCAGAGAATGGGGACATCAGAAGTCTCCAAAGAGTCAAGACTTGATTTATTCATTTTTGATGGGACTAATGCTGGCCACACACTATATGAAAAATCGGGCAAATTCGTTTTTCGGCCAGTTAATGGGCACAAATCGGTTGTGACGTTTTTGAGCCGAAAAAAACAAAAGACAAATTTGGAAACTTTCTGCTGAACAAACGATAAATTGAAAGGTTAATGTGTTTCTAATCCAAACTGTTTGCATTCGATACATGCGAAAAAAACTAACAGAAAACCGATTAATTTATTTCCATTGAATTCCATTCCATTCCATTTCCTTGGTGTGATGCAGGTTCCCGCATCGCACCCGACTCGACACTGCCATATGCAAACTGCTGGGAGTGTCAATACAAAGTTAATGACACCCCCAGATTAGATCGCATATCGCAGTGCGAACTGTCAATTCAGGTAGGAATCAGATCGCATAGGTGTGAACACCCATGCAATCCGATTCTAGTGCGGACCAAAAAAGGGTCCTGCATGCCTATGGTTTGAATGCGATGCAAATTCAGCTGTACAATCTGTATGGCTGAATTTGCATTGCACAGACATCGCATGTGATTTGCACAGCAGTGTGGTGCGAATCACATGCAATGTCTGACATCGCTATAATGTGAACCAACACTCAACGATTTATCGGTCATTACATGATGGCACAATCGTTTGCTCTCATGGCCGAGTGTTCGTTTTTCAAAAATGTATGGCCAGCATTGGAAGAGGTGTCCATATTTGTTGGTGTGAATGTATAATAAATATGTAAGGCCCTGTAATGTGTCAGCAATACCTGGATTATAATCATTTGCCATAAAACTTCATTGGGAAGAATTAAATAGAATAGGGAAGAATTAAATAGAATAGGGAATTATTAAAGTTGATCTCCAGCCAAGAGTTACATTGGTTCAGTTTGGACCAACCTAAGTATACACCGATCAGCCATAACTTTATGACCGCTGACAAGTAAAGTTAATGACATTGATTTTTTCTTACCATGGCATCTACAAGTTGGTGGCATATATTAGTCAGCAAGCAAACATGTTGTTTATAAAGTTGTGTTGAAAGCAGAAAAAAAAATGGGCATCGCAGTTTGTTGTGTATGGGGCTATGTAGCCGCAGACCAGTCAGGGTGCCCATGCTGACCATCAAAACCCATCACCTGCATCAGAACTGGACCTCGGAGCAATGGTAGTTAGCCTGGTTTTATATCGACTCATATTTTCTTTCACATCATGTGGATGGCCGGGTGCATGTGCGTCACTTACCTGGGGAACAGGTGACACCAGGATGCAGTATGGGAAGAAGGCAAGCTGGTGGAGGCAGTGTGATGCTTTGGGCAATGTTCTGCTGGGAAACCTTAGGTCCTGCCATTCACGTGTTACTTTGACAGGTACCACCTAGCTAAACATTTCTGCTGACCAAGTACCCTTCATGGAAGTGATATTCCCTGATGGCAGCCGCCTCTTTCAGCAGGATAATGCGCCCTACCACACTGCAAAAATGGTTCTAGAATGTAGAGATTCACCAAATGGAAATTTTGGTCAGGATGCATTTGGCTGAAAATGATAGTTTTTAAAACATATATATTTTTATATACAGTATCTCACAAAAGTGAGTACACCCCTCACAGTTTTGTAAATATTTTGTTATATCTTTTCATGTGACAACACTGAAGAAATGACACTTTGCTACAATGTAAAGTAGTGTACAGCTTGTATAACCGTGTACATTTGTTATACCCTCAAAATAACTCAACACACAGCCATTAATGTCTAAACCGCTGGCAACAAAAGTGAGTACACCCCTAAGTGGAAATGTCCAAATTGGGCCCAAAGTGTCAATATTTTGTGTGGCCACCATTATTTTCCAGCACTGCCTTAACCACTTGCCGACAGCCGCAAGTACATATACTGCGGCGGTCAGCCCCGGCCAGGCAAAGTGACGTACCGGTACGTCACTAGCCTGTCACTGGCTTGTGAGCCAATAGCGGGCGAACCCGATGTCCGCCGGTCACTCGCGATCGTTCGCCGGGAAGGGAGAAAGGCAGGCGGCTAATGTAAACAAGCCGCCTGTCATTCTCCCCTGTGTAAGAATGGAGATCAGACGGTTCTACTATGTAGGACCGTTGATCTCTGTTTTTACACTAGTAGCCATGTCCCATCACAGTTAGAAACACGCCCCTAGGACACACTTAACCCCTTCCCTGCCAGTGTCATTTTTACAGTAACAGTGCATATGTATAGCACTGATTACTGCAGTAATGTCACTGGTAACCCCAAAAGTGTCAAAAATGTCAGTCAAGGGTCCGATCTGTCCGCCGCAATGTCGCAGTCCCGCAAAAAGAAAATCGCAGATCGCCGCCATTACTCGTTTAAAAAAAAAAACACCAAAAATGACAAAAATCTTTCCCTTAGTTAGTAAACGCGATAACTTTTGCGCAAATCAATCAAAATGCGCTTTTTGCGCTTTTTTTTTTTTTTTTTACCAAACCTATGTAGCATAAAACAAATTAGATTACATTTTTTTTTTGGGAATTTCATATAAAAAAATGTGAAAAATATTATTATTTTTGCAAAATTTACGCTTTTATTGTTTATAGCGCATGATCAAAAAATCGCACAGGTGATCAAATACCACCAAAAGAAAGCTCTGTGGGGAAAAAAAAGGATGTCAAATTCGTTTAGGTACAGCATCGCACGACCGCGCAATTGTCCGTTAAAGTCACGCAGTAAAAAAAAAATCGCAAAATAGGCCCTGGTCAGGAAGGGGGTAAAATCTTCCGGGGCTTAAGTGGTTAACCCTCTTGGGCGTGGAGTTCACCAGAGCTTCACAGGTTGCCACTGGAGTCCTCTTCCACTCCTCCATGACGACATCATGGAGTTGGTGGATGTTAGAAACCTTGAGCTCCTCCACCTTCCGTGTGAGGATGCCCCACAGATGCTCAATAGGGTTTAGGTCTGGAGACATGCTTGGCCAGTCCATCATCTTTACCGTCAGCTTCTTTAGCAAGGCAGTGGTCGTCTTGGAGGTGTGTTTGAGGTTGTTATCATGTTGCAATACTGCCCTGTCGCCCAGTCCCCAAAGGGAGGGGATCATGCTCTGCTTCAGTATGCCACAGTAGATGTTCATTCATGGTTCCCTAATAAACTGTAGCTCCACTCATGCAGCCCCAGACCATGACACTTCCACTACCAAGCTTGACTGTAGGCAAGACACACTTGTCTTTTTACTCCTCACCTGGTTGCTGCCACACACGCTTGACACCATCTAAACCAATTAAGTTTATCTTGGTCATCAGACCACAGGAGATGGTTCCAGTAATCAATGTCCTTAAGGCCCGTACACACGTACCGATCGTCGGCATACAAACGTCGGTGGACGAAGGATCTGCCGATTGTACGCGTGTTAGTATGGTGCCTCCGACAGATGTCTGCGCACAATCCGCGGACAAAAGTCTTTCGTGCAAACATGAAAATATTTGTATGCCGACACCAGAACGGACGATTGTTCGCCTGTCAGTACACAATTCGGCCGACAGACCGCAGATTTGCAAGACTGGGCATGCTCAGAAAATAGAAAACACAGGGAAAGTTAACCATTACATGACATCACTTCTGCAGTCGGCGGACAAAATTCTTGTGCTGTCCTTGTGCTGTCTTTGCACTTTTCAGCAGACACCGACATCCCGGGGAGAAAAGAGGAACATTTGTAAGCCGACCATCGGTACGTGTGTATGGGGCTTAAGTCTGCTTGTCTTCAGCAAACTGTTTGCGGACTTTCTTGTGCATCATCTTTAGAAGAGGCTTCCTTCTGGGACGACAGCCATGCAGACCAATTTGGTGAAGTGTGCAGCGTATGGTCTGAGCACTAACAGGCTGACCCCCCACCCCTTTAAGCTCTGCAGCAATGCTGGCAGCACTTTTTATGTCTATTTCCCAAAGACAACCTCTGGATTTGACGCTGAGAACGTGCACTCAACCTCTTTGGTTGACCATGGCGAGGCCTGTTCTGAGTGGAACCTGTCCTGTTAAACCACTGTATGGTCTTGGCCATCATGCTGCAGCTCAGTTTCAGGGTCTTGGCAATCTTCTTATAGCCTAGGCCATCTTTATGTAGAGCAATAATTCTTTTTTTCAGATCCTCAGAAATTTAACACACCTGAGACCTTGTAACACTAGCGAGTCAAATGACACCAGGGAGGGAAATTTGTTAATTGGACCCAATTTGGACATGTTCACGTCAGCCAGGGAGCCAGTGCGTGTGACCGGTGGCTCCGATGGCCGCCGTCCACGCGCGTTCTCCCGCAGCTGAGAGAGAAGGACAGAAGGCTGATGTAAACACAGTTGTCTGTCATTCTCCCTGAAGTAAGGCTATGTGATCCTGCTATATAGGATTGCATGTCTCTGTGATGACTTCACAAGCCACGCCCCCTGAAAGTTAGAATCACGCCCTAGGGACACATTTAACCCCTTGATCACCCATACTGTTAACCCCTTCCCTGCCAGTGTAATTTTTTTACAGTAACAGTGCATATTTTTAGCACTAATTACTGTAGTAATGTCACTGGTACTCCCAAAAAAAAAATAATCAGTAAAAAATGTCAGTTAGGGGTCCGATCTGGCCACCGCAATGTCGCAGTCCCGCAAAATATCGCAGATCGCCGCCATTACTAGAAAAAAAACAAAAATTACTTAAATCTTTCCCATAGTTAGTAAACGCAATAAATTTTGCGCAAACCAATACGCTTATTGCGATATAAAATATATACCGTAGCAGAAAACAAATTGGCCTTAAAATGTTAAAGTTAGATTTTTACATTTATTTTTGAGAATTTCATATAAAAGAATGTGAAAAATATTAATTTTTCAAAATTGTCGCTCTTTTTTTGTTTATAGTGGGAAAAAAAAAAAATCGCACAGGTGATCAAATATCACCAAAAGAAAGCTCTATTTGTGGAAAAAAAAAGGACGTCAATTTTATTTGGGTACAGTGTCGCACGACCGTGCAAATGTCCGTTAAATTCACGCAGTGCCGAATCACAAAATAGGGCCTGGTCATTGAGCAGCCAAATCCTCCAGGGCTTAAGTGGATAAATGGGTGGTTATAAAGTTATTGCTGACTGTTTTATATATTCCAAACCTTTGAGACTGCTGGGGAAGCGGAGAATCACTGTAGTAGTCTCTACTACTGCAGTCATCGCCACTGTCTTCCCTTGCTGAGTGATTACAATTCTGTATAGTGAACACCAAGAATTGCTTACTTGCCACAAGTACCATTCACAGAATGCTCGCCTTTTCCTTAACCACTTTAAGACCGGAAGGTTTTGCCCCCTTCCTGACCGGGCCCTATTTTGCGATACGGCACTGCGTGAATTTAACGGACAATCGCGCGGTCGTGACATGCTGTACCCAAATAAAATTAATGTCCTTTTTTTCCCACAAATAGAGCTTTCTTTTGGTGGTATTTGATCACCTCTGGGATTTTTATTTTTTGCGCTATAAACAAAAAAGAGCAACAATTTTGAAAAAACAAAAACAATATATTTTCAAAAAATAAAAAATTAAAATTTTTTAACATTTTAGGCCGATTTGTTTTCTGCTATATATTTTTGGTAAAAAAAAAAAAAAAAAAAAAAAAAAAAATCGCAATAAGCGTATTTTGATTGGCTTGCACAGAAGTTATTGTGTCTACTAACTACGGGAAAGATTTGTCATTTTTTATTGTTTTTTTTTTTTACTAGTAATGGCAGCGATCTGCGATTTTTTGCGGGACTGCGACATTTCAGCGGACAGATCGGTCCCCTGACTGACATTTGACACTTTTGGGGGGACCAGTGACATTACTACAGTAATCAGTGCTAAAAATATGCAGTTACTGTAAAAATGCCATTGGCAGGGAAGGGGTTAACCCTGTGGGTGATCAAGGGGTTAAATGTGACCTAGGGGAGTTATTCTAACTGGGAGGGGCGCGTGGCTTCTGAAATTACCATAGGAGACATGTGATCCTATATAGAAGGATCACAGGGGCTCAATGATCATTTCAGGGAGAACGGTCAGTTGTGTTTACAACAGCTGACCGTTGTCTCTCAGCGGGGAGCGATTGCAGGTGTCAGGCGGCAATCGGACCAATTGAATCCTTTGGGATTTACTGCAAGAAACTCAGCAGAGATTCCCTGGTATTCGCTGCAGGCAGGAAACTAGGGGGGGGGGGGGGGTTGAGAACAAATGTATCTAAATTGTTTAGCGGTTGTTTTCTTGGATCGAGTGCTGTAAGTTTAAAAAAACTGAATTTTTGTAAAATCTTACCTGTAAAATTCCTTTCTCTGAGTCCTCCGACAGTCGCCGCCTCTTCATATTCGTCACATATGGGGTATTAGACTTTGCTCCGAAGGAGTAGCTAGGCAACAGAATATGTTAACATTAAAGCTTTTAACATATCCCACCCTCAAGGGGTGGTCCCCTCAGTCAATACCCTCCTACTTCCTGCAACCATATCTCAGTTTCAGTGGAATAGCAGTAGAGTATACAACCAAACCCCAAAAGAGGGGCGGGGGCGGCGACTGTCGGAGGACTCAGAGAAAGGAATTTTACAGGTAAGATTTTACAAAAATTCCGTTTTCTCTTACGTCCTCCGACAGTCGCCGCCTCTTCATATTCGTCACATATGGGGACGTCCCAAAGCAGTGCAAACATGAGGGGTGGGAAACGCATCCGCGCCGAAAGGCAACGCAGTCTCCGCATCAAAGAAAGGAACCTTACCAAAGGAAGGAAACCAGCTGGGCTACAGGAAAAAATAATTGCTCAACAGGAGCAACAACCCAGGAAAAGACAAAGAACCAGGGGATAAAAAACTTATCCCAACAGCCAGAGGTCCCCAACAAGGGACCCTAGGGAATTGCCGCACTAAGAACCTTGCGGCCAAAGGAAGCATCCGCCGATGCCTGAACATCTACTTTGTAGAATTTTGTGAAAGTGTGCACGGTCGACCAGGTCGCCGCCTTACACACCTGGGCTACAGAAGCCCCATGATGACAGGCCCAAGACGTACCCAGAGATCTAGTAGAGTGCACCTTCACAGGCACAGGGGGAACCTTCCCCTGCAAGGCATACGCCTGTTCAATGGTCTGCCTGATCCATTTGGCGATGGTAGAGGCAGACGCCGCCATGCCCTTCCGAGGACCCTCTGGAAGAACAAACAAGGAGTCCGTCTTTCGAAAAGACTCAGTCGACTTAAGGTAAACCCTTATCGCCCAAACAACATCCAAAGAATGTAGCCTCACCTCCTGCGGATGTTTAGGCTTCGCGCACAGCGAAGGCAAGACAATATCCTCAGCAAGATGGAATTCCAAAACTCGCTTCGGAAGAAAAGAAGGATTAGGTCGCAAGACCACCTTATCCAAATGAACAACCAGATACGGAGACTTGCAGGACAAAGCCGCAAGCTCCGACACTCTGCGAGCCGAAGTGATCGCAACCAAAAAGGCGACCTTTTTGGACAACATAGACAACGAGATCTCCCTGATCTGTTCAAAAGGAGCACGTTGTAACACAGATAAAAAGTCCCAAGGGGGCAGAGGATCCCTCCTAGGAGGAACCAGATGCCGCACTCCCTGAACAAAAGTGCCAACCAAGGAGTTGGAAGCCACAGGACGTTGAAACAGAACGGCCAGCGCAGACACCTGACCCTTTATCGTAGCCAGCGCCAAACGCTGATCGGCACCTGTTTGAAGGAAGGACAGCACTCGGGAAACCGAGTACGTGCGGGGTGAAAACCCCCTGGACTCACACCAGGCAAAATAGGCCTTCCAAGTACGGTAGTAAACCTTCCCCGAGGAAGACTTCCTCGCGTTGATCAAGGTATGAACGACCTCCAGGGAGAGACCCTTCTCCTTCAGGACCTCGGTCTCAACAGCCAGGCCGTCAAAGCCAGCGACTGTAAAGCAGGATGGTATATCGGCCCTTGAGACAGGAGATCGTCTCGAAGAGGTAGACGTCACGGGGCGTCGACCGCCAGATTCACGAGGTCTGCGTACCAGGACCGGCGAGGCCAGTCCGGTGCCACAAGAATCACAGTGCTGCGTGCCGAGTGTAACCTGCGAAGGAACCTGGACAGCAACTGAATCGGTGGAAACGCGTACATCAGCTTGTACTGATGCCACGGGGCCACTAACGCGTCCGACACGTCTGCCCGAGGGTCGCGCGTCCTTGCCACGAACCTCCTCACCTTGTTGTTGAGACGAGACGTGAACAGGTCCACATCTGGAAGACCCCACTTCGCGCACAACATCTGGAAGACAGCCGGGTGAAGAGACCATTCCCCCTGATCCAGGGTCTGGCGACTCAGATAGTCCGCCTGCCAGTTCTCCACCCCCGGAATGTGCACCGCCGATATCACCGGGACATGAGTCTCGGCCCAAGTCAGAATGTCGGCCACTTCTCGAGCCACTCGGGCACTCCTGGTGCCCCCTTGGTGGTTGATGTAGGCCACCGCCGTGGCATTGTCCGTCTGCACCCGAACCGGGCAGCCCTGCAGCCGGTCCGTCCAGCGATGAAGACAGAGATTTATCGCACGCAATTCCAGAATGTTGATCGGAAGAGAGGACTCCCCCTCCGACCAAGTTCCCTGGGCGGACAGAACGCCCAGAACACCACCCCAGCCCGACAGGCTGGCATCCGTGGTGATCACCGTCCACGAGATAGGACGAAACGACTTGCCCCCGGACACCATCGGGGACTGGAGCCACCACAGAAGGTCTCTTCTGGTGCGATGACTCAACGAGATTTGAAGATCCAGAGATTGAGGTCGCCCGTCCCACATGGACAGGATCTCCGCTTTGAGACCCCGCGTGTGAAACTGGCCGAAGGGAATCGCCTCGAAGGCAGAGACCATCAATCCCAGACATCTCAGAACGTCCCGGAGGGACCTGACTTCCTCCTGAAGAGTTCTGAGTTTGTCTTCCGGCAGGAAGACCTTCGCCTGCACCGAGTCCAGGATCATTCCCAGGTAGGGAAGACGAACCGACGGACTCAGTGTCGACTTTGGAAAATTTATCGTCCAACCAAACTCCTGCAGAGTTTGCATCGTGACAGACAGGTCCTCCTCCAGACCCTGGCTGGTCGCAGACCGAACCAGAATGTCGTCCAGATACCCCAGGACAGAAATGCCCTGGGCTCTCAATAATGCCAGAACCGGTGCAAGCACCTTGGTGAAAACCCGCGGAGCCGAGGCGAGGCCAAAAGGCAACGCCACGAACTGGTAGTGATCCTCCGCAATGGCGAATCGAAGGTACCGCTGGTGACCCTCGAAAATGGGGATGTGAATATACGCATCCTTCAAATCGATGGAGGCCATGAATTCCCCCGGAACCAGGGCAGCCACCACCGACCACAGGGATTCCATGCGGAACTTGCGAACCCGCACAGAGCGGTTCAGAGCCTTCAAGTCCAGAATTGGACGAACCTTGCCCTCCTTCCTGGGCACGGTGAACAGATTGGAATAAAACCCCCGAAATCTGTCCCGATGAGGCACCGGAACCACCACTCCCTGAGCCCTCAGGTCCCACACCGCCAGGTGCAGGTCCCGTAAACGCTCCGGAGACAGCTGAAGATTTGAGGGAAAAAATCTGCTCTCCGGCCGAGAGAGAAACTCGATCTTGTAACCAGATCGAACGATCTCCTGAACCCATCTGTCCCGCACGCGGGCCAACCAGGGTTGAAGAAAACCGAGCAAGCGTCCCCCCACCCCAAAACTGGGTGAGGGCGCCCCTTCAGGCCGCACTGTTATGGGTTGCGGATCCGGACTGACCGGACTTCCGTTTCCCAGACCAGGGCTTCTTTTGAGAGCCTTGACCTTTGAACGGTTTGCCCTTGTAGTGCGACCGAAAGGCACGAAAGGACCCCTGAGGGGGCCGAAAATTAGCATGCTTCTTCCCAGAAGCCCCCTTAGCCTTGGGGAAATGGGGCAAGAGTGTGCTCTTACCTCCGGTGATCCCCTTAATCAACACATCCAAGGACTCCCCAAAAAGGCGAGACCCATCATAAGGCAGATTGGCTAAGGTCTTACGTGAAGATTGGTCCACCGACCAACATTTCAACCAAACCAGGCGGCGAGACAACACCGCCACGCTGTGCACACGTGCAGCCAACGGGACTAAGTCCAAGTCCGCATCACACAGATACATGACACCCTGGTGGATTTGATCCCCCATATCCAGGGTCGCTGACGAGGCCGAATCGGCCACAAGGACGCGCCTAAGCATCTGCTTCCAACTTGCGACAGCCTGGGCCGCCATGAGAGAGGCAAACAGAGCCTTAAGCATAGAACCCGTAATAGAGTAAGTATGACGGGCAAGAGACTCCAATCTCCTATCCGTGGCATCACGGAACACCGGGGAATCCTCTGCAGGAATCGCAGTAGATTTGTTTAAAACCGCAATTGCGTGATCCACCGGGGGTGGCACACACCACCGTTCATCAGTGGAAGGCGAGAAAGGATAACGCAGCTTGAACCTACTTGGCACAGCAAAAGGTTTGCGTAGATTGCGCCATTGTTCCTTAACAGCGCGCTGAAAATCATCATTGCAGGGAAAAACCTGCGGCGTCCTGCGTTTTCTCTGCGTCCCATAAGCCGCCAAGGCAGCGGGGGGACACACTTCATCCTGCAAACGCAGCGTTTGTTTTATGGAAGCAATCAATTCATCCATGATTGCAAGCTCTTCAGGCGAGCCAGGGGGAGAATTATCAACCCCTTCAACTTCAGCCTCCACCTCGGACCCCACTAGATCCAGGGAGGAGCGGGACCCCGATAAGGAGACCCCCGCCATAACAGCCCCATCACCTTCACCCTCAGAATCAGAGGAAAGAGAAACTCTGGGTCTCTTGGTAGATTGAGCAGCCACCAGCATCTGCACCTGAGCAGCAAGGCCAGCCACAACAGTGGCTAAATCCCCCCCTGGGGGGGAAACAGCGGTCCCCTGGCTATCCACCAAGGCGGTAGGAAATTTGCCCTCCTGAGAATCCATTGCCCCAATATCAAAATGCCGGATAATAAAGGGTTAACTGCCCCTTTAACAAGCGCGGCGAGCGCAGCCCACCGCACCACACGCAAGCACAATGAGACCCCCACAGGGACAATAAAACTGACACAGGCAATGGATAAGAAGGATATAACCTGAGGAGACCCTCGCCGCTGCTGCTGCCTCGATCGGTGTACCCAGAAGAGGAAGTGATATGACCAGGGCGCTCCATTAAAGCCTATGGGAGGCTACAAGAAAATGGCCGCCATGCATGTAGAACATGCGGCCGGAGCGAGTGTAGGCAAAATGGCGCCGTTTGGCGCCGAAACCGCCGCTCCACAGTACAGTAATGCACACATTTCAGCCATATATAAAAAACATGGTAGATCGCCGCAGCGATCGCTGTATAGTGCCCAAACATGCCACAAAACATGCCCCACAGCACACAGCTTCTCACACTGACAAAGCTGACACACATAGTGTCACACAGCTCCCCCCCCCCCTTGCAGCCCACAGCATGCAGCCGAGTGATAGGGAGACAAACAGTGAGAACAGAGGCAGGTTACACAGTCCCAGACTGACACCCCCCCAGACAGACAGGTCCCCACATAGATACACTTACCTCACAATGGCGTGGGGGACCCGCACAGGCGAACAAGCCGCTGCACATGAGGCAGGGAGAGTCGCATACAAGACGCACAAAATGGGGGTTAAGAAACCGCACAGCGTCCAGTGAGGTAGCCACCTCACCAATCATCCCTGCACCGAACAGGGATGGGTCGTTCACTGTGCCAGGAGCGTTACCTGGCTGAACGCTCGATGGCAGGCTGGGAAGCCACTGACCCACGACCTGCGACCAGGGGGATCAGCCCGAGACCCAGCCCGCATGATCCTCTTCATCAGAAGAACTAACTAATGCTGACAAAAAGAACAGTTAAGTAAAAGGTAGAGAAAAAACTCAAACAAAAAATCAAAAAAGAAGAAAGAGTCTGGGGCACAAAGCCCCAGCACAGAGAGAGCCAGCCACTCCTGACAAGCTAGACATTGAAACTGAGATATGGTTGCAGGAAGTAGGAGGGTATTGACTGAGGGGACCACCCCTTGAGGGTGGGATATGTTAAAAGCTTTAATGTTAACATATTCTGTTGCCTAGCTACTCCTTCGGAGCAAAGTCTAATACCCCATATGTGACGAATATGAAGAGGCGGCGACTGTCGGAGGACGTAAGAGAAATCATTGTTAACTGATTGTTTTGGCGGGATGCGGACCGCAATACATGGGGAACTTCCATTCTGCTATACTGATTCAACTACCACGTAAGCAGTTTATTTACTTGCATGATAATAAACAGTCTTAACATAATACGCTATGAGGATACTCTTGCTTTGTTTCACTTGGGCACACTTGGAGAGGATCGTTCCTGTCATCCTGGAAGAGTGCTGATTTGACTTTACAAGTGAATGCTGGACATGACCTTTGTAATGAGGGTCCATGTCATCTGGTAAGAGGCAGTGCGTCTTTCAGCTTGGTGGTGGTCTTGGATCTTTCAACCCTTACACATATTTTGTGGAGTTGATATTATCACCTTGTGGACTTTCCCTGTTTATGGACCTGCATCGTTGTTGATTAGCGCTACACCCTTACTATATATGTTTTAGAAGTGGAACTAGATAATTCCAAAATGTTGGGAACAACATTGTGAAATGTGGAGGAAGTTAAAAGAGTACCACCACCTGAAGCCTGATACTCTGGGGGAGGAGACACTCCTTGTGTATGTGATTTTGTGTGGATTTTTTTTTTTTTTTACCCTTCTTGGCTTCCGCCAGTGAAGTGCAACCAAAGATAAGGGGCCTCTTCGGCCCCGTTCCGTCGACTGAGCCATTCTGCTTAGCGGGGGATCGATTCACCGATCCCTGCTGAGCAGGCGGATGAAAGCTCTATCTCCGCTCTGTGTGCAGAGACGGAGGTGTCAGATCCCCGCTGTCCTCTATGGGGGAATCTGATGAGAATGGACCGCCTGTCCATTCTCATCTGATCTGATCCGCCAGACAGATGGAAAATAGGGTTTCCATCTGTCCGTATTTGACGGACAGGATCGGATCGGATCGGATGTCAGATTCAGTAGGATCTATAGCCGTGGATTGACCCTGGGATTATACGTCTCTTAGAGGTCCCCTCCTACCAAAGTTCTTCCCAGTCCATTTGTATGCATACCCCTCTGAGAAGGCAAATTTATCTTTGAGTTTGCCTTGTTTTTTAGCGATGATCTTTGCCATGCCATGATGGACTAGCTGCCGCAATGTTCCCCTGACTTTTGTACAATTAAAACGGTATTTAACCTAAAACCCTAAATTTAATATATTGCAGCCTACCATTTATTAGGTGTGATGGCTGCATTTGTATTCCTTTTTAGGGTTTTTTTCCCCACGTGTTTTCACCTGGTGATCTGTCCAGTAACACACCTTCTATATAAGAGTGCCTCTATTCTGGATGTGAAGTGAGCCCAGGGGCACACCTTTGGACAATGGTCAGTCTGGGAGAAGAAGGGAGTGTTAGATGTACGAGCAGTTTCAAATACACCAAACAAAATTGAAGCCAAGCTCCAGCTCATACTTTCTAGGCAGTTACAGCAAGTTTTTTCTTTTTGGGATAAAGGTTTAAAATAAAAGCTGATCATTGTAAACACCCCTCTTAGTTTTAAATGGTTTGTCTCATCCCTCTAACTGCTACATTTTCAGGATGGCTTGTTCTGTTAAAAATTAGCAGATTAACTAGCTGGATCACCAGGTGAAGTAAAAACAAAAAGCCTGAAGGGGGGAAAAAAAAAAAAAAATTATGCAGCCAACACATCTAAGAACTAGTATGCTGCAATATAACAAATCAATGCCTTTTTGTTTAATATGGCTTGGCCATACATTGATTTTTTTTTTTTTTTTTTTTAGTTCAGCCTGCAGATTGGTGAATAGCATGAATCGATTTATCTGCTGCTAGTCCCCTACAGCTGCATCTGATTGAGAGCTGCTACGTTACGGCTGTCAAATTTCCACCAAGCTCTTTTGATTTTTCAATCAAGGGATGTCAGACAGAAGGCAGCTGAGCAAAAATCAGCAAATAAAGAAAAAAAAAAAAACAATATAGCGTATACAATTACGACACAAATCATATTGTAATTGAATATTAATAATGACCTTGCCTTTTCAATCCGCAGCTATTGTAATTTTCTGACAATGCAATATGGCTACCTGGAGCTTATCTATACACAGAATGTTGACCACACCCCAGAGAAATTTCCTGCTTGTGTGATTGGCTCACTATTTTTCCCAGAAGTCTGCCTAAGATACAAGTCAGATTTCTGGCATCCCCTGCAACAAAAATGTAATTTTTGGTGAGATACTCCCAATAGGAACACGTCTAACGGTAGGCAGACGCAGCAGATTTCCTCAGAGCCCTGCAGCTGCCACAGCTGACAGATAATTATGAAAGCACTCCCGTTTGACCCACTCAGCACAGAGGAACAGACAGTGATTTCTTCAGAATAACAAAAGGAGGGAATCTGCAACAAAGTTTGTTAAAATCCTTGTAATGTACAGAGATCACCTGGAGGGGAATGTGTTTTTTTTCTCAACAAAAGTGGAGTTACTCTTTAAGGCCCCTTTCACACAGGCAATCCAATCAGGTCTGCCTTTCAGTTTTTCAGGCGGACCCGATTGGACCCTCCAGTCTCTTCTATGGAGCAGCGGATGTCAGCTGACACCCGCTGCCACCTGATCCGGTTCGCCAAAAACCGACCGATGGGGGACCTATTCCCCATTCATCTGGCACATCGGATGGAAACAGACAGGAGGTCCGTTTGCCCCATAGAAGAGAGCGGGCTGTGCCTAGTCTGCATAGCCAAGCAGACACAGACCTATCATTCACCTGCTCAGTGGGGATTAGCAGAGAGATGCCAGAGAGACCTCCAGGTGCTCAAGGCCACGCTTCAAATGGATCCATGTTAAACAATAAAATCACAAACTAAATACACTTTATAATTTTAGCACAGTTAACATTTAGAAACATTCTAGCAACAAATATTGTATACCAATATATAGCATATTTTTAATTTTTGCTGGTCTGCTTGAGCCTATGGATGAAAATATAAAAAGGCATGCAATTTAAAAATCCTTACATGTAAAAAGGCATTTTTTTCAAAATGTTTTCTGTAACATATTCCTGTGGGCATAAATTAGGCACCATATATTTTACACTATACGCCCATATTCTGTACTTTGCACTCATGTAGCAATAGGTTTTAACCATGCTCTTTGTGTCTTTTAGGGCCCATTCACACCAGAAACGGCACATAACTGAAGGTTTACATGCATCTGAAGCACCCTTGATTGCGTTTTGCAGTGCATTTTTTAATATACATTTTTGGGGCTTGGTTTAAAAGGGGTGTGTGGTGCATTTGAAGAGCTTTCCCTGCATTTGCGGTCTGGAAAAATGCAGCATGCTCTTTTTTTTCTTTAACCACTATAATACAGGGCCCTTTCACCCCCTTCCTGCCCAGGCCAATTTTCAGCTTTCAGCACTGTCACACTTTGAATGACAATTGCGCGGTCATGCTACACTGTACCCATATGACATTTTTTCACACAAATGGCTTTCTTTTGGTGGTATTTTATTCACCACTGGGTTTTTTTATCCTTACTAAAAAAGAAGAAAAAAAAAAAAAAAAAAAAAAAAAAAAAGGACAAAACTGATGATCGGTGCCCCGATTGCCTGTCTTAGACTCCCCTTTGAGGAGGAGCCGCTGATCGGCTCGCCTCACCACACACTCTGACAGAACGAGAGCCGCACCACTCCACCATCATTTGACGTTTGAAGTGCAGCCTTGTGTCACATAATGACATGACAATGTCTCTCACTTTGTCCAAAACACAGCAAAGAATCTACATTGAGCAGAGATGAAAATGTCCAGCCCTGCATATTTGAAGACCCAGGAGCTTTAGTGCCTTGTTCACACTAGTGCGATGCCAGACATCCCATGCGATTCGCACCGCATTGTGCAGATCACATGCAAAGTCTGTGCGATGCAATTTCAGCCATACAAAACGTATGGCTGAAATCGCATCGCATTCGCACCAAAATGGTGCAGGACCCTTTTTTGGTTCACACTGGAATCAGATCCCATGGGTGTTCACACCTATGCTATCCGATAACTGCACCATTTCACAGTTCCCACTGCAATCCAATCTGGACATTGACACCCCCAGCAATTTGCAGATCTGTGTGAACCACTGTGCGATTCTGGTGCGATGTGGAAACCGGCACCAATTCACAGGGTTTCACACATCGCACCAGTGTGAACCGGGACTTACACCACATTACAAACAGAGCAGGTTGGTTTAGCCTGGATGAAAGTCTTGGGTAAATGGACTGTGTACCCTTATCTACTATCAGAGGATTATGGTGCTTGAAAGTACTAGGACATGCATGCAAATTGAACTAACCTTCTAGATATACCAGCCAGGTACATAACTCAAGGTAATACATTATTTTCTAAACTGGAAGATTTAAGGGTCACAGGTTACCCTTTGATAACCTGACCATTATATGCAGGACTGGGAAAAAAAAAAATCTTTTAGGTAGAGATTTGAATAGTTCTCTTTCTAGGCCCAGCAAACCAACAAGTAATAAAAAGGAAATCTTCTAAATATGGAAGTAGCAAACTTCTGATCAATTTCTCGCTGTTGTGTTACATGTACAGAAAGTAATGAACGCTTTTCCCACATGGGGACACACACAGCAATAAAAATCTGACAGATTTGAGCCCTTTCCAAAAACAACATGTACAAAAAAGGTAGACTCTTGTCAAGTACATCCATTATGCTCACAATAGATGAATGAAAATGGCAGAAAACAATTCAATGATTGACTTTTTATTTCATCAGTTGAAATGCAGTTATTTGACCAGTGACTCCACAGTGACATTTCCCACATTGACTTCCACTTGGTAGAACAGTCTGCGTTATATTTGGCACATTCTTGTTACTTCTACCATTTGTTTATCCCATGGCTGACAGAGGCTCAGTTCTTGTCGCTGTGTAACTTTCAGTAATAGTGGCGATTCCTTGAGCAGACCAGATGTGAGTCACTGACAGTAGATGTCCTCAGAGTAGAGTATAAATTCTCTTGTCTTCATTGCTAACACTGATATTGTAATATATGTAAAAACTCCCGAGTTGTGTAGTCCTTGTAATAGCAATAGCTTCTGCTGCTTTGTTATATACACAATCCAGATAGGGCACAAAAAGAAATCCATGTGTAATTGAAAAAGAATGCGTATCTTAATTTTCCTACAGGATAAAACTACACAGAAAGTAAAACAGAGCAGTAGATAAATATTCTTTAGTGAATTTGCTGGAACAGGCATTTTTATTTCACAAGTGTTAGCTGCATTAAATAAAAAGTAGGCAAAAAATGTAGACCCAAATAAGTGATTCAACAGTGTTCCAATACTGCATAAAACACATTTACTTATGTTTTTACAGCCTAAGCTCCTTTTCCACCACACATTGTAGGTAACTTCACACAATGATTTCTATCTTTTAAAAAAGACACAAAATAAAAAATGAATTATTCCCACACTATAGAAGAGGAGCCTTGAAAACACATCTGTTACAGATGGGTTATAGTTCCATATTCTGCTGTGATGTAACTGAACTCCCAATATCAATCTAGATTTGTACAGTATGACAGTGTGTGCTCCCGCAGACGTGGTCTGCTGCTATTCATATTGATTAAAGGACTTGGAACCTTTGCAGTCTCCATGCATCCATGGACACTAGTAGCTTCTCATTTGTTGCACCAACTCCACTCCATCTCCCTTGTAGAATGATGGAATCTAAATGTATACTAAAACATCTGTGTGCAGAAATTCTTTATAGATTTATTTATTTTTTAAAATCATCAAAACTAGTAGACTACATTTTAAACTGCCTTTGGTACAAATATGCATTAGGCCAGCTTCATAATAGTACTGAATTAGCGCACATTCTCATAATGCATGACAACATACTGATACCTACTATGGTACCATGTCAGTCAAATTGAGCAGCACCACATTTGTGGACACGTTACTAGGTTAGTTGTGAGTGTTGGCAGCCGATTAAAACACATTAACACTTTGCTGCACATGCGTCAATGTGGCATAATGTTAATATAAGAGAATGTAATACCCATTTCAAAAGGGAATGTATAGTATTTGCATGCATATGTAAAACATTTTTAAAAAAACAAGACCAGTTTGTTGTTGGTCTTAAGCTGGCCATACATGGATGGAAATTCAGCCAGTTCAGCAGGGACTGGACTAAAGCCTCGCACACACGCACCAATTGTTGGCCGACCGATCGGCCGTCTTTTGTCCAGTGTTGTTGTGTTGGTTGAAATGTGCTCTAGACTGCACACAAATTTTGTCGGCCAACAACCAACTGCAGAAGTGATGTCATGTGCTGGTTTACTTTCCGTGTGTTTTTTCTTCTCTGAGCATGCCCAGTCCTGCTCATCACATTTTTGTCTGCCGAAATCTGTACTGACTGAAGAACAATCGGCCGTTCTGGTGACGGCCAACAAAAATTTTATAGCATGCACACCAGATTTTGTTCGGCCGAAAAGTCGCAGTCGGTTGTCGGAAGCATCATACTAGCAAGCCGACAATCGGCCGTTGGCCGAAAATTCACGGCCAACAATCGGTGCGTGTGTACGAGGCTTAAGTTCAATTCATGTATGGGCCAACTGATTGTTCACAAGTTGATAGATATAGCTGTAGTATCTAGTCTAAACAAAAGCAGGTAAAAAGACATAGCAGCGATCAGGCAATAGAAGGGGGGGGGGACTGTGCCTGGAATTTTGCTTTGCTATAATTAGATGCATCTACTGCTATAGTGCTGTTGTAAACGTAAAGTGCTACACATGTCCTCTTCTTGGTATAAGTGATGCCTATTAGCATTATGTGAACATTCCATTAAAAAGGAAATAAATGAAGACATGGGAAAATCTGGAAGCAAAAATTGCCAACTTATGAATGTGCAAACTTTGGCCTTACAACCTAATCCTTCC
The DNA here is from genome assembly GCF_965119305.1 of Pelophylax lessonae. Classification (NCBI taxonomy): domain Eukaryota; kingdom Metazoa; phylum Chordata; class Amphibia; order Anura; family Ranidae; genus Pelophylax; species Pelophylax lessonae. The sequence goes on along the minus strand of NC_138774.1, from coordinate 171,349,099 downwards.
TTCATTAATGGAGAGGTCAGCACCCAGACCATGCATACAGCCAGCGATACTGAAATGACAATATGCACATACTTGTTCTGGGTTAATGACTCAAACTAGGAAGGGTAATTTTAACTGCCACAAAACTTGCATAATCATATCAAGCAAGCAATGGTTTCTGCCATACTGACAGGTCCCTTTTAACTTAAGACACTTTTTAAAGGCCAAGTTCACGTTTGTTAAAATGTTATCTTTAGGGTGTAACCTTCACCCCCCCCCCCCTCAGTGCCAGCGGGGGATCCTCTCCCCACACCTGCGGTCACAATTTAAAAATGGCTGTGCAGGGCTTTGCCCACTTGGCTGCTCCTGTGAATGAATAGACTACAAGTATCATCACCTATTGCAGCTGATGGCTTCTATTTCTCAATAAACTGTGAAGGTGCTGGTGAACGCTCTTGTAGTCCAAAGATCTTTCTGCTCTCAAAAAACTGCCTGCCCATTTGAGGTATGGACAGATAGCCATCCTGAAAGTCTGCAGGAGCTTGGCATTGCACCTTCGTTCTGCTCATCTTAGAAAAAGATAAATATAATAAAAATAAATGTGCATTATTTATTTTTTTCTTTTTAAAAGGTGGACGTATTCTTGAATGATTAGTAAAACCAAGAAATGCTCCAAAAAGGTATATTGCATCTAAAAACAATGGAAAAGCAAAGTTTTGCAGGCTTCATGCACAGTATACTGTACATATCTACTCCAGCTTAAATGTTATATCAATGTTTCCTTTCCAAATGTGCCTATTCTATGAGTGACAATACAGTATATGGTCTGCCACCCAACTAGTAAATCATGGATGGAACAATAAAATGAACTGCTTATAAAGAAATGCTGAACACTACACCATACAAACGTATTTTGTGGTCCAAGCAGTCAGACCAATACAAGACAGATTTTAAATGTGTACCATCGGTAACCAGTTCTAACTTATCCTTTAAATTGTTCTGGATGCTCTAAAATGATGCAAACCTTTACCTGCGTGGTTGCCTGTAGTTACTACACTGAACCATTATTGTGGTTTATGCTGCCTTAAAATCCAAAAAAGCCCAGTTGTGCCTAACTAACTTGTTCACTACAAGGCTCCTTTCACACTTATGCGACCTACAAGTCGCACGATTTTGACTGAACTTCAAGCAATTCCTGTGTAATCTTGAGGTCTATGGACCTCAAAATGCATCAAAGTAGGCCCAAAGTAGTGCAGGGACTACTTAGTTGCACAGATATGAACAGTACTCATTGGAAATCATGGAGTATGACTTGTCATACGACTTTGCAGTCCCAAGTGTGAAAGGGGTCTAAAGTGTAGTTCTGAGTACTACAAACATTTCCAAAAGTGTGTCACACTGTGCCTGTTGGTACCACAGATAATTGGTCTTATACATCCTTTGTCGTCATCATTACAAAATGATAAAGGCGAAATCCAAGGAATCTTGGAGGCAAGAGAGAAGTGCGCCGAGTACCTGTGAAAATCAGAGGTATGGAGATTTTTTTTTTTAACCAGGTTACCTTTCTTTTAACGGAATATAAAGGCATTTGTTGGGAGACATCCACTTTGAGAGACTTTTTTGGATTAGATTATATTTCCACTGTAGTATATTAAGACATTTACATAAAGTTTATTTACCATTTTTTAAATGTGTACCTGTCAGTATTGTATGCTTTAAACTAGTTTTGTACTTTTATTTTACATTCAGTTATAGTGGTTTAAACATCCATTGTACAGAAAGTATTGCTTTTCCATTTTTAGATCTTTCCCTCAATACTGTACTTTATAAACGTTATGAACTTTTTCTGATAAAGATCCTAACTGACAAACAAACATGTTAAAGTAAACTGCTCTGGTATATCAAATTGTTGAGTAAAAGAACTGCTAAAGTACAAGGGAGGTACCTCTGGGAATCAGTTTTTTGTGTAATCCTGGATTCCAGGCACACACAGGATTTCGGTTTTAAACCATAAGAGCCGATTTTTCACTGGGGCACAGCCTTAAAGCGGAGTTCCGGCCTCAAAATACCTTTAACTAAAAATACCCCAATAATACTAATCCATCGCCCTTTACAGAACCGCTATTCTCATACTTGCAAGGTTTACAGTTTTGGATTTTAGTCAAAATCTTACTTTTAAAAGTGCTCTCTGAGCGTGGCCATCTTGGATGTGGCCATCTGAAGCCGCAGTGTAATCTGCTGTGTCCTGCTTCCTGATTCCAGGGAGTGTTCTGAGAGTTATTCCCGATTTCAGCCTCCTGGGAGTGATGACAAACAGCTCCCAGGATGCAATGCAAAGGCGAAAGTGATATCGGCGGCCGTGGCCACAGAGGGGGGAAAAAAAAGGAGGAAATACCTTATTTTCAGGGCATTTTTGATTGGAAGGGACCCCCGAAAAAATTTGAAAATGCCCAATTGTTGATCAGCATAGCGAGCAAGGAATCACTTAAGTTGCAAAATAGGCCGGAACTCCACTTTAATGTATGCACTATGTACCTGGGCTATTGTGCATTGCATTAAGCCCAATATTGTGATCGGGCTTAACACACCTAAAATGGTGCATGACGTGCTGCAACTCACATTTTTCATATCTGTGCTTTGGAGGGCTATTTAAAGTAATTGTAAAACTCTAATTTATATATTAATAATAAGCAGCGATCTGAGACGAAGTGGCAGCAAGTACCCGCTCCCCCCCAAAAAGTGCCAAATGTGCTGGGGGGGGGGGGGGGGGATGTAAAAAAGTTGCAATTCCCCTATTGGGTGAAGTTCCACTATAATGCATACAATATATTAAGGTTAAAATCCTTAAAGTAGTTGTAAACCCTCACATATACCCACCCAGTGAAGTGAACAGCCTCAGCTAATACACAGTAATGAAACAAATCCTCCTACATAGGTTTTGCTTGTTTATCTGCAGTCTTTTCCACTCTACACCCCTTCAAAAGGGCAGATAGTGTTCATTTCTGTTCATCTGTCAGGAGCAGAGAGGAGGGGGCAGAAAGGCTGCAGTTACACTGTGTGTGAGATGATTGCAGGAAAGGAACACGCATCCCTCCACATAGTTTAAGGGTCCTGTCAGTTTTTCAGGCGGACCTGATCGGATCCTTCATGGGGCAGAAACATCTCCACTGACACCCGCTGCTATCCGATTCCGATCCTGACTGTGAAATCCGGATGGATGGAAACCCTATTTTCCATCCGTCCACGGATCGGATGTGAATGGACAAGTGGTTGGTTCTCATCCGATTCCTTCATAGAAGACAGCAGGGATCTGACAGCTCTGTCGCCACACACAGAGCGGAGACGGAGCTGTCATCTGCCTGCTCAGCGGGGATCGGCGAATCGATCCCCGCTGAGCAGAACGGAGTCCGCCGGCAGAGGCGGACCGTGTGAAAGGACCCTAAGGCTTTAGAATCCCTTTAAAATGAATGCCACTGCAATACACACTGCTAAATCGATAATCTAGTCATCTTGAGATGTATAGAAAAAAATCTATTACAGGGTTATCAAGGGTACTTAATGCCTGCACTTTGGCAGCACTGCTAGCATACGATAGGTTGACGTTTTCCCTTTAAATTAAAGAAAAATAATTTTAAGAAGTATGTAGAAAAAAAATCTATATATAAAAAAGGTAATACTATATATAGAATATACATGTTTTCTTTAAAGTATGAAGTACTTTTTAAATAATGTGACCATGCAAGTAGTCTAGTGAAATGCATCCAGACAAAAATTGGCCTCTAATTTACGAGCGCAGTTACCTTACAACTTTCAGCTCAGAGGGAGCTAAACTTTAGATTTAAGTAATCCATGGTATAACAGACTATGCCACGTTTTCTGTTTTGAATAAAGACAAAGCCAAGCAAACTAGGGGGATTGTCAGTAAACTACTTAGGCGACATATTGTGAAAACAAAAATTTCCCCTCATGTTACAAATAAAAAACACATTTAATGAGGGGTAATGGCCCATCCCTGAAATGAATGGTGGTAATTAAGAGTGAAGTTTGAAAGTAACTAAATTATGGCACTGTGCAAATAAGTGAACAAGTCTTTTGGTCAAAATAATTCTATGCCAAGTCACACAATTCCAAAAGATGTGTAAAAAAAAAAAAAAAAAAAATTGTAAGGGATTTCTTCATTAAATTATAAAAATGGTTGGCCCCTTATCTAATGGGCAAATTAATTTCCTCATTTAAGCTTATGGCACTACTATAAAGATATACCCTACTTGGCTATAAATACTGTTAGACATTACGTTTATTCAATTTCATGTTAAAGATATAAAATCTAAAGTATTGCACAAGGCCAGCTACAAATTCAGGAACATCAGATGTCAATTTTAAGTGCTATGTTAGAAAAAAATTTCTACTGCCTAGGATACTTTTTTAATCAAAATTGTGAGCTTGAAATACCATAGGCATTTTAAATACCTTTCCATTGCTTTTAGCATGAGGTATGCATAAAGTACACCCATATTGTGGAAAGGAAAAAAAATAAAAAAAAACATTTATGGCATTCAGGGCCAGTTCACATCACATGCAGTTCAGTGAGTTTTTTTTTCTGCATCAAAGAACTCATGGATAGTAGTTTATATGGGTTTCAATGGCAAAGTTCACACCAGTGTGATCAATTCTTGAAAAAAAAAAAAAAAAAAAAAAGTAGAACATGCTGCATTTTTTCTGCACTGAACTGTACTGGAACATGGTAAAAGGCACTGAAACACACATGTCCTTGTTTAAGGTGAAGAAAAAGGAAGGGGAAAAAATGCACTGGAGCGCTTAAACGCACCGAAAAAGTGCATACAATAAAGCATCCGGACTGCGTTTCTATGGTGTGAACTGGCCCTTAAACCAGAACTGCGCATATATTTAAAAAGTTACATGTATTCCAATTGCAAGCCGCTTTAAATACTTCAGACTGTCTTGATATCAGCCTTCTGTAATACCCTGCACAGTTTGGAGGCTCTGCTGTGAACAACCTGATAGGAGGAAGAGCAGATTCAGCAGAGAGATTACCCTATCATTATCCAATAAACAGGCAAGGGGTGTATTTTCATTTTGTTCTAGACCAGGCTGTGCTAATACTGCAGTGATCATCGACAATCTGCTTGTATCTTCTGGAAGGATTGCCCAGATAACAAAAATGGCTGAACTACAAACCTTTGGCAGGTGAAAACAGTTCAGCATTTTAAATAAGTATTTCAGTGGCTCCATGGAGTTCAGCTTTAACCAAGAATAAACTATTTTGCTGTTTACCTTACAAAAATGGAAAATGTGCATAGTCCATGTGTTACACAATTTTAAGCACTTTGGGGAATAAATCGTTAAAAATCTGTGGTCTCCTCAGCTGACATGACTGCCCTTATTTCAGGAATGGTTTACAATCCGGTGTTGGTAAATATTGCAATTTCTCTTCAACATAACGAATCCTATCAGGATCAACCAATACCGATTTTCTGGCCACTCTTAAGTCCGTTAGCCGATATTCTGCACATCGAAAGTTTTTATTTTTACACTGTCCTTTGAATTTGTTTTTGCACTTAAGAGGAAGTAAACTTCCTCTACAAACATTTACCTATAGGTAAGCCTATAATAAGGCTTGCCTATAGGTAGTGTAAATATCTCCTAAACGTGTACTGTTTAGGAGATATTTACTTGACATGCAGCCCGTGACATCACTGGCGCATGCGCTCTTAAGGAACGGCCACCCGTGCCATGAACGGCGGCTTCTGTGCGCATTCACGAGTGTGATGTCATCGCAGCACCAGAGCACGCAAACCCGGAGGTAACTCCGGGGAAAATGGCAGCGGTGACATCGATGTGAAGGCACTGCTGTGGGGCTTCGGTCTGCGATGCATACTAGCACATTATGCCTTTGTCTTACAGGGTTTTTTTGGGTTTACAACCTCTTTAAAAGCATTCAAAACACCAAGTTTGACTGTTTTGAATACGGTCATTTTAAAAAAAAAAAAAAAAATCTGGCAGTACAATCACTTCAAGCAATAAATCGGCAAGTTTGTGGCCGATATCAATACTTTTAAATAAAGTGAATATCGGCCACCGATAATTGGTCAATCCCTAGATCATATATTAGAAACCTAGCCAAATACACTGAAGCATTATAAGATGGCATGCAAATTTCTGCTTGGAGTCTACACAAAGCCGAGTTCCACTCGTTTTTGTGTTTATTAAAAGTCAGCAGCTACAAACAGTGTAGCTGCTGACTTAATAAAACACACTCTTATCTGTCCCACGGTCCAGCAATGCGCCCAGCAGGAGCCTCGGTTCTCTCAGCGGCACCGGCATCACTACTGTGGGCACCCGGCTGTGACAGCTTGCGGCTTCACAGCCGGGTGCGAGTCACGCTGCGCGTCCTGAGTGGACAGGCAACTCCTCTAGGACCTATGACGTGTCCCAGAAGACTGCAGGGAGAGGAGAACTTCCTCTCGAGTTGCCTAGGCAGCCCCATCGGAGGTGGGAGCGGGTACCTGTGAAAACTAGGTATCCCCCCCAAAAAAAGGCCTTAAAGCAGAAGTTTGACTTTTAAATGGAACTCCCCTTAAAACATTTCTGAATGTTTGCCTTTTCAAATTTCAACTGTAATTTTCTAATTACTTTGTAATTTTCTAATTACTTTTTTTTTTTTTTCAACACAAGTCTATTCCTAAAATGATCAAAAATTAAAATCAATTTATCCAGCACGCTATTTCCCTACTAGTCAACTATTGTCTGCTGTATTAACCTATTGCTGTTATAAGGAATGGGTGATGGGTTTAAATGTAAAAATACAACATCCTGAGGCATCATGCTTGTGCACATGTATGTGGCTACATCTAGTATATTATACTGTATGTCACTAGTGCATTATGGCAAAAAGGTTCACTTCTATATGGTGATAGGAGAGGACAATACATATTCATTTAAATTTTGGAATTTATTTAAGAGGTTTTCAAGCAGAATTTCAGAATGTAAAGGCCAGGTTTTTACTGCTAAATAGGTTTGAGTTAGGGACATTTGACTTTTCGCCTGAGAGGCAAACTATGGGAAATTTGTCAAATGTTTCTCTACCATACTGGGAGATTTGCACTCACCCATCTATACATTTACAGCCTTCATCTACTGGATTTGGCCTCACTTATGCCCCAATATGACAACTGCCTGGGTCTCTTCCTAGCTGAGTTACTGACAGAGGTTCTAGCCCTTCTTCCTTTAATCACATCAAAAGCAGGAAATGCATTTTAAGAGAAATTTTCTCTGTGGTGATCAAAGCACTGCATTATTGCAGCCCATGACTAACTGAACTTGTAAACCCTTAAATCCCTTCTATTGAAACTAATCACATTAATTCTGTAGTACATAAATAGATACAATACTGGGGTTCTCAATGTGGGTTTTTTTAAACACTTGCACAGCGAGAAGATGGCCTGCTCCTAACACAAAAACACATACTCGTAAAGTGCAAGTTGGCCATTCACTTAACATATCACCAGCTTATGGCTTAAAAATGTCATAACATAAGCCTCTGCTGGTAGGCCAACAGCACAAAGAAATACAGACTAATCTCATGTAACTGCAAAATAGTAAAATGGTTCATACAATCAAATGAAGCCTACATGTACGTTTATAAATTCAACCAGAATTGGCAATACTGTAACAGTTATATTACATTCTGTAAACATAAGTATAACACTTGCAGGTCTGAAAAGGCAATATTTACAGTTTTTGGTTAAATAATCTATTTCAGCTTTCATTATATTCTTATTGTGAGGTGCTGAAATACCACAGATCTCTAATAACCACAACACTGATACATTGCATGTGTAGTACTGTCTCATAATAAGCGACAAAGCACTTTAAAAACAGACCAGGCAATGTGTAAACTTCCTTAGTTTTCTGAACTTCAAAGCTCAGCATGGCCTGCCTGAACAGTAGTGATTTAACCAAGCTGCTTATCCTCTGCCTTTAGGGCACAAGTATATAAGCAGATATCAGTTTGTATTAGTGTAAAAAACAAAAATTAAATAGTAGAAGAGACATAGGTACAATAAGGCAATAAGCTAGAGTTAAAGCAGCATTGATGCATGTCCCTAACTGCAACTATATACATTAATGAGTGTATATAGAATATTAAATCCCATCAGTGCGAAGTGCTTACAGCAAAATGAGCTGCCTAACACTGGCACTATATGGGCAAAATGAAGTGCAACACAGAAAGCTTCCCTTAACATAAAAATAAGTGTGCAAATCTTGATTTTCTTTATACATGTAAAAAATACAGAAGCTATTCGGATACTGTACTGCTATACAAAAAAAAGACACCCATTTTGTGTTTTTAAAAACACAGTAGTATACCTTTTCTTTCCACAAACCATCTAAAAAGGCACTAAGGGTAGGAATGACCAGTAACAAAATATTATGAAATGAAGCAGAAGCACATCATCTTCAGTCCGGTCTAAATATTGGGTACTTTGGTACGAATTCTATGAGTATAACCTGCAAAAAAAAAAAAAAAAAGTTCAGTCTGTGCATAAGACTGCAGGAAAACCACTGAAACGCCTCTATTTTTTTTTTTTTTTAAATCATTTAGACTGCACATCAACATTTTCTTTATATGACCACCCACTACAAACTAACAAAGCCCCAAGGCAACCATTGGATGCCCATCTTAAAGCATGTGCCATCTTTAGGTCTCATGCACACAGGCCTAGGAAAATCTGCCAGAATGGCAGGAAAACAAAACCACAACATACATACTGAACGCCTGTATAAGCGGCTTTTAAGCTTCATGTGCATAAGGCCTTACACTTGCTCAAACCATAGCATGCCCTACGTTTTCACAAATCCAAATCAAAAGTGAGAAACACTTCATAAGCACTAAAGTTTCCATTCAAAATTTTAAATCAGGTGTCATTCAGAAAATGTTTCTAAATTCTTCAGTGCCTTCATACCAATTCTGGTTCCAAAACCTTGTGGGTCATACAGCTAGAACAAAATCTGTCCTGCATATTGGGCCCCAATTCCAAATAGGTTTTTTTTTAAGAGAACTAAAAGAAGAAGGTGGTGAACAATTTTGGAGATTAGAGGGTTGTAAATAAGTCAGTTTTAGAATATGCAAGCCCCTGGACTATTATTTCTTGCCTTCCTTCAATTTTGTGGAAATTGAGACCTGGAAAAAGCCAGAACATTTTTTTCCTGGTCAGAGACTCATTAGGGACCCCATTTCCACAACAACCTTGCCCAACACAGCCTACTGCATACACAAGCAATTTGGCTTGTGTCTAGTGTTGAGCGAACACGGACTGTATTATTCGTGTTCGTACCGAATAATTGGATTTTTTTTACCCGAACACGGACACGGACACTTTACTGTATGTTCGGGTAAAAATCCGTGTTCGGTCGTTTTATTTCCGGGTTTTGCATGCTTTGGCGCTCTTTTCATGGCGGGCTTTCAACAGCCAATCAACAATCGTTTAACTGGTGTGCCTTAAGCCATCCCAGCCATGCCTGCAAATGTCTTAGTAGCTGTGATTGGCCGTCTGAAGCATGTGACCAAGTCTTTATAAGTTCGAGGCAGCCGCCGCAGCAGCGTCATTCTGCTGCTTAGCTAAGGGACAGAGCACACATCAATGTGCTGGCTGCTGATTAGGGAAAGATAGGCAGGAAAAAACCATTTGTGTCCGGATAGAATTGAGGGACAGGTCGGAGTGTTTAGGCAGGGCGAGTTGTAGGCATTTTAGGGATAGAGTCTGCTGAATTATAGGGTCAGTGTCTTCTACAAACTACAATCGATATTGCTGTGTGGGGGGTGGGGTGAATCTGCACTCAATCCTGATCTACGATCTCTTCTCAATCCTGTTAGGGACAGAGTCTGCTGAATTTTAGGGAAACTGTGTTCTACAAACTACAATCGATATTGCTGTGTGGTGTGGGATTGGAGATAGGCAGGTGTCAGTGATCCACATCCATTTTTCTGTGTGTGAGCTGCAGTGAACACAATCTTTTTGGGCTGCAGTGAACACAATCTTTTTGGGCTGCAGTGAACACAATCTTTTTGGGCTGCAGTGAACACAATCTTTTTGGGGTGCAGTGAACAAAATCTTTTTGGGGTGCAGTGAACACAATCCTTTTTGGTGTGCAGTGAACACAATCTTTGTGGGGTGCAGTGAACAAAATCCTTTGTGGGGTGCAGTGAACACAATCTTTTTGGGGTGCAGTGAACAAAATCCTTTTTGGGGTGCAGTGAACAACATCCTTTTTGGGGTGCAGTGAACAACATCCTTTTTGGGGTGCAGTGAACAAAATCCTTTGTGGGGTGCAGTGAACACAATCTTTTTGGGGTGCAGTGAACACAATCTTTTTGGGGTGGAGTGAACAACATCCTTTTTGGGGTGCAGTGAACACAATCCTTTTTGGGGTGCAGTGAACACAATCTTTTTGGGGTGCAGTGAACACAATCTTTTTGGGGTGCAGTGAACACAATCTTTTTGGGGTGCAGTGAACACAATCTTTTTGGGGTGCAGTGAACACAATCTTTGTGGGGTGCAGTGAACACAATCTTTTTGGGGTGGAGTGAACAACATCCTTTTTGGGGTGCAGTGAACAACATCCTTTTTGGGGTGCAGTGAACACAATCTTTTTGGGGTGCAGTGAACACAATCTTTGTGGGGTACAGTGAACAGAATCTTTGTGGGGTGCAGTGAACACAATCTTTGGGGGGTACAGTGAACACAATCTTTTTGGGGTGCAGTGAACACAATCTTTGTGGGGTGCAGTGAACACAATCTTTTTGGGGTGGAGTGAACAAAATCATTTTTGGGGTGCAGTGAACAACATCCTTTTTGGGGTGCAGTGATCAAAATCCTTTTTGGGGTGCAGTGAACACAATCTTTTTGGGGTGCAGTGAACAAAATCCTTTGTGGGGTGCAGTGAACAGAATCTTTGTGGGGTGCAGTGAACACAATCTTTGGGGGGGTACAGTGAACACAATCTTTTTGGGGTGCAGTGAACACAATCTTTGTGGGGTACAGTGAACAGAATCTTTGTGGGGTGCAGTGAACACAATCTTTGGGGGGTACAGTGAACACAATCTTTTTGGGGTGCAGTGAACACAATCTTTGGGGGGTACAGTGAACACAATCTTTTTGGGGTGCAGTGAACACAATCTTTGTGGGGTGCAGTGAACACAATCTTTGGGGGGGTACAGTGAACACAATCTTTTTGGGGTGCAGTGAACAACATCCTTTTAGGGTGCAGTGAACACAATCTTTGTGGGGTGCAGTGAACAACATCCTTTTAGGGTGCAGTGAACACAATCTTTGTGGGGTACAGTGAACAGAATCTTTGTGGGGTGCAGTGAACACAATCTTTGGGGGGTACAGTGAACACAATCTTTGTGAGGTGCAGTGAACACAATCTTTGTGGGGTGCAGTGAACACAATCATTGTGGGGTGCAGTGAACACAATCATTGTGGGGTGCAGTGAACACAATCATTGTGGGGTGCAGTGAACACAATCATTGTGGGGTGCAGTGAACTCAATCTTTGTGGGGTACAGTGAACACAATCTCATACTTCTGAAGATTTGAGGGTGCTGCCTGTTCCATACTCCCCCTACTCCTCATCTAGCCTTTTAGGGGTACAAACAATAGTAATTGGGGCCTAGTGTGGTTGTGTACGTGTGATATACATACACTTTTTTTGGATCATATTTTCTATTCCGCTATTTATTCAAAAACCTTTGGGGATCAGTTAAATTGGGGGATAGTCTGTGTTGGTACGTGTGAGAGAGATCCACCTTTCCAAGTTGTTGGGGTTCATCTCATACTTCTGAAGGTTTGAGGGTGCTGCCTGTTCCATACTCCCCCTACTCCTAGCCTTTTAGGGGTACAAACAATAGTAATTGGGGCCTAGTGTGGTTGTGTACGTGTGATATACATACACTTTTTTTGGATCATATTTTCTATTCCGCTATTTAATCAAAAACCTTTGGGGATCAGTTAAATTGGGGGATAGTCTGTGTTGGTACGTGTGAGAGAGATCCACCTTTCCAAGTTGTTGGGGTTCATCTCATACTTCTGAAGGTTTGAGGGTGCTGCCTGTTCCATACCCCCCCTACTCCTAGCCTTTTAGGGGTACAAACAATAGTAATTGGGGCCTAGTGTGGTTGTGTACGTGTGATATACATACACTTTTTTTGGATCATATTTTCTATTCCGCTATTTAATCAAAAACCTTTGGGGATCAGTTAAATTGGGGGATAGTCTGTGTTGGTACGTGTGAGAGAGATCCACCTTTCCAAGTTGTTGGGGTTCATCTCATACTTCTGAAGGTTTGAGGGTGCTGCCTGTTCCATACCCCCCCTACTCCTCATCTAGCCTTTTAGGGGTACAAACAATAGTAATTGGGGCCTAGTGTGGTTGTGTACGTGTGATATACATACACTTTTTTTGGATCATATTTTCTATTCCGCTATTTAATCAAAAACCTTTGGGGATCAGTTAAATTGGGGGATAGTCTGTGTTGGTACGTGTGAGAGAGATCCACCTTTCCAAGTTGTTGGGGTTCATCTCATACTTCTGAAGGTTTGAGGGTGCTGCCTGTTCCATACCCCCCCTACTCCTCATCTAGCCTTTTAGGGGTACAAACAATAGTAATTGGGGCCTAGTGTGGTTGTGTACGTGTGATATACATACACTTTTTTTGGATCATATTTTCTATTCCGCTATTTAATCAAAAACCTTTGGGGATCAGTTAAATTGGGGGATAGTCTGTGTTGGTACGTGTGAGAGAGATCCACCTTTCCAAGTTTTTGGGGTTCATCTCATACTTCTGAAGATTTGAGGGTGCTGCCTGTTCCATACTCCTCCTCCTACTGCTCAACCATCCTTTTAGGGGTACAAACAATAGTAATTGGGGCCTAGTGTGGTTGTGTACGTGCGAGATACATACACTTTTTTTGATCATATTTCCTATTCCGCTATTCAATAAAAACCTTTGAGGATCAATTGAATTGCGGGATAGTCTGTGTCGGTACGTGTGAGATCCACCTTTCCAAGTTTTTGGGGTTCATCTCATACTTCTGAAGATTTGAGGGTGCTGCCTGTTCCATACTCCTCCTCCTACTCCTCATCCATCCTTTTAGGGGTACAAACAATAGTAATTGGGGCCTAGTGTGGTTGTGTACGTGCGAGATACATACACTTTTTTTGATCATATTTCCTATTCCGCTATTCAATAAAAACCTTTGAGGATCAATTGAATTGCGGGATAGTCTGTGTCGGTACGTGTGAGATCCACCTTTCCAAGTTTTTGGGGTTCATCTCATACTTCTGAAGATTTGAGGGTGCTGTCTGTTCCATACTCCTCCTACTCCTCATCCATCCTTTTAGGGGTAGAAACAATAGTAATTGGGGCCTAGTGTGGTTTTGTACGTGCGAGATACATACACTTTTTTGGATCATATTTCCTATTCCGCTATTCAATAAAAACCTTTCTAGGGCAAGATCTTAAATTACAGAAATATGAGGAGACCGTCAAATAAGGGCCGTGGCCTGGGTCGTGGTGCTGCTGGTAGAGCTCCTGTTGCAAGGAGAGGACGTGGTCGATCTGTGCCAGCTACACGCACAAGTGAAACACCTTCCTCAAGTGTGAGTAGGCGACAGAACCTGCATCAGTATTTGGTAGGGCATCAAACGCCCCTAGAAGTGATGAGGCCAGAACAAGTTGAGGCGATAGTAGATTGGTTTGCTGCTGACAGTGCCTCCAGTTCCTTCACATTGTCTCCCACCCAGTCTACTGCAGAAAGGTCAGAGTTGGCACCTGCAGCCAATGTCCAACCGTCTTTCACCTCACCCCCTTGCAAATCAGGCCAGCAGTCTGAGCCCCAAGCCATACAGCAGTCTCTTATTCTTTTTGAGGACTCTGTCAGCAGGGTTTCCCAGGGCCATCCACCTAGCCCTGCCCCAGAAGTGGAAGAGATTGAGTGCAGCGATGCCCAACCACTTATTTCTCAAGATGAGTACATGCAAGGATCATCGCAGCACGTCTCCGATGATGACGAAACGCAGGTGCCAACTGCTGCGGCGTTCAGCATTGTGGAGACCGACAAGGAGGGCAGGGGTGAAGACTGGGTGGAAGATGATGTGGAGGACGATGAGGTCCTCGACCCCACATGGAATGAACGTCATGCAGGTGACCTGAGTAGTTTGGAGGAAGAGGCGGTGGTCGCACAGAGCCACCAGCACAGCAGAAGAGGGAGCAGGGTGCAGAAGCGGAGCGGCCGTGCCCTAGACACTACGCCCGCTACTGCCCAACGCAGCAAGGGAACGAGCGCACCAAAGTCAGCTCAAAGGAGTTCTCTAGCGTGGAAGTTCTTTAGAAAATGTGCTGATGACAGGACACGAGTGGTTTGCACCCTGTGCAATCAGAGCTTGAAGCGAGGCATAAACCTTCTCAACCTGAGCACAACCTGCATGATCAGGCATCTAAGTGCAAAGCACGAGCTGCAGTGGAGTACACACCTTCAAAACCAAGAAACGTCTCTGGCTCATCCTGCTTCCTCTTCTGCTGCAGTCTCGGCCGCTCCAGCCACATCTGTAGTGATACCGGCACCTGCCACCCCGCAAACAGACGATCTGTCAGCAACACCACCACCTGGGTCACCAACAACCATCTCCACAATGTCCCGTGGAAGCGTTCAGCTTTCCAGCTCCCAAACACTTGAGAGGAAGAGGAAGTACCCCCCTACCCACCCGCGATCCCTGGCCCTGAATGCCAGCATTTCAAAATTATTGGCCTTTGAAATGCTGTCATTCCGTCTGGTGGAGACGCACAGTTTTAAAAACCTTATGTCGGTGGCTGTCCCACAGTACGTCGTGCCCAGCCGCCACTACTTTTCCAGGCAAGCCATCCCTTCCCTGCACAACCAAGTGGGGGAAAATATCAGGTGTGCACTGCGCAACGCCATCTGTGCCAAGGTCCACCTAACTACGGATACGTGGACCAGTAAGCACGGTCAGGGGCGTTATATCTCCCTAACGGCACACTGGGTAAATGCAGTGGCGGATGGGCCTGAGGCGGATAGCAATTTGGCGCATGTCCTTCCACCACCGAGGATTGCAGGGCGCTTCAGTTTGCCTCCTGTTCCTAACTCCTCCTACTCCGCTTCCTCATCCTCTACCGCCTCCTCATCCGGACAGCGTAACACCTTCACCACCAACTTCAGCACGGCCAGGGGTAAACGACAGCAGGCAGTTTTACAACTTGCCTGTTTGGGGGACAAACCACACACCGCGCAGGAGTTGTGGAGGAGCATGGAACAGCAGACAAATGAGTGGTTGCTGCCAGCGAGCCTCAAGCCCGGCCTGGTGGTGTGCGATAACGGGCGAAATCTCATAGCAGCTCTGGGCCTAGCCGGTTTGACGCACATCCCTTGCCTGGCGCATGTGCTGAATTTGGTGGTGCAGAGGTTCCTTAAAAACTACCCCGATATGTCAGAGCTGCTGCAGAAAGTGCGGGCCGTTTGTGCGCACTTTCGGCGTTCTCACCCTGCTGCTGCTCGCCTGGCAGCGCTGCAGCGTAACTTCGGCCTTCCCGCTCACCGCCTCATATGTGACGTGCCCACAAGGTGGAACTCCACCTTGCACATGCTGGAAAGACTGTGCGAGCAGCAGCAGGCCATAGTGGAGTTTCAGCTGCAGCACGCACGCGTGAGTCGCTCTGCGGAACAGCACCACTTCACCACCAATAACTGGGCCTCCATGCGAGACCTGTGTGCCTTGTTGCGCTGTTTTGAGTACTCCACCAACATGGCCAGTGGCAATGACGCCGTTCTCAGCTTAACTATCCCACTTCTATGCCTCCTTGAAAAAACAATTCGGGCGATGATGGAAGAGGATGTGGCACAGGATGAGGAGGAGGAGGAGGATGAAGAGGTAACATTTCCAAGGCTTTCAGGGCAGTCATTCGCAAGGGGCTCCGAGGGTGGGTTCCTGCACACGCAAACGCCAGGGACGCAATTGTCCAGCAGGGGCACAGTTCTGGAGGATGAGGAGGATGAGGAGCTGGAGGAGGAGATGGAACCATGTTCACAGCAGGGTGGCACCCAGGCCAGCTCATGGCCATCACTGGTGCGTGGCTGGGGGGATACAGAGGACACGGACGATACACCTCCCACAGAGGACAGCCTTTCGTTGCCTCTGGGCAGCCTGGCACACATGAGCGATTACATGCTGCAGTGTCTCCACAACGACCGCCGAGTTGCCCACATTCTAACTTGTGCTGATTACTGGGTGGCCACGCTGCTGGATCCCCGTTACAAGGACAACGTACCGTCCTTAATTCACTCACTGGAGCGCGATCGCAAGATGCGCGAGTACAAGCGCACGCTGGTAGACGCCATGCTGCTGGCATTCCCATCTGACAGCGGGGCCACAGTGGAAGCACAAGGCAGAGGAGGAGGAGGAGGAGGTCGCCAACGCAACCAGGGCACCACCAGCACCTCAGAAGGCAGGGTTAGCATGGCCGAAATGTGGAAAAGCTTTGTCAGCACGCCACAACAAACAGCAGCACCAGCAGCTCAGATGGAACGTCTTAGCAGGAGGCAGCATTTTACCAACATGGTGGAGCAGTATGTGTGCACACGCCTACATGTAGTGAATGACGGGTCTGCCCCCTTCAACTTCTGGGTCTCCAAATTGGGCACATGGCCTGAGCTTGCCCTTTACGCCTTGGAGGTGCTGGCGTGCCCTGCAGCCAGTGTATTATCTGAACGGGTATTTAGCACGGCTGGGGGCGTTATAACAGACAAGCGCAGCCGCCTGTCCAGAGACAATGTGGACAAGCTCACGTTCATTAAAATGAACCAGGCATGGATCCCACGGGACTTTTCCGTACCTTATGCAGAATAGCAATGGATACCGACCTTACCCACCCATTGTTCCATTTTTGCTCTTTCTCACTCTTTTGGGGTGTACCCTCATTTAAAATTTTTGAAAAGAAGCAGTGTTGGCTACCTCGTCCTCCTCCTCAGGGCCAGATTAATGTAGGGGCTATTGGAGCTGCAGCTCCAGGCCCCTACCTTTTATATAGGCCCCGGGTTGGCCATATTCACTGTTACCGCTCTTCTGTCACTTGTAAACACAGAAGTCTGGCTTCTATGCTCGCTTCCCCAGGCAGCACCCTCAGAACCTCCCCACACAGCGTGAAGGCCGGACAAGGAGGGACAGTTGGCGATGCATGGATGTGTTTATGGGCTTCAGAGACAGCATCCCATGTTGAATTAGGCATGCATGGCTGCACCCTTCCTCCTCTGGGTGCATGGCAAGGCACGGCCCTTAAGGCCCTTCAAAATCCTCAGCACCAAGCCCATGATGCTGTTAATCCGGCCCTGGTCCTCCTCCACCGCCGCTTCCACCTACACCGCCCATAGGTGTGCGCAGCCTATTGCATTAAGGTGTGCACCCCAAAGTTGAAATACACATGCATGTGTTTGCCAGCAGGGAGAGTAATGTATCGGGGCCATGTACCTGTAGGCAAGGAGAAATAGAGCAGAGCAGGTCCCAGGGAGATCTTTCCCATCTCCTCACTGGCAATGCTATGTGCCCTAGGTGATTAGGGTGTGCCCAGGCACACCCAGCACACCCTGTGCGCACGCCTATGTCACCGCCACATCCACCACCACCTCAACCTCCCTCCTACTCCATATGGGCCTCGTCCTTCAGAGATGAAGAAGAACATTGTTTTATTTTTCTGTTTTTTTTTGTTGTTTTAAGTTATTTCCCTATCCACATTTGTTTGCAGAGCACTTGCCATGCTCTTAATTACGTTTTGCTGCCATTTGCAGCACTCTAGCCCTTTCCTTTGGTGTTTTAGAGCCATTTTAGTGCCTTAAAGTTCGGGTCCCCATTGACTTCAATGGGGTTCGGTGTCCGGGAAAAGTTCGGTAAAAGTCCGGGACACGGACCCGGACTTTTTTTTAAAGTTCGGCCGAACCCGTCGAACACGGACATCTAGGTGTCCGCTCAACCCTACTTGTGTCCTGTGTACTCAGTTCACACCACTTCATTGTAGTGGCGCGCGCTGGAAAAAGTGAGGCATGCACTACTTTTTTCACTGTAGAGTGTTTCCACACACTACACTGCATTGCAACATTTCAGGAAGAAAAAAAAAAGAAGACTTTAACCATGTTTACCAGCAGACCTGGTTGCTGAAGTGAACAGGCAAATACTTTTTAATCTGCAGCGTAAAAAGAAGTATTACAAAATGTATGCCACGTTAAGTAGGATTGTTTTTTCTGTAGTAATTACAAATTCATTTAGGCCCGGAAGTATAGCAAGAGCATTTATAAGAGCTGTAACTCTCATACACAGAAACCAGTGTTTGCTCACCTCTCCCCCTACCCATTCACAGAATGTTTCTGCAGCAGCATTCAGCCTCTCAGCCTTTTACAGGCTGCTGGCAGTAGGGTTGCACCTGAAAATGCCAGAATCTCAGGCACAGGGGATAAACGTCAAGTGTGCATAGGAAACAAGACTTCAAATTTTTTTTCTTTTCTAAAAGCACAGATTAACTTGAAATCAGCAAACCTGGGGGTAATGAGTGACTAGTACAAAGTTTACACCAATAGGTCTTTAAAGCAGAGTTCCACCAGTTTTGCGTTTATTAAAAAGTCAGCAGCTACAAAAAAAAAAAAAAAAAAAAAATGTAGCTGCTGACTTAACACACACTTGCCTGTCCCACGGTCCAGCGATGCAGCCGGCAGGAGCCTCAGTTTTATCCCTTTTCTCCCCGCGGTCCCAGGCTCTCTAGTGTGGGCACCCGGCTGTGACAGCTTGTGGCTTCACAGCTGGGTGCGCATGCACGAGTCGCGCTGCACATCTTGAGTGGACGGGCAATCTTCTGTGATGTGTCCCAGAAGATTTCAGGGAAGGAGGGGGGAGAGGAGAACTTCCGCTCGAGACACCAAACGGAAGTGGGTACCTGTCGAATCTAGGTAACCACTCCCTCCCCCACAAAAAAAATTACATGCCAAATGTGGCATGTCAGGGGTCGGGAGGCCTTAACACGGAAGTTACATTTTTGGGTGGAACTCCGCTTTAAATACATCTCTCTTTATGAAAAACACATACTCACATATTCCATCATATTGTTTGATTCACATTTCCTTCTGCTCAGTTTCCAGTGCAAGCCAAGCTAAAGAAAAATTGGTACAAAGTTAATAAAAAGCGATTTGTATTTATATATTGTTGCCAGCTAAGCCACCATTTTCAAATGACCATTTATTTACCTTGTGATATAATCTGTTATTCTCCCAGTCCAAGAGTTTGTGAATAGATCGCCTTGTCTAACAAAACAAGAGAAAAAAAAAAAAGTAATGTAGTCATGATTTATATGGAACACCATCACATATTTTAGTATAGCAGTCAGTATGTATAGTATTATCAAACAACATATCTTGAAGCCCAACTCAGCATGTTCTCACAAAGGAGCTACATTAGCTGAGCCCAAAGTATGCTAACAGCTTTCTACACAATATTCTGACAGTTTATGTTGAACTTTCCCTGTATTCACATCAAGTGACTAGGCTGTCCTACACTGTAGCAAAAGATTAAAAAAAAAAAAAAAAAAAAAAAAAATCATGAAACCTCCGCGCTATTGTGCATCGTGGAAGTGTGAATGGGGCCTTACTAGTGTAGTCGTTTGTTTTCAAATTGAAAAACTACATTTACTGAATGCCAGATAATCCACAAACTTAAGAAAAAGAGGAGAGCTCTTTGCAACCGGTTTAACCTCATGCAAGACGAGGAATCTAATTGGTTACTATAGGCAGCAGTTGAAACATTTCTCCAGTTTTCATAACATAGCCTCAAGGTACAGCTGCTGGTTATGTTCTCCAGTCATGTGACTGTATCCTGCTACAGGACACTGAAGTGAGGGGACACACAGTCTTGATGGCAATTAAACTAATTGTACAATCCATGAAACTAACAATTCTAGTTCCATAGGCAATATGGGAGGGGACAATGTTATTCGTCTAAAGTGCATGTTTATTTAACACTACAGGTGCTTTTTTTTTTTTTTTTTTTTTTTTTTTTTTTTAAGATTCCAGGCAACAAGTGAAGCCAGCAAAAAAAAAAAAAAAAAAAAAAAAAAGGGGTAGCTGCTTGAGTCTTTATTTTAATCCTATGATCGGCCCATTCATCTCCTGTCATAGGATGGCTACATTCACTCCTCCACTGTATCTGTAGAGGAGAAACCTATCCACCCTTGGACAGCAGCACTGAGTCAGTGGAGAGTGGAGTTTTAGATGCACTAGCATATTGAGGGGGGGGAAGCAACTAACCAATTAAAGCTACATTCCAGCTCACACCTATTAAGCATTTACAGCAATAGTCCCCCCCCCCCTTTTGGGATAAAGGTTTTAAAAGCTGATCATTGTAAGCACCCGTCAGTATTAAATAGTTTTTCTTAACCCTTTAATGGCCACATTTGCCTTGGTCTGATAAAGGAAGACAAAAAACAGGCTCTGGCTGATTACCAGGTAAATCTAAATTATACGGGGCCTCACAAAATTAAAGACTGCTCCATGAAGTGGAACTAAACCTACTAACTTAAAACTTGAACTAAAGGCTGAAAAAGAAAAACTACCAACAACAGGTACATTCTTTATTGCAGCAGACACATGCAATGTCTCTTCTGCAATAAAATACATCCGCCTGTTCCCAGTCCTCTGTAATGTATACAGAGTTGTACATGCACAGCTCCACATACATTTCAAACACACTGCCAGTGTGCTGGGATTTCTGCACTTCTGCACATGTGCGAGAGTGATGTCATCCTTCACCAGCCAATCAAGATGGCTGAAAACTGGCACCTGGAAGAAGCCAGGGAGAAGATGCCAGCAAGGGACCTCTGGAGTAGTAACTGATGAGTAACCCTGACTTTAGTACCATTTTAACGGTTTCCCAAAACAGTTACATTCAAGACATGCCATGAATGATAGCGGTCACAGCAGCTTGCGCTCTCAAAATGAACTGTCAAGCCACCAAATGGCCGGGGTCAAAACTGATGTGTAGCAGCATGGGAACTGCAGATCAAACAAAGGGTTAAGGAGGGTAGTTCCGCTTGCAGGGTTTAGTTCCAATTTAATGCTAGTGACAGATAATCATAGATGCAATTTTTTTGTTTTAGCCATAGTTACAATTTAAACTAGGTATGTTCCAGGGCACCGAATTAAATTCAAAATCGGTTTTAGAGATATGGCATCAAATTAGCGGCTTTTCCATTTTTTTAAATGATTGAAGCTGTGTGTATGCCATCAAAACATTGATGAAATTGTATAGTAATGAAGAATTGCATACAAAGCCCCAAAATCTAAAAGTTTCCTCACAGCTGTTCGAGAGATCACTGCCATGTACATATATGTGACAACCAAAAAGTCAAAGCTATCAGATGCAGTTTACGAACTGTGAATTTATTTTGCAGCCTAGCACAAATACAAGAAAAATGAACACCATATACAAGAAAAAACATTTCTACAAAAATGCAGGGTAGGTTTTATTTCTCACTGTACAGATTGTTTCACATTAGTCAAATTGTACTTACTAACCCTTTTATTCAGGCATATAACAGGCCACAAACTAAAGCCTAATGTACAACAGCAGCAGATACAGCCACATAGCAGCCATTTCACATTGAGAGGGAGATTCTTTCTCAAACAGGTATTTACACGACCGATACTGATTTTAAACTCCTCTGGAGCAACCTGGAAGGAAAAAGTAGAAGATTTTTAAGACATAGCTCAGCAAAGTCCTTAATAAAGCTATTCATCTGTCACAGAAAAAAAATAAAAATACATTAGACATGGATATACTCTAGTTGCAAAAATGTGAATGGAAGAAATGCCTATTCACATACACTACAGAACAGCCAGGCAGCTGATGTGAGAATAGTCATGGCCTTCAGAGTATTAGAGCTCTATTTTCTTATTTTCTACTTCAACAGGTTTCTTCATCCACATTATACAGTGCAGATTAAACAAATCTCCTACTGCAGTTGTATTTTGAGAGCCGACCCCACCAGCTTTTAATAATACCCAAACAGTGACTGCATGTGACTGGTTGCAGCTGCTCCCTCACAAAAAAACTTCCTACAGGCTCCTTCCACAAAAGTCGATAGAATGATTGACTTCTATTGAACAAAGCAGGACCTGGAGGGCCACCAACTGACAATTTCGGGCAGTGCCTCAGGAACCATCTGAACATTTGGCACAGTGTACGGCCAGCTTTAGATTTAAATAAAATTTGCAGAATAAAAATTTCCCACTCAAAACAAGTTCTTTCCCAACCACTGCTAGATGCAGGCTGCCTTTACAAAAACAAGGCATTTCTAGTCCACTGAAACGGATATGTGGTGTGATCTGCAACAACCTCCATTCTTCAAAGCAACGGCTGGAAAGTCTTTAAAGATCTCAGATCACATTGGTTACATTTTTATGCAAATATATATAGAACACGTATATATAGAATATATAGAACACGGTATAAATGGTCTGTTTAAAGTCTACTTTCTCGCCTTAAGTGATTGTTTTCTCACCCTTTTTCCCTTTTTCAAAATCCTGAAAAGGCCTTAATATGTGTTGTGCTTTAGTACAATGTGAAGACATTTCCCTTAGGCAACTGCTTTTCTTTCAAACACCAAAAAGGATCATAATATTTTACGACAGGATGCAATGAAGGCAACAAACAGAAAAACTAAGCAAAGCCCAGCAGGCAAGATCTGGATTGTTAAAAAGTCAAACAAAACCACTACCACCCTAATCAATCACCTTTCATCTCCACCAACAATACTAGAGAAATTTTATGACTTACACCTCTGAACTGTAGGCTTATCTCACTATAGAACATCTACTGTTGAGTGTAGTTGGCAGGAAACTATGGTGTCTTCCCTAAAGGTTTATCTACACAGTTGCAGTCACCTGAATCATGTTAGGGCAGTTGGATTATAAATCTTCAGGTAGCCCAATTTTGTGGTGAATAGATATTAAAAAAAAATAAATAAATAAAAAACACAGGATAAACAGATAAATTCAGAGAAAAAAAAAAAACTAATATATATATATATATATATATATATATATATATATATATATATATATATATATATATATATATACACACATACATACACACAATTTTCCTGTTTGGACCAATCGTATTAACTGTACAGACAAGCCAGAAATTGTTTCACTTCTGACAATAGGAAAATAAAAAGTATTTAGAATTCTTTATTCAAAAATAATATGCTAATTTCAATATTATCAAAATGATTGAAAATCCATTGTAACAATTTTCCGCCATCACCACACATACATACATCATGGCTTGGAACCCTGTAAAAGCTGCAAGTTTTGTATTCCAGTGAGACACTTAATGTACTTCTAACAGTTTTTCATGTAAGAGGTAAAGATGCCCCATGTCAGCATGGAGGGCAAAAACAGTTTTTACCCAAGCACACGTTAGTGTTTTATCTGGGTGTCATATCTTATCTAGATTTTAACAGACTCAGGGTTAACCACTTGAAGACCAGGCCATTTCTGGCACTTTTACAAGTTTAAATCAGTATTTTGCTAGACATTTTACTAAGGTCCCCAAAACTATATAAAAGTTTTAGTTTTTAGCAGAGACCCTAGGGAACCGATTGTTGCAATTTTTTGTGTCACACGGTATTTGCGCAGTGGTTTTTCATTTTCTTGGGGGGAGGGGGGGGGGATTTTGATTTATCGTAAAATCCATTTCTCTGAGTTTATTGGACACAGCTCTCCATTTTTCAGAACCTAATGGTTATAATGGAGTTATAACTTGCTTTTAACATTCAGTTTTAAAATGAATGTAGTTTCTGAACGAAAAACCACATTTTTGGAAGGTTTCGCCAAATGGTTTGCGAAATATAGTTTTTGTGGTGAAATTGGCCCCATAGGAATGAATGGCGGAATGTTCAAAACTAGAGTGGGGCCTGAAAATAGAGGGTGAGCGAAGAAATCTAAAACACAATCTCTAAACTGCTGCCACTCCACTCATTTTTAAGGCCACCTACACAAATGTTTCATCAAAATGTTTGCCCATCTCTGCTGCCACTTAACATGTCCACATCTAAGCCATAGCCCTTATAGTTTATACACTGACCATTTGTTTCCAACTCACGCCATCCATTGACATTCATTGAAACTGCACTCAAACCATCTCAAATTTCAAGGCCGTTTTCTAACCTGTGACTGTGCCTTCAGTTTTAATGTCTCAAAGACATACTATACAAAATGTCAGCCTAGATGTTCTGATTCCTACGGTACAAGTCTCTAAGCTGTGAGATTTAGAGCTTTTACACTAGAGCCCTATGCAGATGGGCACCTCCCAACTTTGGTAAGTTGCCCCATAAGAATGAATGGCAGAATGTTCCGGAATGCTCAAAACTAGACCAAACTAGACCCCCCCCCCCACACACAACACAAACATACTGCTGCCACTCCCACACACAGTTACTCCGCCCACTCCAGCTGGAGACTACCGGTGACGGCAAGAACATTTCACACAATTTCCCCAGAAATTGTATGTTTTCTTGTTTATTCTGCTGCTTCAAATTTTACAGTCACTGTAGTCGAAAACAAACGCCAATTTGACCCCACTAGCGATTAGAAAATCGAATAAATGTTCTTAAAAAATTTACATTTTTTTGAAGGAAGACCTTGTTAGTTTTTGTATGGCCACCATAAGTGACAGCAGGCACAGGGAGCTTTTATCAAGCCACCACCTAAATATGACAAGGGAGTCTGTCATACATAATATACTTTATTAGAGTTCTGTCTGAAAATCGACAAAACATTTTTTTTTTCTTTAAATAAAAAATTTGCTCTCCGAGTCTGATGATATTTACCAGATTAAACCTCTAATAGTATAGACAGTATTTCTTTTGTCTGGTATTTTTAGCATGGATTAGAGATTTTGCTCCCTAACCATTATAGTTGGTTAATTATATTTACCACTGCATATAGATATTTCATTTTTAATTTTTTTAACTAAATTATACACCACACCTTTAAGGTTATTATCTGATTAAATCGGAAAATTTTAAATCGGTCGAATAATCGATTATAAAAATAATCGTTAGTTGCAGCCCTAAATATTTAACTGTCTCCTCATTTGAATGCAAATATCAGGTGTTCTTCCTGTGCATCAAGTCCGAGTCCCCCCAAGGACTCTAGCGCTAGTTGTGATACTGGTATGAGTAGAGCTGGGTGGATCCCTACTTGGAGAGACTGGGTCTGTATCAGTAACAGGATGACCGGTTCATGTGGATTGTTACACCATGCTCTGTTAAAGTGGACCTTTAATCAGAAAACAAAGTCCTGCTATATCACCTCAGGCTGGCCCTGTTATGTAAAATGCTAATAAGGGTCTATACTGTGGAAAAATCCAGTAATACACTGTCTCATCCTGCTGTGCACATGCTCAGTTGCTCCCCATTTTAGGCATCGAGATCGTAGTCGGATCGGCTGACAGCCTTAAAGCAGAATTAAAGCCTATTATCCTTTACCACCAAGAAAGCTGCTTCTGTCTGATCTGCAACCGTCATGGTGCTGCACATGCAACCAGTCATGACACCAGCCATTTGATGGTTTAACAGTATGGTTGATGCAACAAGTGCATGTGACAGTTCACAATCCAGGCATTCCAGGAATGTAACTGTAGAGACCTAAAATGGATTGGATTTGTTCCGCTTTATGATTCACTTCTGCTCAGGGGCCATATAAAAAGATGCATATTTTCTTTATTTGAATATAGTGCCATAACAAGCAAAGCCAGGTATAAGGTCCGAGTGATAGCAAATAATGATAGGTTGAAACACCCATAAAACACTCCACATAAAACATGCTGCAGATCATCATGTGAATGACCTGGCTGCCTCTGCAGCCCTTGCCTAGGATATACAATTATACAGAACATAGACACTACAATATAATGTAGTGGCCCCACGTCCTTAGTGTAGGTACACCCTCTTGTATAGTGCCATAACATTAGGACTTACTATTTCTACTGTAGGGATGTTTGCATAAACACAATTGCTTTTGAGGAGATAAGTGATATACCATATTCCCCTGAAGCTAGAGGACTGGAATCATGTCCTAAAGGCTACCAGTGTCAGGCCCAGGGAGTGTGTCTGGTAATGCCTGAATGTGTGGGATATGATTGCCTGCTGGATGAAGCCTCAGGAGCTAGGTCTCCTGGGTAATTCATATACAACTGGAGTATAATAAAAGAGATACGTATATAAATAACTGACTGGTGCCCAATCATGTACTACCTGCTGCAAGAAAATCTATTTCCTACAGAAGGCATGTAGAAATATCACCAATATATAGAGTAAGTTGTGAACTCAAATAAAAGGGGTACCCTGGTCAGGCTCCTGCCCAGAGGTCTGATCCCCAAACCAGGCACACACATTGTCTATGTATAAAGACAACCATATTGCCAACTGCATATAGTCAGAGTTAAAGCAGTAGGCACATAATAAAAGCTTCACAAATCATGGACCACTTGCTGCTGAGGCCCATGCACAAAGTAGACTAAAGGCCCGTACACACGTACCGATCGTCGGCATACAAACGTCGGTGGACGAAGGATCTGCCGATTGTACGCGTGTTAGTATGGTGCCTCCGACAGATGTCTGCGCACAATCCGCGGACAAAAGTCTTTCTTGCAAACATGAAAATTTTTGTATGCCGACACCAGAACGGACGATTGTTCGCCTGTCAGTACACAATTCGGCCGACAGACCGCAGATTTGCAAGACTGGGCATGCTCAGAAAATAGAAAACACAGGGAAAGTTAACCATTACATGACATCACTTCTGCAGTCGGCGGACAAAATTCTTGTGCTGTCCTTGTGCTGTCTTTGCACTTTTCAGCAGACACCGACATCCCGGGGAGAAAAGAGGAACATTTGTAAGCCGACCATCGGTACGTGTGTACGGGGCTTTAAGCCCCGTACACACACACAGATCGTCGTCATACAAACGTCGGCGGACGAAAGATCTGCCGATTGTACGCGTGTTAGTATGGTGCCTCCGACAGCTGTCTGCACACAATCCGCGGACAAGAGTCTTTCTTGCAAACATGAAAATTTTTGTCTGCGGACACCAGAACGGACGATTGTTCGCCTGTCAGTACAGAAATCAGCCGACAGACCGCAGATTTGCAAGACTGGGCATGCTCAGAAAATAAAAAACACAGGGAAAGTTAACCATTACATGACATCACTTCTGCAGTCAGCTGAAGTCTGCGGACAAAATTCTTGTGCTGTCTTTGCACTTTTCAACAGACACCGACATCCCGGGGAGAAAAGACGAACATTTGTATGACGACGATCTGTGTGTGTGTACGGGGCTTTAGGCTTCTTTCACACGGTCCGCCTCCGCAGGCGGATCCGTGTTGCTCAGCGGGGATCGATCCGCGATCCCCGCTGAGCCGGGCGGATGACAGCTCCGTCTCCGCTTGCAGAGCGGAGAGGGAGGTGTCTCAGCAACCGCTGCCCTCTATGGGGGATCGGAGGAGAGCGGACCGCTTGTCCGCTCTCATCAGATCCGCTCCGCTCCGATTACTGAACGGATGGAAAAATAGGGTTTCCATCCGTCCAGATTTCAGCACAGGATCGGATGCGGATGGCAGCGGGTGTCAGCGGAGGTAACCTCCGCTGACACCCGCTGCCCCATAGAGCTGCATGGAGGATCCGATCAGATCCGCCTAAAAAAAACTGACAGGCGGATCTGATCGGACCGCCCGTGTGAAAGAGCCCTATCAGTAGTAGGCCTGCACGATATTGGAAAAAAAATATATTGCGTATTTTTTTGCAACAATATATATTGCGATATTGAGGGACCCGTCAATCCAGGCTAAAGTCAACAAGGGATTGGGAAGGATGCTGGGAATGGAAATCATGAAGCATGCAGGCAGCCTTCTAAATTTTAATTGCAGATACAGGGCACTGGGCAGGTCAGGGTTAATAATGGTACTCTAAAATCAATTACTCAGTCTCAGTGACAGTGTGGAATCGATCAGATTATTCAGTGACAGTCTCTCACATTGGTGGTGGTAGGAGGCTGGAGTGGTGGACTAGGAGCCGGGAAAGGATCACAGCACAGCCGCATACACTGACTCACTCGTGCACTGCAGCCCACCCCACACGTTCAGTGAGTCTCACTCTCCGCCCTAGTTTTCTCAATGGCACATTCAGGGAGCCAATCACGCCGTGAGTAGCGGCACAGCGGAACCAATCAGGTATGCAGGCACGCGTGATGGTTAGCTATGCAGCTTCTCACGGCGTGATTGGTTCCCTGAATGTCATATTGAGAAAACTAGGGCGGAGAGTGAGACTCACTGAACGTGTGGGGCGGGCTGCAGTGGGATGGATGTGTGAGTTCTCCTCCGAGTCCCTGTCTAACGGAAGTCTGTGAGTCCTCCTGAGTCCCTTCCCCCTGCCTATGCAAAATATCGTGACCTCGGCGATATGAATATCGCCTACGGCCGCAGAACGATAGTCGATATATCGACTATCGTTCAGCCCTAATCAGTAGTATCAAATAAAAACAGCCACATAATAACTGGCAAAAGCCTTGATCTGCGACAAAGAGAAAACTTAGTTAACGTCCGCAATTAGATGTTCAGTACCTATTAGTCTACTTCATATAAAAATCATAAAATGTAGACAAAATAATTTATTGCGACATAGCATACTGCAGAACAATCAGAGAAGTCTCAGCAGCCAAGACTCTTGGGCCCTCCAAGAGTGTGCAATTACACAGCCGATCGCATGTAATGTCGGAGCAGTGCGCTCCGACATTACATGCGAACCCCGCACACGCACAAGTGTGAACCGGGGCTGAACACACACACACACACACACACACACACACACTGGGGTTATGGCCGATCGCTTGAGCCATAACTCTGGTAAATCACTTGCAAACCGTAATGTATATATACCTAATGCGGTTGGCAAGTGGTTAAAGTCCTATCCACTGCAATTCCCTTTCCCAGTGAAAGCTCCCTTAGGGCTCTTTCACACGGGCGATCCGATCAGATCCGTGTCAGTTTTTTTAGGCGGATCTGATCGGATCCTCCATGCAGCTCTATGGGGCAGCAGATGTCAGCGGAGACATGTCCGCTTACACCCGCTGCCATCCGTATCCTATCCTGTCCGTGAAATCCGGACAGATGGAAACCCTATTTTTCCATCCGTTAAGGGATCGGATGAGAGCGGACAGGCGGTCCGCTCTCATCCGATCCCCCATAGAGAGTAGCGGAAGCGGTGACACCTCCCTCACGGCACTGCAAGCGGAGACGGAGCTGTCATCCGCCGGCTCAGCGGGGATCGGCGGATCGATCCCCGCTGAGCAGCACGGTTCCGCCTACGGAGGCGGACCGTGTGAAAGAGCCCTTACTAGTCACTGAGCCCAACTTAATAGACAGGGGATAACAAATTGGCTTGCCAAGCCCGAAGGCCAGATAACAAAGTAAATTCTGTTTTAGAGAGGCAAGGAAGAGCAGAAATCTTGAGATACCTACTATAAATGTATTTAATAGTATTGTTAGTGACCACCCCACCTTATGCTTTCACAAAGTTTTCAGAAACAAAACATGCTTACCTTTCCGGTCAAAACCGAAGGGAATTCTGCATCAAACTTGTTGCTTAGACCAAACCTGAAAGAAGGAAAAATACATATTAACGACTTGCCTACTGGGCACTTTCACCCCCATCCTGCCCAGGCCAATTTTCAGCTTTCAGCACTGTCGCAATTTCAATGACAATTTTGCGGTCATACAGCATTATACCCA
This sequence comes from Pelophylax lessonae, assembly GCF_965119305.1. Taxonomy (NCBI): domain Eukaryota; kingdom Metazoa; phylum Chordata; class Amphibia; order Anura; family Ranidae; genus Pelophylax; species Pelophylax lessonae. The sequence continues at coordinate 171,319,197 of NC_138774.1, read as the reverse complement.
AACAACATGTTATAATTTTTTGAGACAGAGCTGTCTTTTGATGGTATTTATTCACCACTGGGTTTTTTATTTTTTGCTTAAGTGAAAAAAACAGTTTTTATTTCAGTTATGAAAATGTTGTGAAAGTATATTTTCTCCTTCACTGATGTGTGCTGATGAGCGGCACTGTTAGGGCTGCACTGGTCATGTGTGGATTTGCCAGATATTGGATCTCCTTGCGCTTTCAGCACGAGTAGAGGAATGCCAAACCCTGGAAAATCCTGTTTATCAGCTGTGATGGAAGCACTAGGAGCCCGCTGTATTGGTCCCAGCACTGTGCTGCATATTAGTACATTATGGCATAATCCACCTTGGGAGGCCTTAAAAAAAAAAAAAAAAAAAAAAAAATATTTATATATATATATATATATATATATATATATATATTTTTAATTACAGCGGACTTTACTTCCACTTTAACCACCTCAATACCGGCCCATAGTGCATATACGTCCTGAGTTTAAAGCTAAATACCGGTGTTATGGCAGCAGATAGCTGCCATAACCCTGGTATTTTTTTAAACTGCAGGCGATGGGCTTTCCGATAAGGGTGGTCCCAGCGGCGGAGTCGCCGCAAGATCACCCTCCGGGATGGTGGAATAGGTGCCCCCCCCAGTCCTTTTCCCCGCTTACCGGACCCGCCGGCAGCGGGGAAAACTATCGGGTCCCGGATCCTCACAGACAGGATGTCGAGTGAGGGCAAGCTTGCCCTCACTCGACTCTATTGTCTTGGAGGACCGGAGCGACGGCAAACGTCGTTGCCGAGCAACCGACTTAAAGGTCCCTTTTTTTTTTTTGTCGTCTTTTTTTTTTTTCCCTTTCCAACTTTATTAGTGTACTTGTGAGATCTGAGGACTTTTTGACCCCAGATCTCACAAAAAAGAGGTCCTGTCTTGCCTATTTCTATTTTTTTTTTTTTTTTTTTAAAAAAAATAAATAAAATAAATAGTAAAAAAAAAAAAAAAAAAAAAAATGAAAGTGTCCTGTCCCCGTTAGCTCGCGCGCAGAAGCGAACGCACACGGAAACCCCGCCCACATATGTAAACGGTGTTCAAACCACACATGTGAGGTATCGCCGCGATCGTTCGAGCGAGAGCAATAGACCTCCTCTGTAACTCTAAGATGGCAACCTGTAGAAATTTTTAAAGTGTCGCCTATAGGGATTTTTAAGTACCAAAGTTCATCGCCATTCCGTGAGCAATTTTGAAGCATGACATGTTGGGTATCTATTTACTCAGCGTAACATTATCTTTCACATTATGGAAAAAAGTTAGGCTAACTTTACTGGATTCTTATTTTTTAATTCAAAAAAGTGATTTTTTTTCCCAAAAAATTGCGTTTGGAAGACCGCTGCGCGAATACGGTGTGATAAAAAAAAATTACAATAATCTCCATTTTATTCTCTAGGGTCTCTGCTAAAAAAAAATATATAATGTTTTGGGGTTCTAAGTAGTTTTCTAGCAAAAACAACTGATTTTAGCTTATAAACACCAAATGTCAAAAATAGGCCTAGTAGGCAAGTGGTTAAACATCCAGCAATACACTGTCTAACCCTGCTCTGCACATACTCAGTTTCTCCCCATTTTAGGCATTGCTGAATTTGTAGAGGCCGATTTGCTGACAGCCTTAAACTCTCCTATCTTTTTCAGCCAAGGAAGCTGCTTCTGTTTGGTTTGCAACTGCCATGATGCTGCACATGTGATCAGTTACACCAGACATTTGATGGTTTGACAGATTGGTTGAGGAAACAAGCAAATGTGACAGTTGGCAACCCTGGTATTCCAGGAATGGAATTGTTTTTTGAAGCTATTAAATGGGTTAAGTTCCGCTTTATGATTTACTGCTGTTCAGGGGCTCTGGGATTCAGCAATATTACAGCAGCCTCCAGCAAGAAGAAACAGGAGCAAAGCAATTTACAGCACACACCAGTTTAGATAGCATAATTATTATTCCTTGCAAAAGAATACTATTAAGTTGTTATGGGTAAAGCTCTGCTTCAGCCATTTGCCTACTGAGCAGTTTCACCCCCTTCCAGTCCAAATTTTCATCTTTCAGTGCTGCCAGTTTGAATGACAATTACGTGGTCATGCAACACTGTACTCAAGCAAAATTTGTATCATTTTTTTGTGACAGATGAAGCTCTCTTGGTGGTATTTAATCACCACTGGGTTTTTTTTATTTTTTGCTAAATATAACAGAAAAGACTGAAAATAAAAAAAAAAAAAAAAAAAAAGGTTTCTTAGTTTCTGGTATAAAAGTTTGTAAAGAAGTGATTTTTCTCATTCACTGATATGTGGCACTGGTTGGGCTGCACTGATAATCAGTGCCCCGATTATCAGTGTAGATGTCCCCTGTGTGGATTGCCGCCTATCAGCTCTTCTATCAGCATGAGGAGAGGATTGCCGATAACCGACAAATCCTGTCTACATTGATCAGCTGTGATTGGACATAGCTGGTATGTAACATGGTCAAGAAGCTGCTGCGATTGGCTCTTTACTCCCATCAAGTCCTGCTAGATGGCCCCTTTTGCACGTAGAGCTATATAAATCGTTAAAAAATAAGCGTCTATACTGTTTAAAATCCAGTAATACAATGTCTCACCCTGTTTTCCACATGCTCAGGTGCTCTCCATTTCTGCTGAGTTTGTAGAAGCAGATTTGCTGACAGCCTTAAAGTAGAATTAAACCTTCCTATCCTTTACAGCCAATGAAGCTGCTTCTGTTTGATCTGCAACTGCCATAGTGCCACACATGTGATCAGTTATGAAACCAGTAATTTGATGGTTTTGACAGTTAAGTTGCACACTAAAGCAAATGTGACCGTTACATTCCTGGAATGCGGGGATTGAGAATTGTTTTTTTAATGGGTTTAGTTCCGCTTTACGATGGGCTCTGGGCTTCAGCAAAATGGCAGCCTCCAGCAAGTAGAAACAGGAGGAATTCTGGAGGCAATTTACAACACACGCTCATTTTGGTAGCATAATTATTTATTTGGAATGCATTTTTCTTGCTAAAAAACATTTATTTTATCAAGTGGTTATGTGTTAAGTTCCGCCTTTACAAGTAAGGCATGTTTGTAGATAAAAAAAACAAACTGTGCAGCTCTGACTTAAGTTGGATAATGCCCTTGCTATAAGTCTAGGCCATTTGCATACCTCATGTAGCCTGACTGGAATACTCCCAGACCATTGTTAGGCTGGCCATACACTATACAATTTTCTTATTCAATTTCCTTTAGATTTACCTTTAACTATGTAGTGCAAGGGCCTGCCTGACTGCATACAAATTGAAAGTGTTTACGTTTGACCCTATATTACATGGTTTTGGTAAATGTAAAGGAAAGTTGAACAAGAAAATTGTATAGTGTATGGCCAGCCTTAGACAAGGCCCAATCATTACTGCTAACTTCTACCATGACAGGAGGGAGCTTCTTTGATTCAGACTCCTTCATACTCTGTCTCCTCTGATGCAGCAGCCCTGAGCTCAGCAATTGAAAACTCACTCCTGTGATGATGGAGTTAAGCAGTAATGACTAGACCTCCCTTACCAACGTCCTGGAAGTACTCCAGTCAGGCTTCAGGAAAAACACTCAAAAAAATTAAAAGAACACTTATTAAGGAGAATAGCATCAAGTCAGTTAAATTCTCGGGATATTGATCTGGTCAGTTGAGTAGCGAAGGGGGTTGTTAATCAGTTTCAGCTGCTTTGGTGTTCATGAAATTAACAACAGGTGCACAATAATGAGACAAACCCCAAAACAGGAATGGTTTTACAGGTGGAGGCCACTGACATTTTTTCTCCTCATTTTTTCAGAGTTTTTCACTAGTTTTGCATATGGCTAGGGTGGGTCCCACTACTGATAGCATTAGGCCAGTGATGGCGAACCCTGGCACCCTAGATGTTTTGGAACTACATTTCCCATGATGCTCACCTACACTGCAGAGTGCATGAGCATAATGGGAAATGTAGTTCCAAAACATCTGGGGTGCCAAGGTTCGCCATCACTGCATGAGGCGATACCTAGACCCTGTAGAGGCTGCACAGGCAGTCCATCTCCTCCAGGATGGCACATTAATACATGCCATTACCACAAGGTTTTCTGTGCCTCCCAACAGTCTCAAGAGCATGGAGGAGATTCCAGGAGACAGCCAGTTACACTAGGAGAGCAGGACAGGGCCATAGAAGTTCCTTAGGACCGGTATCTGTTCCTTTGTGCATGGAGGAACAGATGAGCACTGCAAGAGCGCTACAAAATAGAAGGAATACCTGCACTGACGTTTATTTTTCTCCTATTTAGTTATCACTTTGAGGTAACGTAAGTTTCCTATATATGTTTTTATACACCTTTTGGATTTTTAGGTAGTATGAGTGTTGCATCTTTCTTGGTCATCCCTAAGGCTGCATTCACATGTCAGCGTATGGATCGCGGGCAGAATCGCTGCGATTCCGCCCGCGATCGTTGCAAATCACGGGACGCCTGTGCGTTGCCCGTGATTTGCAATAGCACCCCAAACGCTGAGCGATGTTGCAGCAATTTCCGCCTGCCGAATCGCGGTAACATCGCGCAAAAAAAAAAAAAAAAAAATAATCGCAGGACGCAATACGCTCCAAAGAAGCTCTTGTACTTTTTTTGGGCGAAATGCGTCCCGCGATTTTTTTTGTGCGATGTTACCGCGATTCGGCAGGCGGAAATCGCGGCAACATCGCTCAGCATTTGGGGTGCTATTGCAAATCACGGGCAACGCACAGGCGTCCCGCGATTTGCAACGATCTCCGGATCGCGGGCGGAATCGCGCCGCGATCCATACGCTGACATGTGAATGCAGCCTAAAGACAATTACGTCTAAAAGTAATGCAGACCATGTCACTTTCCTCAGAGCCCTGCAGGTGCAGCAGCTGACAGAGAATTATAAAATTGCTCCCATTAGATTCACTGAGCACATGGACACAAACAGCTTTTTCCTCAGAACATCATAAGGTAGGAATCTGCAACAAGGTTTGTTAAAATCCTTGCAATAAATATTCCTTAATTACCCGCAGGAGAATGTCTTTTTTTCTCAACAAAAGTGGAGTTACTCTTCAACTATTTCCTGTGGAGTCACGGCAGTCCTTTTACTGATGATGCTGAAGGTGGCTCCTTATTCAGCCAGTTTCTTATTTGATGGTTGAAGTTAGCCTCCTTTTCACACAGCTTCCTATTCATGTTGGGGCTTTGTGCACAAAAGTGATTTGATTATTTACTATCTGCAAACTTTATAACACAATTGTGAAACTTGGCAACAATTCTAACTGCCATGTATTTAATGGAACAATTCGGAATAAATATCTTCTCTAAAAAAAAAAAAAAAAAACATTTTGGCTCACCAAGATGTGACTTGTTTTCATATATTTGGGCATCCCTCTATTAGTTAAAATTCAATTTGGCCTGAGCCAAGTGATATTAATCGTAAAGTATGGCACCCTGACAGCCTTGCATTTCAATGGGAAATTCGGAATAAGAAACCAAGCTATTCATCTATGAAAACCATCCTTTGCTCACCCAAATTCCACTTGTTTTATACTAATTGGGTATCCTATATAGAAAACTTAAATTTGGCCCAAGCCAAGTGATATAAATCAAAATATGGCACCATGACAGACAAACATTTCAATGGGAATGTCTAAATAAGAAAAAAAGCAATTCCTAAATGAAAACGATTTTGGCTCGCACAAATTCCACCTATTTTATACTAATTGGACATCCTTCTATATAGAAAAGTTCAATTTTGCCTAAGCCAAGTGATATAAACTATGAAATATGGCACCCTCACAGCCAAAGTATTCCTATTAGAGATTGACTGATTATTGGCAAAGCCGATATATATCGAGGGCCGATATGCACTTGTCCCGATATATCGGAATTGGCCACCAAGGTGACCGATATTTCAGGAAAGTGCTTGTACCAGAGTGATGCCTGCAGAGGCATCACCCCGGTACCGGCATCCATAGCCGACGGTTGGCTGTCTTGTAATGACAACTGATGTGGCTGAGAACCCCCCCCCCCCCCCGCTCACTCCAGTCTCCCATCCCACCGGCAACAAAAAAACGATATCGGTCGTTCACCAATTCCTATATGAAAGGCATCTTGGTTCACCCAGATTTGACTTACTTTGAGTGTCATTCATATCCCTTCTTTATTAAAAATACTAATGAAACAAACTGTACAAATCAGTGAGACGATTTTCATACAGCTTTCATAGCTTGGCTTCTTATTTGGAATTTCCAATTGAAATGCATGACTGTCAGGGTGCCAAGTTTGGTGCCATATATTATGATTTACATTATTGGGCTTAGCCCAAATTGAATCTTTCTATATAGGATACCCAATGAGTATAAAAAGTGGAATTTGGGTGAGCCAAGATGGTTTACATATTGTTCGGTTTCCTTTTCAGAACTGGATCTTGAAATGCATGGTTGACAGGGTGCCATATCCCATGATTCATATTACTTGGCTCAGGCTAAATTCTATATAGAAAGATGCCCAATAAGTATAGAACAAATGGAATTTGGGTGAGCCAAGATTGTTTTCGTATAGAAATAGCTTGGCTTATTCAGAATTTCCCATTGAAATGCATGGCTGTCAGGGTGCCAAATGTTATGATGTATACCATTCGGCTCAGGCCAATTTGAAATTGCCAAGTTTGGTGCCATATTTTATGATTTACATCATTGGGCTTAGCCCCAAATTGAACTTTTCTATGATACCCAATGAGTATAAAAGTGGGAGTTGGATGAGTCAAGATAGTTTTCATATAGGAATAGCTTGGCTTCTTATTCAGAATTTCCCATTGGAATGCATGGCTGTCAGGGTGCCAGGTTTGGTGCCATATTTAATGATTCATCTCACTTGACTCAGGCCAAAATTTAACTTGTCTATATACAAGGATGCCCAATATATAACAAGTGGCATTTGGGTGAGCCAAGATGGCTTTCATATAGGAATAGCTTGGCTTCTTATTCAGAATTTCCCATTGAAATGCATGGATGACAGGGTGCCAAGTTTGGTGCCATATTTCATGATTTAGATCACTTGGCTCGAGGCAAATTGAACTTTTCTATGTAGAAGGATGCCCAATGAGTATATAAAAAAAAAAAAAAAAAGTGTTGAATTTGGGTGAGCCAAGTTGGTTTTAACATAGGATTAGCTTGGCTGCTTCTTCAGAATTTCCCATTGAAATGCATGGCTGTCAGGGTGCCAAGTTTGGTGCCATATTTTATGATTCATCTCACTTGACTCAGGCCAAGTTTAAATTTTCTATATAGAAAGATGCCAAATTAGAATAAAATATGTGGAATTTGCATCAGCCAAGATAGTTTTCATATAGGAATTGCTTGGTTTCTTATTTGGAAATTTCCATTGAAATGTTTGGGCCATATTTTATATCACTTGGCCCGGGCCAAATTCAACTTTTCTAAATAGAATGATGCCCAATTGGTATAAACCAAGTGGAATTTAGGTGAGCAAAAATGGTTTTCCTATAATAAATTGCTTGGTTTCTTATTCAGAATTTCATATTGAAATGCATGACTGTCAGGGTGTCATACTTTACAAATTATATCACTTAGCTCAGGCCAAATATAACTTTAATAGAGGGATGCCCAATTATATGAAAAGTAACATCTGGGGGAGCCAAGATGGTTTTTATAGAGAAAATAGTATTTATCCAGAATTACCCCATTAAAAAGGAGTTGTAAAGGCAAAAGTTGTTTTTTTGTATCTTATTGCATTCTATAATTTAAGGGAAAAGTGTATAGCAGAACCCCTAATACTTACCTGAACCCAATTTCTGTCTAGGGATGTCCACGATTCCCTGGGCTGTCTGTTGTTAAAGTCAGTCAGCCAGCCAATTTGGGGGGGGGGGGGACAAATGGCAGCTCCATGTCTGAATGGACAGACGGAGCTGCAGCTTGGCTCGGGTGCCCCCATTGCAAGCTGCTTGCTGTGGGGGCACTCGACTCAAGGGAGGAGGCAGGAGCTGCAAAGAGGGACCTGAGAAACAGGATCTGGGCTGCATGCAAATCCACTGCAACAGAGCAGGTAGGTAGAACATGTTTGTTATTTTTATTAGAGCTGCAGGATTAAAATCAGTATTTTTTGCTAGAAAATTAGTTAGAACCCCCAAACTTTTTTTTTTTTTTTTAGCAGAGACCCTAGAGAATAAAATGGCGATCGTTGCAATCTTTTGTCACACTGTATTTGCGCAGTGGTCTTTCAAACAGTTTTCGGGGGGGGGGGGAACACACTTAAGGCTCGGTTCACACTACGTCGCTCCGGCTTAGGGGGCGACCTGTGAAGTCGCGTGCAGCGCGACTTCGGCGCGATCTGCACAGACTTCATAAAATGAATGTCTATGCAAGTCGCCCCGAAGTAGTACAGGACCCTTTTTCTAAGTCGGAGCGACTTGTATCGCTCCTATTAGAACGGCTCCTGTACCGCACAATGGGGAGCGTGACAGACCACGACTTGTCAGCCTGACAAGTCGCGGTCCAAGTCGGACTAGTGCGAATGTGGTCTTAATGAATTTAAAAAAAACTAAAACAGTAAAGTTAGCCCAAATTTTTTGTGCATAAATGTAAAAAGAGGTTACGACGAGAATCGTGATCTTTATTCTAAGAAAAAAATCAGTTATTCTCATTTTATCCAGAATCATGCAGTTTTAATAAAAATAAATAACAGACTTTACAATCACTTTATACATGGCAGTTAGAGAGAGAATTGTTGCCAAACTTTGTGATAGACTTTGCAGATAGTAAATAATCACTTTTTGCATAAAGACCCAACATGAATAGGAAGCCGTGTGAAAAGGAGGCTAATTTCAACAATCGAATAAGAAAAGCCGCCTTCAGCATCATTTTTATGCTGGGAAGAGTGGGAAAGCATTCCAGATCACATGACCACTGGCTGTCACATGACCACCGTTTATAACCAGGAGCTACCTGTGCCCGGTGTAACGTTAAAAAACCATACCCCGTGGAGAAACCATACTCTCGTCACTTCCGGGCTGAAACAGCTGAGCAGCGCAGCAGTGCGCATGCTCAGAGCCCCGGATACGTGATTGAACATTAAAGAATTAGACAAGTGCGCATGCTCGGTGGGCATGAAATTCTCACGGCACTGTGTCTAATGTAAAACTTGCGGCGCTTACATTAAAACAGCTCATCTGAAACGTAAATCATCTCCGCTCTTCGCCCTGTCACTGCCCTCATCTCCGGTAATAAATATAAAAGCGGTGGCGGGTGTATGTGATGTAAATGTGACGGCGATCGTGGCTCCGTGATCCGCTTTTATATTTATTACCGGAGATGAGGGCAGTGACAGGGCGAAGAGCGGAGATGATTTACGTTTCAGATGAGCTGTTTTAATGTAAGCGCCGCAAGTTTAACTACCGTGAGAAATCCATACCCTCCGTAGCGGAACCGGAAGTGACGAGGGTATGGTTTTCTCACGGGTATGGATTTTTCACGGAACACCGGAGTGCTCTCAGCACACAAACCTCGGCCACCATAGACACACATGCAGTATGTGGGGGTTACAGATCACCCACTTTACTGCTGCATTTCCCCCACAAAATGTAAAACACCGCCAAAATCAGAATAGCAGGGCCATTCCCGTACAATACAAAATAAAGGCTTATTACTACTTTGTTCTAAATCTGAAGAAATAATTTTCAGCAAATTGTAAAGAAGTATGAGGCTGTGGCAGGTCACATAGGGGTGCACAGAGCCCTGCTGTCCAATGCAGACTGACAGTCCACATGACATCACTGCACATGTGTCAGACGTGGGGGGGCTGCGTTGTCACCTCATCACAAGAAGTCCTGTCTGGCAGGAGAGAGCAGGTTCTGGTGATGTGTGTATGGGGGAGGGGGGGGGGGCACACTCTGTACTGATGATGGGAACATTTCCCAGGCTTTGCCCATAGAGGAGTTTCTGGCTGATCCATCCCAATAATGTCCTAACAGGGGGAGTTAGAGCAGCATTGTGTGTACAGCTAGTATAGGCAGGCTCGGCGGCCGTGTAAGGGAAGGAGAGGCCGGCTAGTGTTTACACCCCAACCGAGGCCTGCTCCCCCACCACACACCGGACCCCCCTCGTCTCTTACACGGTAATATGTCCGGCTCCCCTCACTACCACCGGGTCCGGAGCGTATCGGAGTAAATGTTCCTCGGCCACCACCCGGCCCGAGCCCGTTTCCCGCTCCTCTCCGTCCTCCTCTTCCTCCTCATCCAACTCGTATATGGTATCAAAGTCCGCCATGTTTGGTAGCAAGACGCTCATGACGTCACCTCAGGACGGAGCGGGGATTGCGGAGACCTCACGTGACTCTAGGTGGGCGGGACTTGTGACGCGGTGTGAGCGGAGGGCGGGAAATGTGGCGCAGGTTGCTCTGATACTATGAGGGATGGTGGTCGTGTGAGATAGAATGCAGTGTGTGTCATAAATGAGAGTGTATGGAGAGCATGGCTGGCCTGGCTCCTCTGTTCTGTACAGGGGGGATAGGGTTGTCACCTCATCCCCTTTACACCCAAACACATATGTCTAAAAGCAGTTATATGATTTGAGGCTACGTTCAGATGTGGGCGTAGCGAATCACTGCGATTCTGCCCGCGATCCGGAATCATTGCAAATCGCGGGATGCCTGTGCGATGTCCGTGATTTGCAATGGCACCCCAAACGCTGTGCGATGTTGCCTCGATTTCTGCCTGCCGTATCGTGATAACTTTGCGCAAACAGAATCGCGGGACGCATGACGCCCAAAAAGGTACAGGAGCTTCTTTTGTGCGTCATACACCTTTCCATTCTATTTTAATTGCACAGGTATGCAACACTGTACCTAAATAAAATGTATGTCCTTTTTTCCCCACAAATAGAGCTTTCTTTATCCACTTAAGCCCTGGAAGATTTTACCCCCTTCCTGACCAGGCCCTATTTTGCGATTCGGCACTGCATGAATTTAACGGACTATTTCGCAGACGTGCGACGATGTACCCAAATGAAATTGACGTCCTTATTTTCCCACAAACAGAGCTTTCTTTTGGTGGTATTTGATCACCTGTGCGATTTTTACTTTTTGTGCTCTAAACAAAAAAAGAGCGACAATTTTAAAAAAATAACAATATTTTTCACATTTTTTTATAAGTAATTCCCCCAAAAAAATGTAAAAATCAAAATTTTTTAACATTTTAGGCCAATTTGTTTTCTGCTACATATGTTTGGTAAAAATTTGATTGGTTTGCACAAAAGTTATTGCGTTTACTAACTAAGGGAAAGATTTTTGTCATTTTTATTGTTTTTTCTTTTAACGAGTAATGGCAGCGTTCTGCGATTTTTTTTTTTTTTTTTTGCGGGACTGCGACATTGCGGCGGACAGATCGGACCCCTGACTGACATTTTTGACACTTTTGGGGTTTACCAGTGACATTACTACAGTAATCAGTGCTATACATATGCACTGTTACTGTAAAAATGTCACTGGCAGGGAAGGGGTTAACTTTATTGGACATGCAGGGGTTAAATGTGTCCCTAGGGGCGTGCTTCTAACTGTAAAGGGATGTGGCTGCTTGTGTAACTACAGAGATAGCAGGACCGTATGATCTCTGCACTTACTCAAGGGAGAATGACAGGCGGCTTTGTTTACATTAGCCGCCTGCCTTTCTCCCTCTGTACCGGACGATCGCGAGTGACCGGCGGACATCGGGTCCGCCGGTCACACGCGCGGACATGTTAGAGAGCGAGTGGGGGCGGGAGCGCACCCCTGGCGGCGTGCGCCCCCTAGAGGCTCACAGGCTAGCGACGTAGTCCTACACCACTTTGCCTTTGAGGGGCTGACTGCCGCCATAGACGTGCGGCAGTCGGCAAGTGGTTAAGTGGTATTTGACAAAAAAAAGCAATATTTTTTATTTTCTGCTATAAAACAAATCCAATAAAAAAATTGAAAACAATCAAATTGCTTCATAAATTTAGACCAATATGTATTCTGATACATATTTTTGATAAACAAATCCCAACAAGTGTATACTAATTGGTTTACAAAAACATTATAGTGCCTACAAACTGGGAAATATTTAGGGAATTTTTATTTATTTATTTATTTTTACCAGTAATGGCAGCGATCAGCAACTTATAGTGGGACTGCGATATTGCAGCAGATAGTCGGACACTAACTGACACTTTGCAGGAACCAGTGACACTAATACAATGATCAGTGCTAAAAATATACGCTGTCACTATATTAATGACACTGGCTGGGAAGGGGTTAAATATCTAGGGCAACCAAAGGGTTACCTGTGTGCCTAGCCCGTGTTTTTGTGACATGTGTGTGCTGCTTTTACTAGGGGCAGAGATAGATTTTATTCCCTGCTATGCAGTGACACAAAATCCATCCCTTCCTCCCTGTCAGAACGGAGATTCTACAAATAAAATGTTGTTGCAAAGCACCTGTCCCCTGCGCTCTGAGTGGTGCAATCCTCTATCCACCTCAGCCACAAACTTGCAATTGTTGAGAACTACCGACACGGCAACACTGGGTAACTTTGGTCTTGCAGTCTCTTACAAGACCAGGGTAGTCTGGGACCACTGAAAATGGCAAACAAACACAAGGGCGCACCGGCCTAGTGCATTATCCTTTTAAAATATTTATTTAAAATACCTTTCATTTTAAATAAATATTTTAAAGGATAATGCACTAGGCTGGTGCGACCTTGTATTTGTTTGTCATTTTCAGAATGGAGATTCTGCCTTGTGTACATAGACAGATCTTCGTTTTGTGTGTTTTACAGACAATTGGAGGGTGCCAGCAGGCATCCAGTGCCCGGCTGCTGTGACTATTCACACGTGTGCCCCTGCAGGTGGAAGAGTAGATTCACATATATATATATATATATATATATATATATATATATATATATATATATATATATATATATATATACACATACACATATACAGTATCTCACAAACGTGAGTACATCCCTCACATTTTTTGTAAATATTTTTATATATCTTTTCATGTGACAATACTGAAGAAATTACTCTTTGCTACTATTTAAAGTAGTGAGTGTATAGCTTGTATAACAGTGTACATTTTCTGTCCCCTCAAAATAACTCCACACACAGCCATTAATGTCTAAACTGCTGGCAACAAAAGTGAGAACACACCTAAGTGAAAATGTCATAACTAGGCCCAATTAGCCATTTTCCCTCCCCGGTGTCATGTGACTTGTTAGTGTTACAAGGTTTCAGGTGTGAATAGGGAGCAGGTATGTTTAATTTGGTGCTATCACTCTCACTCTCTCATACTGGTCACTGGAAGTTCAACATGGCACCTTATGGCAAAGAACTCTCTGAGGATCTGAAAAAAAGAATTGTTGCTCTACATAAAGATGGCCTTTGCAATAAGAAGATTGCCAAGACCCTGAAACTTAGCTGTAGCACGGTGGCCATGACTATACAGCGGTTTAATGTAACGCTCCTGCGTTTTTGTAGTAGGCTGGATTTGCAGCTGCAGAATCTCCACTCAGTAGTCATGTAGAGATGTTGAATAACCAGATCCAACTCTCCAGACTCATCACTGTGAGCCTGTCAGCTTCAGCATACAGATATACACACTCAATAAGATGTTCCTGGAGTGATAGGATATATATGATAGTATGAAGATGATGTGCTGAAGGGACAGGTGTGAACAGTGACAGAGATGGTAAGCACTTGATAGAAATGTTCAGGAGAGTATTAGATGGTATTAGGTAGAATGCAGATAGGTTAGTAATCGAGTATGGTAACAGGTGGTAAGGACAGCAGATGACAAATACAGGATAGACTAACCCAGTGCAAGGATAGATAGTAGTAGACTCAAGAGCTAGCAATCTATGTAACAGTGCAGATGATAGAATTAGTATGCATAGATAGTAACAGTCCTTAATGTGCAGAGGTAGATAGTGTAAGTAAGGTTATGGAGGATTCCCCTGTGGGGTACTTATCACTAGTAAGGTTAGTAGTAGAAGGGTCCAGTAGTGAGGGAGTGATCCAGTAGCGAGATACAGGGATCAGTAGCGAGGTTCCGGTCTGTTTCCAAGTAAAAGAGAATAGCTGGAGGTTCCGGTAGCAAGACAAGCTTGTAAGCATGTGGACACACAGGCAGGTTGAACGAACAACGTGAGAGAGAACGCCGGCGGTTGAAATAGCCGCTCTGCGGCGCTCGGGGATGACGTCATCCGTCTTAAAGGTGTATGCGTACCACCTAATTAGAAAGGTGGGATGCATATTTGAAAAGAAAATGGAAAATAAGGGTACCAGAATCTTACAGTACCCCCCCCTTAAGGCCGGCTCCGGAAGGCCTATAGCACTGGTTTCTCCGGGTATTTCGAGTGAAACCTTCGTATAAGCCTAGGTGCGTGAACATCAGTGGTATCCAACCAGGTGTCGTCTTGGGGTCCATAGTTCTTCCATCTTATGAGATACTGGAGTCTTCCTCTGTGGATACGAGAATCCAAAATCTCCTTAATCTCATATTCTTCTCCGCCTTCAACTTGTACTGGAGGTGGAGGCAAGATGGTAGGCCTTATTCCTTGATTAGGAACATGGGGTTTCAGTAGCGACACATGGAAGATGGGATGGATCTTGAGATCTGCTGGTAAGGTGAGCTGTACTGCAGCTTTTCCAATAAGTTTCTTAATTGGGAAGGGTCCCAGAAATAAAGGTCCAAGCTTTTTGCTAGGGATCTTTAATCTTAAATTTCTTGTCGATAGCCAAACGAGGCCTCCAATAGCATACTGAGGAGAAGGTCTTCTATGTAGGTCGTAGTACCTTTTTTGTTGGCTGTGGGCGTGTGAGATAGTGGTATTAAGTAAACCCAGAGAGTCCTTTATTTGGGTAAGATAGTCTGAGGCTACTGGGTTACTTGATGGTAGGATGCGTGGTGGAAGAAGTGTGGGATGAAACCCATAGTTCAAGTAGAACGGACTTTGTTTAGTAGTACTGTGGGTTGCGTTGGTATAAGCAAATTCCGCCAGAGGGAGAAGGTCCACCCAATCATCCTGTAGGTATGATGTGTAGCAACGCAGATATTGTTCTATACACTGGTTGACTCTTTCAGTCTGTCCGTTGGTCTGAGGGTGGTAGGGAGAAGTGAGCTTTCTTTTTATGGCAAGCAACTCCTTTTCACCCACTGGGTAATTCACCTCTGGGCTGCTTAATGATTTTGAAAAGAAAGCAACTGGGTGGAGTGGTGAAGTATTTGTTGGTCGTTGAGAGAGAACTGCTCCTACTGCCATATTTGACGCATCTACCTCCAGAATATATTGGAGGGATGGGTCTGGATGGCGTAGTATGGGAGCAGAAGTAAAGCTTGATTTTAACAAGCAGAAAGCTCGATTTGCTTCTTCTGACCATTTGAATGGTTTCTTTATACTTGTCAGTTGTGTGAGAGGTCTCACAATGGCAGAAAAGTTCTTGATGAACTTCCTATAGAAGTTTGAAAATCCAAGGAATCGCTGTAATGCCTTACGAGTTGTTGGTATAGGCCAGTCCAGAATACAGGATATCTTGCTCATATCCATCTTAATTCCGGTTTTGGATATGATGTATCCTAGGAATAATATTTCTTCTTTATGAAATAGGCATTTTTTTAATTTCACGTATAGATTGTGTGCGCGTAATCTGGATAACACAAGTATTACATGTTTTATATGTTCAGAGAGAGATCGAGAATAGATAAGTATATCGTCCAGATATACTACAACACAGACATCAAGTAAGTCTCTAAAGATGTCGTTTATGAACCTTTGGAAAGCTGCGGGAGCATTACACAACCCGAATGGCATCACAAGATATTCGAATAATCCGTATCTGGTTCTGAATGCTGTTTTCCACTCATCTCCGTCACGGATTCGGATTAGGTTGTATGCCCCTTTCAGGTCTAATTTAGAGAAGTAAGTAGCCCCACGCACTTGTTCAATGAGTTCAGGGATGAGCGGTAAAGGATAGCGATCCTTTATTGTAATCGTATTTAATTGCCTATAATCGATAATAGGCCTAAGACTTGAATCCTTATTGCGGACAAAAAAAAGTCCTGCAGCTGTGGAAGAAGTAGAGGGTCTGATGAACCCTTTTGTCAAATTCTCATCCAAGTATTCCTTGAGATGAGAAAGTTCATCCTGTGAAAGAGGATAAACATGACCGAAAGGCAATTTGCTGTTAGGGAGTAGATCGATAGTGCAATCATAATCCCTATATGGAGGCAACATTTGAGCATTTTTTTCAAGGAATACTTCGGACAGATCCTGATAGCATAGTGGTGCAATCTCATCTGACACCACAGACAGGATCTTTCCATAAGATGGGAGGTTACACGTAATCTCACAATAGTGAGAAGGGAAAGACAAAGTCCGTCTTTTCCAATCTATGATTGGTTGATGTGTGTGTAACCAGGGGAGTCCCAAAATAATAGAAAAATGGGGTGAAGATAGTATATCAAAAGTGGTGGTCTCCATATGACACTCCTTAGTAGTGACGAGGAGTGCTTGTGTCTGGTTGGTGATTGGACCAGAAGATAGTGGAATACCGTTAATGAAACTAACAGAAACAGGTTTAGGTTTTGAAATAATAGGTATTTTATTTAAGGTAACAAAACATGTATCAATATAGTTTCCACAAGATCCGGTGTCGATCATAGCCTTGGTGGTAATCCTAGTCTGGTCCCACTGTAATGTCAAATGAACAAAGAGATAGGGGTTAGAAAAGGAAGTCGTTAATCCTCCTAGCAAGACATGTGAACACTCACCCTCTTTTTTGCGGACAAGGGGACAGACGCTTATCAAATGATCCGGGGATGCGCAGTACATGCAGAGGTTTCTGGATCTTCTTCTGGCTCGTTCAGTAGTTGATAAAGGTGGGCGTATGGTTCCTACCTCCATGGGAGTAGGGTCAACGGCTGAAATCCGAGAAGGACTAGACAATGGCATTCCCATTTTCTCAGCCTTTCTTTCACGCAGTCGCCTGTCGATGTTGATACTGAGTTGTATTAAGGCATCCAAGGTGCCAGGTAAATCCGCTCGGGCGAGCTTGTCTTTAACAGCTTCTGACAACCCGAGTCTGAATTGAGTTCGCAGAGATGTATCATTCCACCCTGAATCAAGGGTCCATCTTTTGAACTCAGCTACAAAGTCTTCTACAGGTCTCCTTCCTTGTTTTAAAGCCCTCAATTGAATATCAGCAGTACTCTGCCTGTTGGGGTCATCATATAAACTAGCGAGTTCCGCTAGAAATAAAGAATAGGAGTTGAGAAGCTGATCATTTTTCTCAAAGAGAGAGTCTGCCCAGGCCCGTGGATCACCCGTTTAGTATGAGATAACGGTACAGACTTTAATTTGATCAGTAGGGTATGTACGAGGTTTTAACAAAAAAAGCAATTGACATGCATTTTTGAATTCACAAAATTTTTTCCGATCACCTGTAAACACTAGAGGAGGGTTTATTTTAGGTTCAGGGGGTTGAGCAGCAGTGAGCCGTGAAAGACGGGTTACCTGCTGTATCAGAGTCTGATTTTCTTCTTTTACTTCAGTAAGAGCAAGCATTAATGCATTTACTTGTTCTGTTAATTGTGGCACTTGAGTGGGTAATTCTGA
This sequence comes from Pelophylax lessonae, assembly GCF_965119305.1. Lineage (NCBI taxonomy): Eukaryota > Metazoa > Chordata > Amphibia > Anura > Ranidae > Pelophylax > Pelophylax lessonae. The sequence continues at coordinate 171,301,500 of NC_138774.1, read as the reverse complement.
TGAATCCATTTTTTAGGTTCGTTCAATCTGTAACGCTCCTTCGTTTTTGTAGTAGGCTGGATTTGCAGCTGCAGAATCTCCACTCAGTAGTCATGTAGAGATGTGTTGAATAACCAGATCCAACTCTCCAGACTCATCACTGTGGGCCTGTCAGCTTCAGCATACAGATATACACACTCAATAAGATGTTCCTGGAGTGATAGGATGTATATGATAGTATGAAGATGATGTGCTAAAGGGACAGGTGTGAACAGTGACAGAGATGGTAAGCACTTGATAGAAATGTTCAGGAGAGTATTAGATGGTATTAGGTAGAATGCAGATAGGTTAGTAATCGAGTATGGTAACAGGTGGTAAGGACAGCAGATGACAAATACAGGATAGACTAACCCAGTGCAAGGATAGATGGTAGTAAACTCAAGAGCTAGCAATCTATGTAACAGTGCAGATGATAGAATTAGTATGCATAGATAGTAACAGTCCTTAATGTGCAGAAGTAGATAGTGTAAGTAAGGTTATGGAGGATTCCCCTGTGGGGTACTTATCACTAGTAAGGTTAGTAGTAGAAGGGTCCAGTAGTGAGGGAGTGATCCAGTAGCGAGATACAGGGATCAGTAGTGAGGTTCCGGTCTGTTTCCAAGTAAAAGAGAATAGCTGGAGGTTTCCGGTAGCAAGACAAGCTTGTAAGCATGTGGACACACAGGCAGGTTGAATGAACAATGTGAGAGAGAACGCCGGCGGTTGAAATAGCCGCTCTGCGGCGCTCGGCGATGACGTCATCCGTCTTAAAGGTGTATGCGTACCACCTAATTAGAAAGGTGGGACGCATATTTGAAAAGAAAATGGAAAATAAGGCTACCAGAGGTACCAGAATCTTACATTTAACAGGACAGGTTCCACTCAGAACAGGCCTTGCCATGGTCAACCAAAGAAGTTGGGGGCACGTGTACAGCGTCATATCCAGAGGTTGTCTTTGGGAAATAGACGTATGAGTGCTGCCAGCATTGCTGCAGAGGTTGAAGGGGTGGGGGGTCAGCTTGTCAGTGCTCAGACCATACGCCGCACACTGCATCAAAAAGGTCTGCTTGGCTGTCATCCCAGAAGGAAGTTTCTTCTAAAGATGATGCACAAGGAAGTCTGCAAACAGTTTGCTGAAGACAAGCAGACTAAGGACATGGATTACTGGAACCATGTTCTGTAGTCTGATGAGACCAAGATAAACTTATTTAGTTCTAATGGTGTCAAGTGTGTGTGGCGTCAACCAGGTGAGGAGAACAAAGACAAGTGTGTCTTGCTGTCACGATCCGGGGTCAGGCTCGAAGACCAGTAGCTATAGCAGTCGCAGGTCACACAGGAACCAGCAGGATAGGAACACTGACAGGTCACCCAGGCAGATGACGCAGGCTCACCTGAGGTGCGGAGTCTAAGTACTAACCGGTCTTCACCAGCGCTCCTGAAGGTGGAGATGGATTTTGCTGCGTGTTAGCACCAGGTCGCGGTCCTCAAGATCGCCCCACCAGGAAGTGAGCAAGTCAGAGTCCAGTAGCAGATAGGGATTAAGCTGAAGCGTAGTCAAGGAGTAGCCAAAGGTCGGTAACCAGTAGTTGCAGGTTGGGATCAAACAGAAGAGTAGTCGAGGAACAAGCCAAGTGTCGATAACGGATGGTAGCAAAGATACAGACGGCAGCAGGAGAGACAAGCGAGATATCGGCTGTTTAAGGCACAATATTCTGGCGACCAGGAAGTGCAAAGACATGGTTTATAACAGGAAGTTCATGGGAGGAGCAAAGGGTTCAAGGTTCAAGGCAATAAAGATTCACAGCAGGATCATTCAAGGATTTGTCCAGGGAGCTGTCCAGCATTCCAGGTAGCTCAGTGAGTAGAGTCATTGCCAGACACCATGGAGGTCCCAGGTTCAAGTCCGGGTCCTAACAGTACTCCCCTCCTCCCAGGACGTCCGCTGGACGTCTTAGGACCAGGTTTAAGAGGAAACCTCTGGTGGAACTCCTTTGTTAATCTAGGGGCATGAACATTTTCTTCTGGCTCCCAGGAATTTTCTTCTGGTCCATATCCTTCCCATTGAACCAGATATTGTAATTTATTCCTAAACATCCTGGAATCAAGAATTCTCTCCACTACAAATTCTTCTTCACCCTGTACTTCAACAGGTGGAGGAGGCGGAAGAATTCTTCCAGGAAAGGGATTTTCCTTAAATGGCTTGAGCAGTGATATGTGAAAAACTGGGTGAATTCTCATACTGTCGGGAAGTTTTAAACGGAAAGTGACTGGGTTGACCTGAGCAGAAATCTGGAAAGGTCCCACAAACTTTTGTCCCAACTTTGCAGATGGAACATGGACCTTCAAATTTTTGGTTGATAACCAAACCTTGTCACCCACTTGAAAGGTAGGAAGTGATCGGCGATGTCTATCAGCAGCCTTCTTGTAACATTCCTGAGCCTCCTTCAAAGTCTCAATTAATTTCTCCTGAATCTCTTGCAACATAGTTAATCTGTTGGCTACAGCAGGAATTGGAGTTGAGATAGGGAGATCAGGAATAAAAACTGGATGATAACCATTGTTTAAGAAAAACGGGCTTTGAGAGGTTGAGCTATGTCTAGAATTGTTGTAAGAAAACTCTGCCGTGGGATGATAGTCCACCCAGTCATCCTGAAGATAACTAACAAAACATCGAAGGTACTGTTCTAAAGTTTGATTGGTCCTCTCAGTCTGACCATTAGACTGAGGATGAAAAGCAGAAGACAGGTTGATTGCTACTCCTAAAGCTGAGCAAAAGCTTTTCCAAAACTTTGAAGTAAACTGTACTCCTCGATCTGACACAACGTCTTCAGGAATTCCATGTAGTCTGAAGATTTCTCGAACTATCAACTCTGCAGTTTGTTCCGAAGAGGGTACCCCCTTAACTGGAATAAAGTGAGCCATCTTGGTGAGGCGGTCAACGACCACCAAGATAGTGGTCATTCCTTTTGAGGGGGGTAAATCAACCACAAAGTCCATAGAAATTGACCCCCATGGTCTTGATGGGATAGGGAGTGGTTGGAGCAACCCCAAAGGAGAAGCTCGGGGTGTCTTATTGCGTGCACAGGTCAGGCACGAGGCTACATACCTTTTAACATCTTTCTTGTACCCAGGCCACCAAAAGGAGCGTGATAAAAGTTCCTCTGTTTTAGAAACTCCAAAATGTCCAGCAAGTTTTGAGTCATGACTCAACCGGAGGACTTCAACCCGAGCAGACTCAGGTACATAGAGGCGATGCGTTTTAATCCAAAAGCCATTCTTGAACTCAAGACTGATGTCCATAGGAGGATTATTGAGGAGTGAGTCATTCTCGTAACCTTCTTTGAGGAGACTCAAGAATGCCTTTGAACTTGTGACACCTAGGAAGTTCTTTTGAGACAGGATTGTGCATTCAGCATTGTTCTCCTGGGAAGGCCCAGACAACATCCGTGATAAGGCATCAGCCTTACCATTTCTTGACCCAGGTCTATATGAGATAATAAAATTAAATCTAGAAAAGAACAGCGACCAACGTGCTTGTCTAGAAGACAATCTTTTGGCCGAACAAATGAATTCTAGATTTCTGTGATCAGTGAGAACAGTCACAGGATGCTTAGTACCTTCCAGCAAATGCCTCCATTCAGAAAAGGCTTCCTTAATTGCCAGTAACTCCTTATTCCCTATGTCATAATTCCTCTCGGCTGAAGACATTAAACGAGAAAAGTAAGCACAAGGATGAAGCTGCATCTTTTCACCGCTTCGTTGTGAAAGGATAGCTCCCACAGCAGAGTCAGAAGCATCCACTTCCACTACAAACGGTAGCTCAGGATTGGGATGTACCAATACTGGTGCAGAAGTGAACAGAGTCTTTAACTTATCAAAAGCAGCCTGAGCATTAGATGACCACACAAAGGGCACCCCTTTCTTTGTCAGCTGTGTAATCGGAGCTATCACCTTAGAGAAATTTCTGATGAATTTCCTGTAGAAATTGGCAAACCCGATGAATCTTTGAATTTCCTTAACGTTTGCAGGGACAGGCCAATCTACTACTGCTCTAATCTTCTCAGGATCCATGCTTACTCCATCTGGTGAAATAATATACCCGAGAAACTGGATCTGGGTTTGTTCAAACTCACATTTCTCCAATTTGATATAAAGTCGATTCTGCCTTAATCTTTCAAGGACAGTGCAAACATGCTTGCGATGCTCCTCTAGGTTATTGGAAAAAATGAGGATGTCATCCAAATAAGCAACTACAAATTGGTCCAACAGATCTCGAAAAACATCGTTGATGAAGTGTTGAAAGGTTGCAGGGGCATTACAAAGACCAAAAGGCATAACCAAGGACTCGAAGTGTCCGTATCTGGTTCTAAAGGCGGTTTTCCATTCATCTCCTTGGCGGATACGAACAAGGTTATAAGCCCCCCGCAAGTCAAGCTTTGTGAAAATCTTGGCAGAACGAAGTCTTTCCAACATTTCAGAGATCAACGGGAGAGGATAACGGTTTTTAATAGTAACTTTATTCATGTGCCTGTAATCAATGCAAGGACTAGTGTTGAGCGAACACGGACTGTATTATTCGTGTTCGTACCGAATAATTGGATTTTTTTTACCCGAACACGGACACGGACACTTTACTGTATGTTCGGGTAAAAATCCGTGTTCGGTCGTTTTATTTCCGGGTTTTGCATGCTTTGGCGCTCTTTTCATGGCGGGCTTTCAACAGCCAATCAACAATCGTTTAACTGGTGTGCCTTAAGCCATCCCAGCCATGCCTGCAAATGTCTTAGTAGCTGTGATTGGCCGTCTGAAGCATGTGACCAAGTCTTTATAAGTTCGAGGCAGCCGCCGCAGCAGCGTCATTCTGCTGCTTAGCTAAGGGACAGAGCACACATCAATGTGCTGGCTGCTGATTAGGGAAAGATAGGCAGGAAAAAACCATTTGTGTCCGGATAGAATTGAGGGACAGGTCGGAGTGTTTAGGCAGGGCGAGTTGTAGGCATTTTAGGGATAGAGTCTGCTGAATTATAGGGTCAGTGTCTTCTACAAACTACAATCGATATTGCTGTGTGGGGGGTGGGGTGAATCTGCACTCAATCCTGATCTACGATCTCTTCTCAATCCTGTTAGGGACAGAGTCTGCTGAATTTTAGGGAAACTGTGTTCTACAAACTACAATCGATATTGCTGTGTGGTGTGGGATTGGAGATAGGCAGGTGTCAGTGATCCACATCCATTTTTCTGTGTGTGAGCTGCAGTGAACACAATCTTTTTGGGCTGCAGTGAACACAATCTTTTTGGGCTGCAGTGAACACAATCTTTTTGGGCTGCAGTGAACACAATCTTTTTGGGGTGCAGTGAACAAAATCTTTTTGGGGTGCAGTGAACACAATCCTTTTTGGTGTGCAGTGAACACAATCTTTGTGGGGTGCAGTGAACAAAATCCTTTGTGGGGTGCAGTGAACACAATCTTTTTGGGGTGCAGTGAACAAAATCCTTTTTGGGGTGCAGTGAACAACATCCTTTTTGGGGTGCAGTGAACACAATCTTTTTGGGGTGCAGTGAACAAAATCCTTTGTGGGGTGCAGTGAACACAATCTTTTTGGGGTGCAGTGAACACAATCTTTTTGGGGTGGAGTGAACAACATCCTTTTTGGGGTGCAGTGAACAAAATCCTTTTTGGGGTGCAGTGAACAAAATCATTTTTGGGGTGCAGTGAACACAATCTTTTTGGGGTGCAGTGAACACAATCTTTGTGGGGTGCAGTGAACACAATCTTTTTGGGGTGGAGTGAACAACATCCTTTTTGGGGTGCAGTGAACAACATCCTTTTTGGGGTGCAGTGAACACAATCTTTTTGGGGTGCAGTGAACACAATCTTTGTGGGGTACAGTGAACAGAATCTTTGTGGGGTGCAGTGAACACAATCTTTGGGGGGTACAGTGAACACAATCTTTTTGGGGTGCAGTGAACACAATCTTTGTGATGTGCAGTGAACACAATCTTTTTGGGGTGGAGTGAACAAAATCATTTTTGGGGTGCAGTGAACAACATCCTTTTTGGGGTGCAGTGATCAAAATCCTTTTTGGGGTGCAGTGAACACAATCTTTTTGGGGTGCAGTGAACAAAATCCTTTGTGGGGTGCAGTGAACAGAATCTTTGTGGGGTGCAGTGAACACAATCTTTGGGGGGGTACAGTGAACACAATCTTTTTGGGGTGCAGTGAACACAATCTTTGTGGGGTACAGTGAACAGAATCTTTGTGGGGTGCAGTGAACACAATCTTTGGGGGGTACAGTGAACACAATCTTTTTGGGGTGCAGTGAACACAATCTTTGGGGGGTACAGTGAACACAATCTTTTTGGGGTGCAGTGAACACAATCTTTGTGGGGTGCAGTGAACACAATCTTTGGGGGGGTACAGTGAACACAATCTTTTTGGGGTGCAGTGAACAACATCCTTTTAGGGTGCAGTGAACACAATCTTTGTGGGGTGCAGTGAACAACATCCTTTTAGGGTGCAGTGAACACAATCTTTGTGGGGTACAGTGAACAGAATCTTTGTGGGGTGCAGTGAACACAATCTTTGGGGGGTACAGTGAACACAATCTTTGTGAGGTGCAGTGAACACAATCTTTGTGGGGTGCAGTGAACACAATCATTGTGGGGTGCAGTGAACTCAATCTTTGTGGGGTACAGTGAACACAATCTCATACTTCTGAAGATTTGAGGGTGCTGCCTGTTCCATACTCCCCCTACTCCTCATCTAGCCTTTTAGGGGTACAAACAATAGTAATTGGGGCCTAGTGTGGTTGTGTACGTGTGATATACATACACTTTTTTTGGATCATATTTTCTATTCCGCTATTTAATCAAAAACCTTTGGGGATCAGTTAAATTGGGGGATAGTCTGTGTTGGTACGTGTGAGAGAGATCCACCTTTCCAAGTTGTTGGGGTTCATCTCATACTTCTGAAGGTTTGAGGGTGCTGCCTGTTCCATACTCCCCCTACTCCTAGCCTTTTAGGGGTACAAACAATAGTAATTGGGGCCTAGTGTGGTTGTGTACGTGTGATATACATACACTTTTTTTGGATCATATTTTCTATTCCGCTATTTAATCAAAAACCTTTGGGGATCAGTTAAATTGGGGGATAGTCTGTGTTGGTACGTGTGAGAGAGATCCACCTTTCCAAGTTGTTGGGGTTCATCTCATACTTCTGAAGGTTTGAGGGTGCTGCCTGTTCCATACCCCCCCTACTCCTCATCTAGCCTTTTAGGGGTACAAACAATAGTAATTGGGGCCTAGTGTGGTTGTGTACGTGTGATATACATACACTTTTTTTGGATCATATTTTCTATTCCGCTATTTAATCAAAAACCTTTGGGGATCAGTTAAATTGGGGGATAGTCTGTGTTGGTACGTGTGAGAGAGATCCACCTTTCCAAGTTGTTGGGGTTCATCTCATACTTCTGAAGGTTTGAGGGTGCTGCCTGTTCCATACTCCCCCTACTCCTCATCTAGCCTTTTAGGGGTACAAACAATAGTAATTGGGGCCCAGTGTGGTTGTGTACGTGTGATATACATACACTTTTTTTGGATCATATTTTCTATTCCGCTATTTAATCAAAAACCTTTGGGGATCAGTTAAATTGGGGGATAGTCTGTGTTGGTACGTGTGAGAGAGATCCACCTTTCCAAGTTGTTGGGGTTCATCTCATACTTCTGAAGGTTTGAGGGTGCTGCCTGTTCCATACTCCCCCTACTCCTCATCTAGCCTTTTAGGGGTACAAACAATAGTAATTGGGGCCCAGTGTGGTTGTGTACGTGTGATATACATACACTTTTTTTGGATCATATTTTCTATTCCGCTATTTAATCAAAAACCTTTGGGGATCAGTTAAATTGGGGGATAGTCTGTGTTGGTACGTGTGAGAGAGATCCACCTTTCCAAGTTGTTGGGGTTCATCTCATACTTCTGAAGGTTTGAGGGTGCTGCCTGTTCCATACTCCCCCTACTCCTCATCTAGCCTTTTAGGGGTACAAACAATAGTAATTGGGGCCCAGTGTGGTTGTGTACGTGTGATATACATACACTTTTTTTGGATCATATTTTCTATTCCGCTATTTAATCAAAAACCTTTGGGGATCAGTTAAATTGGGGGATAGTCTGTGTTGGTACGTGTGAGAGAGATCCACCTTTCCAAGTTGTTGGGGTTCATCTCATACTTCTGAAGGTTTGAGGGTGCTGCCTGTTCCATACCCCCCCTACTCCTCATCTAGCCTTTTAGGGGTACAAACAATAGTAATTGGGGCCTAGTGTGGTTGTGTACGTGTGATATACATACACTTTTTTTGGATCATATTTTCTATTCCGCTATTTAATCAAAAACCTTTGGGGATCAGTTAAATTGGGGGATAGTCTGTGTTGGTACGTGTGAGAGAGATCCACCTTTCCAAGTTTTTGGGGTTCATCTCATACTTCTGAAGATTTGAGGGTGCTGCCTGTTCCATACCCCCCCTACTCCTCATCTAGCCTTTTAGGGGTACAAACAATAGTAATTGGGGCCTAGTGTGGTTGTGTACGTGTGATATACATACACTTTTTTTGGATCATATTTTCTATTCCGCTATTTAATCAAAAACCTTTGGGGATCAGTTAAATTGGGGGATAGTCTGTGTTGGTACGTGTGAGAGAGATCCACCTTTCCAAGTTGTTGGGGTTCATCTCATACTTCTGAAGGTTTGAGGGTGCTGCCTGTTCCATACCCCCCCTACTCCTCATCTAGCCTTTTAGGGGTACAAACAATAGTAATTGGGGCCTAGTGTGGTTGTGTACGTGTGATATACATACACTTTTTTTGGATCATATTTTCTATTCCGCTATTTAATCAAAAACCTTTGGGGATCAGTTAAATTGGGGGATAGTCTGTGTTGGTACGTGTGAGAGAGATCCACCTTTCCAAGTTGTTGGGGTTCATCTCATACTTCTGAAGGTTTGAGGGTGCTGCCTGTTCCATACCCCCCCTACTCCTCATCTAGCCTTTTAGGGGTACAAACAATAGTAATTGGGGCCTAGTGTGGTTGTGTACGTGTGATATACATACACTTTTTTTGGATCATATTTTCTATTCCGCTATTTAATCAAAAACCTTTGGGGATCAGTTAAATTGGGGGATAGTCTGTGTTGGTACGTGTGAGAGAGATCCACCTTTCCAAGTTTTTGGGGTTCATCTCATACTTCTGAAGATTTGAGGGTGCTGCCTGTTCCATACCCCCCCTACTCCTCATCTAGCCTTTTAGGGGTACAAACAATAGTAATTGGGGCCTAGTGTGGTTGTGTACGTGTGATATACATACACTTTTTTTGGATCATATTTTCTATTCCGCTATTTAATCAAAAACCTTTGGGGATCAGTTAAATTGGGGGATAGTCTGTGTTGGTACGTGTGAGAGAGATCCACCTTTCCAAGTTGTTGGGGTTCATCTCATACTTCTGAAGGTTTGAGGGTGCTGCCTGTTCCATACTCCCCCTACTCCTAGCATTTTAGGGGTACAAACAATAGTAATTGGGGCCTAGTGTGGTTGTGTACGTGTGATATACATACACTTTTTTTGGATCATATTTTCTATTCCGCTATTTAATCAAAAACCTTTGGGGATCAGTTAAATTGGGGGATAGTCTGTGTTGGTACGTGTGAGAGAGATCCACCTTTCCAAGTTTTTGGGGTTCATCTCATACTTCTGAAGATTTGAGGGTGCTGCCTGTTCCATACCCCCCCTACTCCTCATCTAGCCTTTTAGGGGTACAAACAATAGTAATTGGGGCCTAGTGTGGTTGTGTACGTGTGATATACATACACTTTTTTTGGATCATATTTTCTATTCCGCTATTTAATCAAAAACCTTTGGGGATCAGTTAAATTGGGGGATAGTCTGTGTTGGTACGTGTGAGAGAGATCCACCTTTCCAAGTTGTTGGGGTTCATCTCATACTTCTGAAGGTTTGAGGGTGCTGCCTGTTCCATACTCCCCCTACTCCTAGCCTTTTAGGGGTACAAACAATAGTAATTGGGGCCTAGTGTGGTTGTGTACGTGTGATATACATACACTTTTTTTGGATCATATTTTCTATTCCGCTATTTAATCAAAAACCTTTGGGGATCAGTTAAATTGGGGGATAGTCTGTGTTGGTACGTGTGAGAGAGATCCACCTTTCCAAGTTGTTGGGGTTCATCTCATACTTCTGAAGGTTTGAGGGTGCTGCCTGTTCCATACCCCCCCTACTCCTCATCTAGCCTTTTAGGGGTACAAACAATAGTAATTGGGGCCTAGTGTGGTTGTGTACGTGTGATATACATACACTTTTTTTGGATCATATTTTCTATTCCGCTATTTAATCAAAAACCTTTGGGGATCAGTTAAATTGGGGGATAGTCTGTGTTGGTACGTGTGAGAGAGATCCACCTTTCCAAGTTGTTGGGGTTCATCTCATACTTCTGAAGGTTTGAGGGTGCTGCCTGTTCCATACTCCCCCTACTCCTCATCTAGCCTTTTAGGGGTACAAACAATAGTAATTGGGGCCCAGTGTGGTTGTGTACGTGTGATATACATACACTTTTTTTGGATCATATTTTCTATTCCGCTATTTAATCAAAAACCTTTGGGGATCAGTTAAATTGGGGGATAGTCTGTGTTGGTACGTGTGAGAGAGATCCACCTTTCCAAGTTGTTGGGGTTCATCTCATACTTCTGAAGGTTTGAGGGTGCTGCCTGTTCCATACCCCCCCTACTCCTCATCTAGCCTTTTAGGGGTACAAACAATAGTAATTGGGGCCTAGTGTGGTTGTGTACGTGTGATATACATACACTTTTTTTGGATCATATTTTCTATTCCGCTATTTAATCAAAAACCTTTGGGGATCAGTAAATTGGGGGATAGTCTGTGTTGGTACGTGTGAGAGAGATCCACCTTTCCAAGTTTTTGGGGTTCATCTCATACTTCTGAAGATTTGAGGGTGCTGCCTGTTCCATACTCCTCCTCCTACTGCTCAACCATCCTTTTAGGGGTACAAACAATAGTAGTTGGGGCCTAGTGTGGTGGTGTACGTGCGAGATACATACACTTTCTTTTTGATCATATTTTCTATTCCGCTATTCAATTAAAACCTTTGGGGATCAATTCAATTGCGAGATAGTCTGTGTCGGTACGTGTGAGATCCACCTTTCCAAGTTGTTGGGGTTCATCTCATACTTCTGAAGATTTGAGGGTGCTGCCTGTTCCATACTCCTGCTCCTACTGCTCAACCATCCTTTTAGGGGTACAAACAATAGTAATTGGGGCCTAGTGTGGTTGTGTACGTGCGAGATACATACACTTTTTTTGATCATATTTCCTATTCCGCTATTCAATAAAAACCTTTGAGGATCAATTGAATTGCGGGATAGTCTGTGTCGGTACGTGTGAGATCCACCTTTCCAAGTTTTTGGGGTTCATCTCATACTTCTGAAGATTTGAGGGTGCTGCCTGTTCCATACTCCTCCTCCTACTCCTCATCCATCCTTTTAGGGGTACAAACAATAGTAATTGGGGCCTAGTGTGGTTGTGTACGTGCGAGATACATACACTTTTTTTGATCATATTTCCTATTCCGCTATTCAATAAAAACCTTTGAGGATCAATTGAATTGCGGGATAGTCTGTGTCGGTACGTGTGAGATCCACCTTTCCAAGTTTTTGGGGTTCATCTCATACTTCTGAAGATTTGAGGGTGCTGTCTGTTCCATACTCCTCCTACTCCTCATCCATCCTTTTAGGGGTAGAAACAATAGTAATTGGGGCCTAGTGTGGTTTTGTACGTGCGAGATACATACACTTTTTTGGATCATATTTCCTATTCCGCTATTCAATAAAAACCTTTCTAGGGCAAGATCTTAAATTACAGAAATATGAGGAGACCGTCAAATAAGGGCCGTGGCCTGGGTCGTGGTGCTGCTGGTAGAGCTCCTGTTGCAAGGAGAGGACGTGGTCGATCTGTGCCAGCTACACGCACAAGTGAAACACCTTCCTCAAGTGTGAGTAGGCGACAGAACCTGCATCAGTATTTGGTAGGGCATCAAACGCCCCTAGAAGTGATGAGGCCAGAACAAGTTGAGGCGATAGTAGATTGGTTTGCTGCTGACAGTGCCTCCAGTTCCTTCACATTGTCTCCCACCCAGTCTACTGCAGAAAGGTCAGAGTTGGCACCTGCAGCCAATGTCCAACCGTCTTTCACCTCACCCCCTTGCAAATCAGGCCAGCAGTCTGAGCCCCAAGCCATACAGCAGTCTCTTATTCTTTTTGAGGACTCTGTCAGCAGGGTTTCCCAGGGCCATCCACCTAGCCCTGCCCCAGAAGTGGAAGAGATTGAGTGCAGCGATGCCCAACCACTTATTTCTCAAGATGAGTACATGCAAGGATCATCGCAGCACGTCTCCGATGATGACGAAACGCAGGTGCCAACTGCTGCGGCGTTCAGCATTGTGGAGACCGACAAGGAGGGCAGGGGTGAAGACTGGGTGGAAGATGATGTGGAGGACGATGAGGTCCTCGACCCCACATGGAATGAACGTCATGCAGGTGACCTGAGTAGTTTGGAGGAAGAGGCGGTGGTCGCACAGAGCCACCAGCACAGCAGAAGAGGGAGCAGGGTGCAGAAGCGGAGCGGCCGTGCCCTAGACACTACGCCCGCTACTGCCCAACGCAGCAAGGGAACGAGCGCACCAAAGTCAGCTCAAAGGAGTTCTCTAGCGTGGAAGTTCTTTAGAAAATGTGCTGATGACAGGACACGAGTGGTTTGCACCCTGTGCAATCAGAGCTTGAAGCGAGGCATAAACCTTCTCAACCTGAGCACAACCTGCATGATCAGGCATCTAAGTGCAAAGCACGAGCTGCAGTGGAGTACACACCTTCAAAACCAAGAAACGTCTCTGGCTCATCCTGCTTCCTCTTCTGCTGCAGTCTCGGCCGCTCCAGCCACATCTGTAGTGATACCGGCACCTGCCACCCCGCAAACAGACGATCTGTCAGCAACACCACCACCTGGGTCACCAACAACCATCTCCACAATGTCCCGTGGAAGCGTTCAGCTTTCCATCTCCCAAACACTTGAGAGGAAGAGGAAGTACCCCCCTACCCACCCGCGATCCCTGGCCCTGAATGCCAGCATTTCAAAATTATTGGCCTTTGAAATGCTGTCATTCCGTCTGGTGGAGACGCACAGTTTTAAAAACCTTATGTCGGTGGCTGTCCCACAGTACGTCGTGCCCAGCCGCCACTACTTTTCCAGGCAAGCCATCCCTTCCCTGCACAACCAAGTGGGGGAAAATATCAGGTGTGCACTGCGCAACGCCATCTGTGCCAAGGTCCACCTAACTACCTACGGATACGTGGACCAGTAAGCACGGTCAGGGGCGTTATATCTCCCTAACGGCACACTGGGTAAATGCAGTGGCGGATGGGCCTGAGGCGGATAGCAATTTGGCGCATGTCCTTCCACCACCGAGGATTGCAGGGCGCTTCAGTTTGCCTCCTGCCTCCTGTTCCTAACTCCTCCTACTCCGCTTCCTCATCCTCTACCGCCTCCTCATCCGGACAGCGTAACACCTTCACCACCAACTTCAGCACGGCCAGGGGTAAACGACAGCAGGCAGTTTTACAACTTGCCTGTTTGGGGGACAAACCACACACCGCGCAGGAGTTGTGGAGGAGCATGGAACAGCAGACAAATGAGTGGTTGCTGCCAGCGAGCCTCAAGCCCGGCCTGGTGGTGTGCGATAACAGGCGAAATCTCATAGCAGCTCTGGGCCTAGCCGGTTTGACGCACATCCCTTGCCTGGCGCATGTGCTGAATTTGGTGGTGCAGAGGTTCCTTAAAAACTACCCCGATATGTCAGAGCTGCTGCAGAAAGTGCGGGCCGTTTGTGCGCACTTTCGGCGTTCTCACCCTGCTGCTGCTCGCCTGGCAGCGCTGCAGCGTAACTTCGGCCTTCCCGCTCACCGCCTCATATGTGACGTGCCCACAAGGTGGAACTCCACCTTGCACATGCTGGAAAGACTGTGCGAGCAGCAGCAGGCCATAGTGGAGTTTCAGCTGCAGCACGCACGCGTGAGTCGCTCTGCGGAACAGCACCACTTCACCACCAATAACTGGGCCTCCATGCGAGACCTGTGTGCCTTGTTGCGCTGTTTTGAGTACTCCACCAACATGGCCAGTGGCAATGACGCCGTTCTCAGCTTAACTATCCCACTTCTATGCCTCCTTGAAAAAACAATTCGGGCGATGATGGAAGAGGATGTGGCACAGGATGAGGAGGAGGAGGAGGATGAAGAGGTAACATTTCCAAGGCTTTCAGGGCAGTCATTCGCAAGGGGCTCCGAGGGTGGGTTCCTGCACACGCAAACGCCAGGGACGCAATTGTCCAGCAGGGGCACAGTTCTGGAGGATGAGGAGGATGAGGAGGAGGAGGAGCTGGAGGAGGAGATGGAACCATGTTCACAGCAGGGTGGCACCCAGGCCAGCTCATGGCCATCACTGGTGCGTGGCTGGGGGGATACAGAGGACACGGACGATACACCTCCCACAGAGGACAGCCTTTCGTTGCCTCTGGGCAGCCTGGCACACATGGGTTGGCCATATTCACTGTTACCGCTCTTCTGTCACTTGTAAACACAGAAGTCTGGCTTCTATGCTCGCTTCCCCAGGCAGCACCCTCAGAACCTCCCCACACAGCGTGAAGGCCGGACAAGGAGGGACAGTTGGCGATGCATGGATGTGTTTATGGGCTTCAGAGACAGCATCCCATGTTGAATTAGGCATGCATGGCTGCACCCTTCCTCCTCTGGGTGCATGGCAAGGCACGGCCCTTAAGGCCCTTCAAAATCCTCAGCACCAAGCCCATGATGCTGTTAATCCGGCCCTGGTCCTCCTCCACCGCCGCTTCCACCTACACTGCCCATAGGTGTGCGCAGCCTATTGCATTAAGGTGTGCACCCCAAAGTTGAAATACACATGCATGTGTTTGCCAGCAGGGAGAGTAATGTATCGGGGCCATGTACCTGTAGGCAAGGAGAAATAGAGCAGAGCAGGTCCCAGGGAGATCTTTCCCATCTCCTCACTGGCAATGCTATGTGCCCTAGGTGATTAGGGTGTGCCCAGGCACACCCAGCACACCCTGTGCGCACGCCTATGTCACCGCCACATCCACCACCACCTCAACCTCCCTCCTACTCCATATGGGCCTCGTCCTTCAGAGATGAAGAAGAACATTGTTTTATTTTTCTGTTTTTTTTTGTTGTTTTAAGTTATTTCCCTATCCACATTTGTTTGCAGAGCACTTGCCATGCACTTAATTACGTTTTGCTGCCATTTGCAGCACTCTAGCCCTTTCCTTTGGTGTTTTAGAGCCATTTTAGTGCCTTAAAGTTCGGGTCCCCATTGACTTCAATGGGGTTCGGTGTCCGGGAAAAGTTCGGTAAAAGTCCGGGACACGGACCCGGACTTTTTTTTAAAGTTCGGCCGAACCCGTCGAACACGGACATCTAGGTGTCCGCTCAACCCTAGCAAGGACGTAAGGTAGAGTCTTTCTTTTCAACAAAGAACAAGGCTGCTCCAGCAGGGGATGTTGAGTGTCTAATAAACCCCTTCTCTAAATTCTCATCAAGCCACTCCCTGAGCACCTTTAAGGTATTTCTGCACCAGGGAGTAGCTCAATGGGGCAATCATATGGGCGATGAGGAGGTAACTGGTCGGCGTTCTTCTTATCACAGACATCCTGAAACTCATGGTATTGTGGAGGCAGTTTGAGATATGACTGTGCTGTAACCACATCCAACTGCGTTTCCTTAATCTGTGGAGAACTAATTGGACAAGGCTCTCTACAGTATTCCTCACAATGGTGGGATGTAAAATTTATAACGCGTGCTTCCCAATTGATTGAGGGATTATGGGTGGAAAACCAAGGGATGCCCAAGATCACAGGAAATTTAGGTGACGTAATCAGCTGAAAACTGATGGTCTCACGATGGTTAGCCTCAAATTGGAGAACCAAAGGGACTGTTTCATGGGTAACAGGTCCTGAAGTTAAGGGTGATCCATCCACTGTCTCCATATCGACTGGGGCTAATTTATTTCTTGTCTGAATCATATTGTTTTTGGCAAAGTCTATGTCCATAAAGTTCCCCCCTGCACCAGAGTCCAGCATAGCAGAGCAAGGAATCTCAATGCCCTCAGAGATAAGTTTAATAGGGAGGACAAAATGAGGTAGTGAAGAATTTACTTTATTTTCTTCCTGGACCAACGGGGAGATGGACTGGCTAATGGAGTTTATTTGTTCAGGCGTGATCACATCAACCGATGCAATTGTTCTTCTAACCTTGTTAGGGCAGTTAATTGCATAATGACCAGAATCTCCACAGTAAAGACATAGGTTCTCAGAACGTCTTTTTTCTTTCTCCTGAATGGAAATGGATCTCTTAATTGCATCTACCTGCATTGGCTCAGGAGTGTTAGAATTAGGAGCAACTTTGAAATCCTGCTGAACAAATGGAGTAGCAGAGAAACGCATGCCACTCTTACTTGCAAACATTCCCAGCCTCTCCTTCCTCCTTTCTGTAAGTCTCTGATCAATTTTGATACATAATTGGATGAAGGCATCAAGATCATCAGGAGTCTCAACTCTAGCGAGCTCATCCTTTACCTGTTCAGAAAGCCCTCGGCGGAACTGACTCTTTTGCGCAGCAGGGTTCCAAGTAGTATCTGCAACCCAACATCTGAATTCTGCTGTGTACTCAGCGACAGAGTGTCTTCCCTGCCTCATACTATGCAGCTTTGCTTCAGCAGTAGCACAGCGGTTGGGATCATCAAAAACCTGATCCATTGCGGTCAAAAAGGTCTGCAGATTATTTAAAATAGCACTGTCCTGCTCAATATATGGGGAGGCCCAAGCTAGAGCTTCTCCAGTCAGAAGTTCGAGAATCAAGGTTACCTTTCTCTTCTCAGAAGGAAATGCAGCAGGGTGTGTTTGAAAATATAAACGACACTGATTTAGGAAACCCCTGTAATGATGGCGGTCTCCATTAAACTTGGATGGTAAAGGCTGAGGCATATGTGTGATAGTATCACCTCGGTCCAGTAGTAGTCTCTGCAGAGCATGAATCTCCTTCTGTTGTCTTTCCAATAGACTTTCTAGTTTATTAACTTTTTCTTGGCAGGTAACACCAAATTCTTGCAGCTCAGCAATTTGTTGCCTGAGAGGAGTCACGATGCTTGCTATAGCGGCCTCCATATTTTGGGCCAGAATATTCTGTCACGATCCGGGGTCAGGCTCGAAGACCAGTAGCTATAGCAGTCGCAGGTCACACAGGAACCAGCAGGATAGGAACACTGACAGGTCACCCAGGCAGATGACGCAGGCTCACCTGAGGTGCGGAGTCTAAGTACTAACCGGTCTTCACCAGCGCTCCTGAAGGTGGAGATGGATTTTGCTGCGTGTTAGCACCAGGTCGCGGTCCTCAAGATCGCCCCACCAGGAAGTGAGCAAGTCAGAGTCCAGTAGCAGATAGGGATTAAGCTGAAGCGTAGTCAAGGAGTAGCCAAAGGTCGGTAACCAGTAGTTGCAGGTTGGGATCAAACAGAAGAGTAGTCGAGGAACAAGCCAAGTGTCGATAACGGATGGTAGCAAAGATACAGACGGCAGCAGGAGAGACAAGCGAGATATCGGCTGTTTAAGGCACAATATTCTGGCGACCAGGAAGTGCAAAGACATGGTTTATAACAGGAAGTTCATGGGAGGAGCAAAGGGTTCAAGGTTCAAGGCAATAAAGATTCACAGCAGGATCATTCAAGGATTTGTCCAGGGAGCTGTCCAGCATTCCAGGTAGCTCAGTGAGTAGAGTCATTGCCAGACACCATGGAGGTCCCAGGTTCAAGTCCGGGTCCTAACACTTGCCTACAGTCAAGCATGGTAGTGGAAGTGTCATGGTCTGGGGCTGCATGAGTGCTGCTGGCACTGGGGAGCTACAGTTCATTGAGGGAACCATGAATGCCAACATATACTGTGATATACTGAAGTAGAGCATGATTCCCCTCCCTTCGGAGACTCGGCCACAGGGCAGTATTCCAACATGATAACGACCTCAAACACGCCTCCATGATTACCACTGTCTTGCTAATGAAGCTGTGGGTAAAGGTGATGGACTGGCCAAGCATGTCTCCAGACCTAAACCCCATTGAGCATATGTGGGGCATCCTCAAACGGAAGGTGGAGGAGCGCAAGGTCTCTAACATCCACCAGCTCTGTGATGTCTTCATGGAGGAGTGGAAGAGGACTCCAGTAGCAACCTGTGAGGCTCTGGTGAACTCCATGCCCAAGAGGGTTAGGACAGTGCTTGAAAATAATGGTGGCCACACACAATATTGACACTTAGGGCCCAATTTGGACATTTGCACTTAGGGGTGTACTCACCTTTGTTGCCAGCGGTTTAGACATTATTGGCTCTGTGTTGAGTTATTTTGAGGGGACAGCAAATTTACACTGTAATACAAGCTGTACACTCACTACTTTACATTGTAGTAAAGTGTCATTTCTTCAGTGTCGTCACATTAAAAGATATAACAAAATATTTACAAAAATGTGAGCGGTGTACTTACTTTTGTGAGATACTGTATATATATATATACATATATATATATATATATATATACACGATCCCAGGGGCGTATCTGTCGTGAGGCAATCAAGGCATTTGCCTTGGGCAGCATTTTTCAGGGGCACGTGTCACTTCTGGGTAGAAGGGAGTCAGGGACACTATGAGTAAGTGGTGGGTGGGTGGGGGGGGGCTCGGGTACCCAGCGCTGTGCTGCAGCCGCTGCCCTCCCCCCTCTAGACTAGGCCCGAACCCCGTGCAGCGATTTCAGCGCCGATTCCAGTCCCGACTCCTCTGCAGCTCCCCGCTCTACCTGGCCCATGCTCAGTAGCGGTGATACCCAGCGGCTCCGCCTGCAACCTGGCCATACCCAGCTTTCTACTAGAAGATCTTTGGGGAAATCCCAGGTCCAGCTCCTCCAGCAGCTGCCAATATGTCACCTTCAGAAGCAGGTACTCCCTGGGCAGTGCTCTGTGCTCCGGCTGCGGTGGTCTGGCCAAAAGCAGGGTTGTTTTCTCCTCCTACTCCTTAGCTGTCTAAAACCTTGGTCAGGCTGAGATGCAGCTTCCCCCCAGCCCAGCTTCAGGACACCATGGACTTCACCCTGGCAGATACCATCAATCCTGAGTGCAAAGCCAACAGGACCAAGAAGAAGGCTGAGACGCAGGGGCTCAACGACAGGTTCTCCAACTGGAGAGGGACAACCAGGCATATGACCCCCAGAGACTCAGAGAAAAGTAAGTCTTAGGGGTACTGAAATAAAGCAGTACAATGAACCAAAATGCTATGTTTAATTTATGGGTGGAGGGTGGTGGGCTGAATCATCTACTGGTTGCTCAGAGGAGGGGGGTCTAGAGTCTAAAATGGGTTTCCTGAGATGGGAGGTTCAAAGTTTAGATTAGGAGTTCCTCAGAAGTGGGGTCCAGTGAATAGATCAGGGGATCCTCAGAAAGGGGGTTCCAGTATCCAGATCGGGGGGATCCTGAAAGGGGGGAATGATGTGCTGGTTCCTTAGAGGGGGGGACTCATTAACTGGTTCCCTAGGGGAGATCCACAGCCCAGATGGGGGTTCCTTAGAAGGGAAAACTGTATACTGGTTCTTTAGGGGGGTTCACATTAGGCGTTCCCAACCAGAAGATTGAATCATCTACTGGTTCTTTAGAGGGGGGCCCAGCGCTAGGGGGGTTGACACCATGTGTTACTGCACCAGGTGACACCAACCCTAATGACGCCACTGCCCATGTGTAGGGATGGGAGCTGGCTACGTCTAGCATAGGGGGAAAGAGGAGGCGGCACACAACTCACACCAAGCACACCCACAGTCCGGTCCTCGGGGGAACATCAGGCGGTGTGCGGGGCATGTGATCGGATCACTGCCACTGTCCCAGAGGGATTATCAGGTGGTATGCATTGGAGAAAATCCAGTAGTCAACAAAGTCACTGGGTTGAAGAGCTGCAAGCACCAGACACCCCCAACACCGAGGTAAATCCAATCTGCACAGCTGTGCCGGATCTGTGTATAGAGACTGCACTGCACACACCCCCATCCCCTCTACCAACTCTCTGTGTGTTGCCCTCCCCCTTACGCTCTCTCTTTTACCCCCACCTCTGAAGACGTGAAGTTCTACTAGGAAGAGGTGGAGCCTAAAGAGGAAGGGGTGGGGTTTACAGATGAAGGGGTGGATCTTAAGCAAGAAGGGATGGGACAAATTTAGGTGGGGGGGGGCGCCCAATTTTAGTCTTGCCTAGGGCAGCATAAAGCCAAAATACACCACTGCGTGATCCTGCACAGGAGGGCCACCCTGTAGTAGTAAAACTGGTTAACACTTCTATTTCTGAAAGAATTCCTAATTTATAGCATTTTTTCACACCTGTCTAAAACTTTTGCACAGTAGTGTATGCATTAATTTTATATCTATGTAGATACACTCACAGTCAAGCAATTCCTTCTGGAAAATTTCAAGCGATGCAACACATACAGTATCAGGATACGATCAATGAATCCATCTTGTGTAATGAATGATTGTCAGACACACAGGCAGATGTTTAATCAATCATACGCGGTCATCAAAATTTCACAATGGCCCATAACTTGACAACATGGAAATCAATGGAAAGCAGGCTAAATCCAACAACTGTCAGGTCTGTGGTTTACAACTCTAATTCCATCATATCAGACGCTCATATTAATACATGTGTGGCCATCTTTCTTTATCATCAGAGCAGTTTTCCTGAGTAGAAAATTTCCCCTTGTTTCCTGTTTTGGTGAAAACCAGGGCCGTTTTGACAATGAAGCTGATGGAGGTAGCAGACTCAGAAGAGGCACATTCAGGGAGGGACACTGAGGTCATATTGTCCACACTGGACACTCAATAAGGCTCAGACTGACAAAATCATAGGTTCAGCATTACTGAGCTCCCTGGCTGCCCCTTGCACCCCTCACACAGGCAGGAGCCACAACTGGGCCTCCTAAGTGACAAACAGCCTGGCTCAGGGTCACTGAGAACAGCACCGCCAGCAAATGCCTCTGCCTGTGATTGTTGCAGTGGCTGGGCAGAGACTTTTATAAAGTGATGCTGATCCAGCTTTTTTTTAAAAAACTTCATATGGTGCAGTGACCATCTTTGCTGCTGTTATTTTTATTCATGGATATCCATTCTATTTTTGTATAGTGCAATTCCTTTGCATGGTTCTTCTCTACCCCCTCTCCTGTGTTAAAAAGTTATTAATAAAAAAACAAACAAACTATTATTATAAAAGTTTGGACTTTAGATATATTGAAACCAGGGCAGCCATCAGAAATTTCAGGGCCCCTTATACAGCTTTAGGCCTGGGCTGAATGGGCCTGACCACCAACAATCCCCAGGGCCCAGCCACTGGCCGTTCCATCAAATGCCTACTGGCTATCCCAGTGAGTCCTTTAGCACACCCACTTTTATTTTCACACTCTTACAAAATAGATATAAAAGATATACATGAATGAAGAGTGTAATCCAAGTCATCAGTGTTTTCAAAATTTAACAGTTAAGGCCCCTTTCACACTGGTGGACCAATCCAGTCCGCTTGCCCATTTTTCAGACGTACCCAATCGGATTCCTCTCTATGAAGCAGTGGATGTCAACGAACATGTGTCCGTTTACACCTGCCAGCACCTAATCCAATCTGCTAAAAACAGACGGGGATTGGTTCCCCAACATCTATCGGATCAAGCCGACAGTTGAATGGAAACGGACAGGTGGCCCGTTTCCATCCGATCATCCCATGTGTCTGTGTCCACTCTGCTTCAGTGGAGCAGACACGAACCTGCCATTCGCTTGCTCAGTGGGGAACAGCAACGAGATCCCCTGCTGAGCAGATTCGCCATGTGTGATAGGGGCCCAAGGAATTATATTTTGTCCAGAAAAAATGAAGCCTGTCACTACATTTTACCTCTCCTTCCTTTACATGCCCATTTCACAGTGAAATAGGCATGTAAAGGAAAGGGTGGGTAACATTTTCACCCTACCTTCCTTCAAATGGCCCTAGCCAACAAAGAGACATTCCTATCCAGCAAAGAGACAGCCCAATCCAGCAAAGAGACATCCTCTCTCTAGAAAAGAGACATCCCAATATATCAAAGAGACATCCCCTCCAGCAAAGAGATAGCCTAATCCAGCAAAGAGACAGCCAAAGTGTCTGTTAACATCTGCCAGCACCTGATCCGATCCACTAAAAACAGACGGATAGGGATTCATTCCCCATCCGTCTGTAGGATCAGATGATAGTTGGATGGAAACTGACAGGTGGTCGGCTTCCATCTGACCACCCCATGTGTCTGTGTCCACTCTGCATCAGCGGAGTGGACACGAACCTATCATTCGCTTGCTTAGTGGGGATCAGTGAAGAGATTCCCCCCTGAGCAAGAGGATACACTGATGATTTTTCCCCCGTGTGAAAGGGGACCAAGGAATTATATTTTCCCAAACAAATATGTACATTTTACCTCTCCTTCACTAAAGTCTGGCATGACTTCCCCTCCAGCAAAGAGACAGACCAATCCAGCAATGAGACAGCCCAATATAGCTAAGAGAAATCCCCTCCAGGAAAAAGAGCCCAATCCAGCAAAGACACAGCCCAATCCAGCAAAGACACAGCCCAATCCAGCAAAGAGACAGCCCAATCCAGCTTAGAGACATCCCCTCCCGCAAAGAGACAGCCACAAAGCATTAGCTCAGCTCACAGGTATAGGAATTATACAGCAGCAATGAAACATTAAATAGGCAGGTTGGTTCACGAAAGCTCTACCCTTCCTCTTCACAGCCACCATCCAGCCAAGCTCTAATCACCATATAAGATGTGGCCCTTCCCTCAATTTGACTGAACCATGCTTCACCACCGGTCACACGACCCCCACCAACCCGCTCACCCACTGCCACCTACCAAATAAAGGAGCTCAGCTGCAGCAGAGTAGGCAGTTTAGGATGCCCGGTTGGCATGGCCCCTCGAGACGCCTGGGCCCCCTATGTTTGTATCAGCTGTCCTTCCCTGATGGCGGCTCTGTTTGAAACCAGGAATCACTGTTGCATATTTAACATATATTTGATCCTAGAGTCCCCTGGTTCCCAAACTACAGCCTTGGGTTCACTCTGCAGCCCTTTGGCACTTTTCCTGCAGCTTTTGGGGCCCCTGCAGACACTCATTTTTTCCCTTATTGTCCTGTTATAGTAGTAATTTTGTAGCAGTCTCATAGTATGTCACCGATCAATGACTGTCTTCTAAAGCTCGACCCTGGTCTCCAACAACAACTCCTATAGCATGTTCACAGTCTCTGAAAGTCTCCTGCAGCATATCCACAGTCTCTGCCCATCTCTTGTATCATATCCACAGTCTCTGACCATCTCTTGTATCATATCCTCAGTTTCTGACCATCTCTTATATAATGTCTGCAGTCTCCAACCATCTCTTGTATCATGTCTGCGGCCCCTGATCATCTTTTGCATCATGTCCACAGTCTCTGACAATCTCTTGTATAATGTCTGCTGTCTCCAACCATCTCTTGTATCATTTCTGCAGTCTTAGACCATCTCGCCTCAGACCATCTCTTATATTATGTCCACAGTCTATGACCATCTCTTGCATCATGCCCGCAGTCTCTGACTATCTCCCGTATTATGACTATTTCCTGTACCATATCAACATCTCTGACCATCTCCTATTTTATAAACACAGTCTCTGACTATAACTTTGTATCATGCCCACAGTCTTTGACTATATCCTGTTGTGTCAGCAGCCTGAAACTAAATTTTATTTGATGCCTTTGGTGATTTTGGGGGCTGCAATTGGGGCCTCCCCCCCCCCATATCAAGAAAGTTGACCACCACTGCAATAGGCATCATTCACAGAGGCGCTAAGGTCAGCACACTGTGAATTGGTTTGAACGGTTTGTTTATACAGCTAGAACTTCCAGGTGCTTCATGCAGACAGCCCATGTCAGTCTATGAAGACATAGTGGCTGCATGAACACAGTTCTAGACATGTTCTGCTCATCTACATGCCTATCAAATTAGAGTGCATACCTCCTAACTTTTGAAGTTGAGAATGAGGGACACTTCAGGGGGACAGTGACCTCACCAAGGTGAAAAGTGGGTGTGGCTAAAGAAGGTAGGTGTGGATAAATTTTGATGGCCTGGAGGAAGAAATTCAGACACTCCAGGTAGAATAGTTATGCAGTGCATGCAACACATGTCGGCAAACAGTGGGTGCTGCCGAACTGTTAACAGTGGGGCTTAAGGGGCATGGGTAAACAAAATGCAGGCTTCATTGTACCTATGCTTTGTTTGCTGTGCCACAAGCAGGAGTCTTACAAACACATATAAAGCTCAGCACAATCATCAAAAATCTCTTCCATTGCATACAGAATGATTTTGTGCATTAAAAATAGACAGAGAGCTTACACTTTTCCCCATGCCTACCTTAAAGAACAACATAAATTATTAAGGGCTGGCTTAGCAACCAGCAACTGTTGAGACTGAGATATGGAACGCTTTGTTCAGATGTAGGTCATGTACAATAGAATGTATATAATGCAGAAGTGTGTAATGTCCAAAATAGTGAAGTGAGTGCAGGAGTCTATTATACTGTATAATATAATGTATATAGTGCAGGAGTCTGTAACATACAATATAATGTATAACGTGCAGGAGTCTGTAATGTACAATAGTTCAGAATGCAGGGGAAAGGAGTATGATGCAATGTGCATTAGTTGTCAGACGTACAAAACCAAAAAGAGTGCAGGAGTCAGAGGTGTGTAACGCGCAATTTAGGGGTCAGGCGAGTAGAAATTCCTCTCTTAAAGTAATCCCCCCCATTCAGTAAACCCCCCCCCTCAAAAAAACAGCACTAATCTGCACTCTTACCCCTCCCAGCCCAAATCTTTGCTTCATCCTGCACAAATCCCCAACTCCTAGAACAAATTCTGCTTTACCCTCCAAATTCTCCCATCCAAAACAAATCATACTTCAGCCCCCCGAATCCCTATTCATAGCACATTTCATTTTCCCCTCCAAATCCCTCCCCAACAAAAATCCTCCTTCCCATCAATTCCCCCTCCTGGAGCAAATCCCTTCCCAGTGGTCTTGGGTCATTCACATTGGCACTGTGGCCTGTAGAGTGTGAATCAGCAGTTTGTTTATGTGGCCGGAGCTGTGTGCAGGCAGCTTATGTTACCCTGTGGAGCACAGCGGCTATGCAAACACAGCTGCAGGTCCTAATTTGACAGGTGTGTGGATGTACGGCCCAAACACAGACAGTGTGCATTCAGGGTCACTCACCTGCACCTGCACACCTGTCAAATTAGGACCTGTGGTATTGTTTGTACAGCCGCTGCGTCCCCCATAGAGTAGCAAGCAGCTCTAGCCACATGAATGAACCACTCTATCACATGGCCAGGGTGTCTGTATGAATAAATCTGTTTGGCTCTTGTTTATATGTGAGGTAAAGGGTCAGTAAAACCCCACAGTTACACTGTGCTTTTATCGCCCCCCAACTGCTACCCCTTTTAGCTGCAGAGGTAGAGCCTGGGGGTGTACACATGCTAAGGCCATGATTCTTTGCTTCACAATCGTGGCATGAATTATACTCCATGTTGAATGTGACCCATTCAAGTGAATAGCTCTGCTCTGCAAGTGCCCTGTAATTACATGCAATGCACGCTGTTGTGAAATGCTGATGTAAGTTTGAAGGGCTTAAAGCAGGCAGGGAGGAGGCGGTACAACACTTCCTTACCGCCTGAAAAGTGCTCACTAAAGAGTGACCTGAATGAAAGACCAAAGCATGTGTGAACAAACCCTTAATGAATTATATGTTTTATTATTTTTTTTACAGTTTTTAGAAATGTATTTATTTATTTACATTTTTAACAGCTCTTTTTTTTGGGGAGGGGGGGGGGGCTGTTGTGAAATAACAGACCCTTAAAGTTAAAGTTTCACTTTTGAGACAGAGAAAGGAATTGAGGACACGGATTCCTCAGTTCCTTTCTCTGCAGCCTCAGCTGCACTGGACAGGAAATGAACAGAAAGCATTCTGAACAGTTGCTCTTTATCATTCACAAACTGAAACGTAGTAAACACAGTTTACTATGTTTTAATGAACACAGGGCACACAAGAGGGATTAGAGAAATGTGGGCTGGCAGTAATCAGAGTGGTGGGGGGGGGGGGGCACCGGGTGCAGATACTGGAACTGATCTCCCTGCAACGCAGCCAGTGGGAAGGTAAGGAGGAGAAGCCAGCTGCAGGAGGATTGAAGCCCAAGAGTCAAGGAGCGGAGCAGGGGGATTTATGCAGCCCAGTGCTAGAACTCCTGTAAGAACACTTGTAAGATGTAGTACAGCACTTTAAGACCTTGTTTTCTGCATAGCAATCTGCATTTAGATTGCTGTTCAGAGAGCATTTGACAGGCAGTGAGGAGGCAGTGTATCACCCTCTCACTTCCTGCTTCAACCCCTTGAATGCTGCACAAATTTGCCTCAGCCACTTGGGGGTGATTACAGGGCACTCCCATTCAGTAGAATGGGCTATGGTCAGCAGGTGGTACTGTCCACTGAACATGATGGCTGGGATCATTTTTGCTGCGACACACTGCAAAGCATTACAGCCACGGTATGTGTACACTCTGGGAGTGTTTGGGGGCAATAAAACTATGGTGTAAAAGCATGGTTTTACTGCCCCCCAACTGCTAGGGTAAACAGGGCTTTAAAGCACTAACCAATGTTCTTTAACTGCATGAAAGCGTGCTATCGCTAGTCATTTTCAAAATTTTCTGGTGTGGACAAGCCCTAAAACGATAGGGAGTTCATGTGCAACTCTTATCCTCATTTCGATGTTTCGAAAATAATTTAATCTTCAGTATATTTTACTTTGTGCCTTTTTATATCATTGGGTTATCAACTCCAAATAATTTTACAGCATTTCCATTAGGAGGGCTTTACTTTTTTTTTTTTATTGCCGGTATATTTTTATTGGATTTTTCAAAAAAGTAGAACATAAAATAAAAGATAAAGAAACATTACTTGTACAATGACATTGGATCTAAAAGTGTAAAAATAGACATTAAAAGACAATCTAGTAGCAAAGAAAAGTTTGTGGCATTCAGTAGAAGAACTTGGTGGGCATCAGTTGTTTATTGGTAAAGTGTTTTACATATTGAATTCTTCTGCCATTGTTTTTTATTTATAAATATTGTAATGGGATTTCATAGCTTTTTAGTCAAAAGTGGCAAAAAATAAAATATTTTACTTGTGAACTGTGTAACTAATTTGTAATTTTGCAATTCATTTGTTGTGAAAGGATCCATAGGTAGTTTTGGTACCTGTATAATTCACCTTACAATATATGGTTGTTCCGAAATTTGCTTAGTGTTGTACTTGTTCAGATGATTTGCTATTTAACCCACAGCAAACAAAAGGCTGGTCCAAGGTGGACCCTGTGAAGACTGGACTAAATGAATGAAGAGCAGAAGATCATGTACTGTATGTGGTAATGATGTCTAAAATGCAACAACCACTAGGAAAAAATCTAATTATTTTGTTGGAAATCCTTTGTTGTTCTAATTGTATGTCACGGTTAGAAAAACTCATATAATCTGCACTGCAGGCAAAAAACTTTTGTATCAATGGTCTTTTGCTTGGTTCAGGAGAATTTGCTTTCCTGTAGGAGTGAAAACCCACTTGAAGAAGGGTAAATACATGTCAGAAGGAAACCAACTTCAAGCCCAATGCACCAGTCAGTAAATTCTGAATGATCTCAGAAGCTGATGTCAAGGACACATACCTAATAGTGCAGGGCATATATATATATCCATGCTGAGATTTAATTTATTTATATTTTTGCAAGAAGAATATAGTAAAAAATAATTTCAGGCAAGGCTATTATACTATAGATAGTACACTGGTCCAGGTTGGGCCTAACTATGCATGTACTATACCTGGCCGATGCCTCTGGATGCTGGAAATCACTAAAGTAGATACTGCTAGTGATCTCCAGGTCCTGTGCCGAGCAGCTGTACTCCTGCTTACTGAATACAGGAGATTGGACGCTCAGCACGGGTACCATTCAGAAAATACTTCGCATTTTCTGAATTAATGCAAAGCATTCTGTGATTGGACAAGGCAGGGGTGGTGATATGTTCTTCACCTCGTCCAATAAGAGAACTCTGAATTAATTTCGAAAATGCAAAGCATTCTCTGAATGGCGCCCCTGCTGAGCCAATTGGTGACTTTATGGCTCTGTGTTTTTCAGCTCTGTTGTCAGTCCTCCACATTACTGGAGCATTGGAGTCATTTGACTGCATAGGAAAACAATACAAACAGAACTTACCATTGCAGTGTATTAGAAAATGTATGAAGGTTAGGGGAACAATGGGGAGACAACATTTAAAAGTTGGTTTTATAACTTAGGCTTTCATTATACTGAAATGCCATTCAGATATGGCTTATGTGTATACCTGATTCCATTGTTTCCTACTTTTTATGCACCATAAAGATGACTTGAAAGATTTTACATTTGTAAAAAAAAGTTTCATATTTTCACTATCTTTCAGAAAAAGTAAAATGGCTTAGTGCTTTTATCTTGGTTATCTTAGAGCAGATCTAAAGAGTCATAAACTGTTTTTGTGCTCTGCTTCTTTTTACCCTTGGGCTATGTTACAGAGTCCAGACATTATAAGATACTAAGGAAATAGCTGATAAATATTTCCTTCACTGTAAAGGTGGTTAATATACTTATATTATTATTATTATACAGGCTTTAAATAGCACCAACAGTTTGCGCAGCGCTTTACAAAATAAATGGAGACAATACAGTTGCAATACAATTCAAGAGGGTAAGAAGGACCCTGTTAATGGGAGCTTAGAAACCAAAAGATTTCTTACAGATATGGCATCAATTTTACTCAGTCTGAATAATATATGTAATATATTCAAACAGTAAAATCTCATATACTGTAAGCATTTATATGGTAATGCAATTTGAAAAGTAATTTCCACTAACTTTAAATCTGTAGCTTTTATTTAAATAATACATGCAGGTCTTTGTTCAGACATTTATTCAGACACAAGCTATCGAGTTGTGTATCTGTGTAGTAGACACCCTGTCAGAAGAGCCTCCAATGGAGCATGCAAGTGGCCATAAGACACATTATTTAGGTATGGTCCACTGTTGAAAGAAAAGACCATCTAATTTTAGGACGCCAAATGCCATATAGTTAGGTTGTATGCACTCCCCAATATGCACCCATGACTGTCTGAATACCCAAACAGTGACTGCATGCGATGGGACTGTCACTGTTTGGCTGACAATTTTCCATCCGGCTCTTTTGGTTTTTCAATCAACTTTTGTGGAGCCAGGTGGTAACATCAGGGCCACCTCTGGCTCAAATTTCGATTGATATAGCAGGAATCATGTATGTCTCCTTCAAAAGACAAAAAACATAGGCAGAGAATACCTGGTCTCCAAGAACATGCTAAGTGTTTTGTCTGGAAGTCTTGCTGTGAGATAATAGGATTAGCCAGAGGATCAGTTCACCACAAATAGCTAAGGCCAATGATACACGTGTGGCCAGATATCATGACCCGTGTGCTGGTTAAGCCTTCTGGTCACTGCTGCCTAACAGCTTACCGCAACCAACCACCACCACTCCTCTGACGATCTGGCTACCACACATTTGTTTCCTCAGGTATTGGCTGAGAATAGTTGTAACACCAGTTCTGTTATCATCCAGCATACTGCCGTGCCCGACTGCCTGCAGCTTTTAAGAAAATTTTCTTACTTACATGTTGCCACATACGCTATAGTGCAGACCATTTAAATAGTGCATTGGCATTCGATATAATTGGTGATGTACAATCTCTGAAAAGACTAAATATCCAGACATAAATTCTGGGACTCACAGTTTATGTACATTTTGTTCCCAGTGAAGGTTTGTCAAGGGGGTGGTTACCATGTTGCAATATTTCACACCTAGCCATGGCTTTTGTGGTGTCCATAGGCGTATGTCCTGCTAGGAAGAATCCCTTCTAAGAGGTGTCCTCCCTGTTCTTCCCCTGCTACATTTTCCTCCTTATCTTCCCCCTCACTCCATGATCTAGGCTTTGCAAATGACCTCCACCTTGGGCACAAAAAACCCAATAGAGAAATAACCTGTTGTTATAAATCAAGATAAATTCTCATGCGCTGCCAAGCATACATGAAAAACAATGAGATGTAACAGTAGCTGCTGCCAACATCTCAAATGTGTCCCTACACCAAAAGATAAAAAGTGAAAAATTTGTGTAGAACCGCCATCCAAGCATAAATTCTATTAATTCACCTCTAAAAAACTCACTTCTCAATAGTCCATCAACTCAATAGTGTAAGTCATCCATACATACACATTTAACATCCCATATATGACCAAAGGATAATAATACAGTACATCAATTATCATAACAATAAATATAATGGTAATATTGTTAAAGAATATATAAGTATATATAAAAACTATATAATGGATAAATGAAATAAAAAGCACCCACTGTGTTGCAAATCCCTACTCTAGCAATAATTCTCAATATATTGCAAAAAAATATCTCATGAATGACAATCAGTGTACAGGTACAATATAAGTAAATCACAAGACACTGCAATAAGAATAAAGTGATGAATAACCCTTAAGATCAAAAAGGATAGACACATAATACATAGAATACATACACACTACAGCGCCATGTCTGGAGTCAGACACAGCCTAGAATCTGAAGGAGAAACTTCTGGAGAAGCCAGCCTTCTGTTTATTCCTTATGCCTGAATACTAATCCATTAAAGAGTGAGAAACGGAAGAGGACATACTTTGCCTACCTGTGGGGATATGCTGGACCTGGGATCCTGGAAAGTGATCTGACAAAGCAAGTATTCACCTACTTTTCGGGTCAGAGATGGAGGTGAGTATGCATGCCTGAAAGTGGTGGATCACTGTGGTACAAGTTTTCACAAGACACATGATGAACATATTAAGGAACACTTTGGCTCCATTCACACCTGAGCGTATCGTTTTCAGTTGGTTTTTCGGGTGTTTTTCAGGCGTTTTTTTGCATGTGTTTGAGGGCAGGCATTGACATCTAACAGAAATGCTTGTAATCTGCCAAAAAAAAAGCTCATGTACTTTTTTGAGCTTCAGGCGTTATGCTTCAGGCGACAAAATGCTCAGATGTAAATAGGGGCCATTGAAATGAATGGGATTTTGCTTGTTGGGCGTTTGGAGACTTCAGAGATGAGCGTTTGATGAGCTGAAAAACGCTCAGGTGTGAACAGGGCCTTTGAGTTTGTGAACTAGGACGTTTGATTGAACTGTTGTTGCTAAAATAGGGGTTTGCAACCCACTGGGTGTTTTGTATTTAATTTATCCATTATATAGTTTTTAAATAAATGTATATATTCTTTAACAATTTCACCAATTTATTTATTGATGTGATCATTGATGCACTGTAATATTATCCTTTAGTCATATATTATTATTATTATTATTTATTGAAATATGAATGGACGACTTACACTATTAAATTGATGGACTATTGAGAAGTGAGTTAGTTAGAGGGGAAATAATAGAATTGATGTTTGGAAGGTAGCAGTGCTACACTAATTTTACACATTTTAACCCCTTGTTATATGCTCTGTCTTCTTTGGATTCCCTACTCTCATAGTGGTGCTAATCGAGAGGTTGGTTGTACAGGAGTTGATAGCTTGAACTTGTGTACAACCAGCCTGCCCATACATAGATTGAAATTAGGCCCCTGCTAACCAGGCTGAATTTTGACCCATGTATGGCCTTATGCTGTCCACTGTCTAGTGATGGCTCTTGCATAAATGGAAGTGCTTTGGCCATTCCACTACCAAGGTTGGTCCTCGACAGGTTAGGTGATTGGTCTTTTAGACTTCACATGCTTTAGCTATCTGACTTGTTGCTATGTGATTCTTTTTCTAATCCAAAAATACAATTTTCTTAAGCAAATAATTTTATGTGAATCTGTTGCAAAGATCTTAACTTACGATTCTGCCAATAACAGCACTTCCTGTTTCTGTCACCCTTAGGCTGCTGCCTTGCAATTAGCAGAAGTGCTGTCTCCTGCTTGTAGGATGTCTCTCATCTAGCTGGATCAGCAATTGATCCAACTGGACTAGAGACATCCTACAGGCAGGAGACTCTTCCACCTGTTGAAGGAAGTACTTTCAGTGGAGTGTTTTGGCTCACTGACCTGATCAAATCATCTATATACTACATCTGTGATAACCATCACCTTTGATATGAGCATCAATATATAATGAACGATTTATGGGTGCTGTTGACATCACTCTGCTCCTTCAGTGACTCCCATTGATTGAGGTGTTATGGGACCCCTGTGCTGGCGTAGTGATGAACAGCATCCTTTAGTTGTAAGATTATTAGAGATTTTCACCTCACTCCTGAAGAAGCACTAAGGGAAATTAATTCTGGCCATATCCCCAACCAATATATCAATACCCAACTACTGTATGAACCTGGATTGTGGTGTTTTGTTATACAGTATAATCGAATAGTCCTAGTAGTGGTTATGGTATTGCCACTTGGAGCTGCTCGTAGTACTATATGTGAAACCTTAAGCTTATGTTTTTATAGCTGTGATTTTAACCTTTATATTGTCTGTATAAAATAATTATCAATATCAATATCAACATTTTAGCAGTGTTCTCTAAATATATTTATTTATATATAAAAATTGCAAAGATTTTGAAGTTATCATCATCTACAGTGCATAATATCATCCAAAGATTCAGAGAATCTGGAACAATCTCTGTGCGTAAGGGTCAAGGTTGGAAAACCATACTTGATGCCCATGATCTTCGGGCCCTTAGACTGCACTGCATCACATACAGGAATGCTTCTGTAATGGAAATCACAACATGGACTCAGGAACACTTCCAGAAAACATTGTCGGTGAACACAATCCACCGTGCCATTCGCCGTTGCTGGCTAAAACTCTACAGGCCAAAAAAGAAGCCATATCTAAACATGATCCAGAAGCGCAGGCGTTTTCTCTGGGCCAAGGCTCATTTAAATTGGACTGAAGCAAAGTGGAAAACTGTTCTGTGGTCAGACGAATCAAAATTTGAAGTTCTTTTTGGAAAACTGGGACGCCATGTCATCCGGACTAAAGAGGACAAGGACAACCCAAGTTGTTATCAGCACTCAGTTCAGAAGCCTGCTTCTCTGATGGTATGGGGTTGCATGAGTGCATGTGGCATGGGCAACTTACACATCTGGAAAGGCACCATCAATGCTGAAAGGTATATCCAAGTTCTAGAACAATATATGCTCCCATCCAGACGTTGTCTCGTTCAGGGAAGACCTTGCATTTTCCAACTTGACAATGCACGACAACATACTGCATCAATTACAACATCATGGCTGCGTAGAAGAAGGATCCAGGTACTGAAATGGCCAGCCTACAGTCCAGGTGTTTCACCCATAGAAAACATTTGGCGCATCATAAAGAGGAAGATGCGACAGAGAAGACCTAAGACAGTTGAGCAAATAGAAGCCTGTATTAGACAAGTATGGGACAACATTCCTATTCCTAAACTTGAGCAACTTGTCTCCTCAGTCCCCAAACATTTGCAGACTGTTAAAAAAAGAAGACGGGATGCCACACAGGGTAAACATGGCCTTTCCCCAACTTTTTTGAGATGTGTTGATGTCATGAAATTTAAAATCAACTTATTTTTCCCTTAAAATTATACATTTTCTCAGTTTAAACATTTGATATGTCATCTATGTTGTATTCTGAATAAAATATTGAAATTTGAAACTTCCACATCATTGCATTCTGTTTTATTTACAATTTGTACAGTGTCCCAACTTTTTTGTAATCGGGTTTGTAGATTTTTAAGTCCAATCTGTGGCCAACTATCATTTTCTAAGTCTGGCAAATGTGGCTTCCTTGTATACGGGTATTCTGTTTCTGTACAGAACCTCCCAAAATATGTTATTCCCTGTTGATGAGATTGGCTCCCTGCAGAGGAGCAGGGGATCTCCCATTCAGCACTTAGGAAGTAGGAAATGACTGCAGGAAGTGCAGGGAGTGAAAACTGTGTCAGCTTTCTCGGAAGGTTCTCGATTATCTAGGCCATTGTATAGCTTGTACTAGTCTAGTCACATTTAATTGGACTTTTTCCTAATGTTGAACATATTTGCTTTCTAGACAGATTACATTGCAAGAAAACATTGTCAGCATTACAGAACAAACATCCCACACTCCAAAGACATGCTGGTAGGTTAATTGCCTCCTGTCTAAGTTTGCCCTACAATGTGTATGTATGAATGCAAGTTAGAGTCCTTAGATTGTAAACTCCTTGAGGGCAGGGACTGATGTGAATGTACAATATATGTGTAAAGCTCTGTGTAAATTGATGGCTCTATATAAGTACAATAATAATAATAAAAAACACAAATTGGATGTGAATAACCACAACTGGCTACTGATACTAGCAGCAGATAGGACAATATAGTTTATTAAAATCTTTTTATTGCATGTACTGTAACTGGCCAGATTAGGATTGTTTTTTCTCTGCAAAAATGTAATTCATCCGGGCATATTTAACTTGAACTTTGGCTGACTAATGCTAATTCTGGTAAAATTCCAGTTGTGGGTGGCCCTACAAGCACTATGCAGGTTCTACTTCAAACTTTCAACTTCCTTTAGGCATTAAATGATAGACATGTTTTTGACGTATGAGACAAAATCTATCATGATATAGACCAGGGGTCTCCAAACTTTCTAAACAAAGGGCCAGTTTACTGTCCTTTAGACTTACAGTGATTGTAAATTCTTGTTTTTTTTTTCTATAAAAATAACAAACATGTTATACTACGTGCTCTATGCCAGCTCTGTCTAGTGGTTTTGCACAGAGCAGCCCAGATCCTCCTCTTCTCGAGTCCCTCCTCGGTGCTCCTGGCCCCTCCCTGCTGTTGGGTGCCCCCATAGCAAACTGCCAGAGCAGAGCCGCAGCTCTGTGTATCTATTCAGACACAAAGCCACGGTTTGGCCCCGCCCTCTCTCCTCATTGGCTAACTGACTTTGAATGACAGAAGCGGGAGTCAATGGCACCGCTGCTGTGTCTTAGCCAATCAGGAGGTAGAGTCAAGGCACTCGTGGACATCACTGGATCGAGATGGGGCTCAGGCAAGTATTAGGTGGGCTGAGGGAGACTGCTGGACACATAAGGCTTTTTATCTTAATGCACAGAATACATTTGGATAATAAAATCTTCTGCCTTTACAGAAGGCTGACTGTGGCAATTGGGAATAGAAAAGGTTCCAACGTCATTGGGATTATACAAAGCACTATCTTTGTGTCAGTGAGAGGAATAATTCCCTATCGTTATTGTCAGTAGAAAGAATTGTGCCTCATTGTTGGTGTCATTGGGAGGAATTGTGCCCCATCTTTGGTGTCATTGGAAGGAATTATGCCCCATCTTTGGTGTCATTGGGAGGCATTGTGCCCTATTGTTGTCATCATTGGTAGTAATACTGCCCCTTCACTGATGTCAGCTGGGGAATTATGCCCCATTGTTGGTATCAGTGGATGAAAATAATGCCCCTGGAACCAGATAAAAGCAAGCAAAGATGTCCACGACTTTGTAGACCACTGATATAGGCAATAAAATCTTGTCATTCAAAAATTGTTCATAAAGCAAAGCCATGTTTCTAAAATGTATTCACAATATAGTCCTTAAAGGGGTTGTAAAGTCAGAAGGTTTTTTATCTTAATGCATTCTATCCACTACGCAGAGGAGGTAAGTATAAAATGTTTATTATTTTTATAGGAAAACATAAACGGGACTTTACAATCACTTTAGAAGAACCCCAATGCAAAAATTATAAATCCTAAATACTGATGGGTTAGTTCCAGGGGTTATCACTGACATACATGATATAGTACTATTTACACTGAACAAAATTATAAACGCAACACTTTTGTTTTTGCCCCCATTGTTCATGAGCTGAATTTAAAGATCTAAGACTTTTTCTATGTACACAAAAGGTTTATTTGTCTTACATATTATTCAAAAATCTGTCTAAATCTGTGTTAGTGAGCACTTCTCCTTTGCTGAGGTAATCCATCCACCTCACATGTGTGGCATATCAGGATGCTGATTAGACAGCATGATTATTGCACAGGTGTGCCTTAGGCTGGCCACTATAAAAGGCCACTCTAAAATGTGCAGTTTTACTATATTGGGGGGATCCGAAAATCAGTCAGTATCTGGTGTGACCACCATTTGCCTCATGCAGTGTAACACATCTCCTTTGCATAGAGTTGATCAGGTTGTTGATAGTGGCTTGGGGAATGTTGGTCCACTCCTCTTCAATGGCTGTGCGAAGTTGCTGGATATTGGCAGGACATGGAACATGCTGTCGTATACCAGCAAACCACTCACACACACAACGCCATACACGCTGTCTGCCATCTGCCCTGTACAGTGCAAACCGGGATTCATCCATGAAGAGAACACCTCTCCAAAGTGCCATACGCCATCGAATGGGAGAATTTGCCAACTCAAGTTGGTTACAATGACAAACTGCAGTCAGATTGAGACCCCGATTAGGACGAGGAGCATGCTTCCCTGAGACGGTTTCTGACAGTTTGTGCAGAATTTCTTTGGTTATGCAAACTGATTGTTTCAGCAGCTGTCCGGCTGGCTGGTCTCAGATGATCTTGGAGATGAAGATGTGATGTGGAGGTCCTGGGCTGGTGTGGTTACACATGGTCTGTGGTTTTGAGGCCGGTTAAAATGTACTGCCAAATTCTCTGAAACGCCTTTGGAGACAGCTTATGGTAGAGAAATGAACATTCAATTCACGAGCAACAGCTCTGGTGGACATTCCTGCAGTTAGCATGCCAATTGCACGCTCCCTCAAAACTTGTTACATTTGTGGCATTGTGCTGTGTGATAAAACTGCACATTGTGGAGTGGCATTTATTGTGGCCAGCCTAAGGTACACCTGTGCAAAAATCATGCTGTCTAATCAGCATCTTGATATGCCACACCTGTAAGGTGGATGGATTATCTCCGGAAAGGAGAAGTGCTCCCTAACACAGATTTAGACAGATTTGTGAACAACATTTGGGAGAAATAGGCCTTTTGTGTACATAGAAAAAGTCTTGAGTTCAGCTCATGAAAAATGGGGGTAAAAACAAAAGTGTTGTGTTTATAATTTTGTTCAGTGTATATAGCAAGTGGTCCTAGAAAAAATGTGACTTGATTCCACAGTGTTGAACTTGACCTAGTTAACTACATAGTCTAGAAACACCATGCTCCAAACTTTCATATTATGGATAAATGAAAGATAGATTGCAGAAATCACAGTCTCTGTGCAGATGTTCCCTTCTATGCAGATAGACTGAAAGATTAGAAATAGTTAACCCCTAGCCAGTGGATCTGTCACACTAGATGGACATTTGCATATCATGCATTCCTCAGCAAGATATAACAGTTCATAAAAGGATGATAAAGCAAAAGCTAAATACTTGCATAAACTGATGTCACTCTGTTCTATAATTTAAAATTGTAATATGGGATTTATTGTCCTAAATTAATTAATATGAAAAGGGACATTTTACTGATTTTTAACATTTTCTAAAATGTTTCCAGGGCACCAGAATATTTTATATGTATTTTTTAGCTAGTTTTTCTTTTTTTTTTTTAAGATATATTATTAAAAGCTAAATTGTAGTATATTTATTACCAAGATCACAAATACTGTATACAGTACTATGCAAAAGTTTGAGGCAGGTGTGAATAAATGCTGTAATGTAAGAATGCTTTCAAAAATCTATATTTTAATTGTATGTTTTTAGCAATTTCCAAAATGAAAAGTGAGCCAACAGAAGAAAAATCTAAATGAAATCAATATTTTGTGTGACTATCCTTTGGCTTTAAACCAGCATCAATTCTTACGCTTGCACACTTTGTACACTTGCACAAAGTTAGGGATTTTGTGGGAATAAAGGAGTTGTAAAGGCAGGAAGGTTTTTTTTTATCTTTAAGCATTCTATGCATTAAGATAAAAAGCCTTCTGTGTGTAGCAGCCTCCCCAGCACCCGCTAATATTTACCTGTGCCCCCTCTGTATCCACCGATGTCCAAGACTCCCTCGGCCATCCGGGACTCTCCCTCCTGATTAGCTGAGATACAGCTGTGGTGCCACTGGCTCTCATGGCTGTCAATCAAAGTCACTGAGCCATTCAGGAGAAAAAGGGGGCGGGCTGAATGGCAGCTCCATATCTTAATGGACAGATGAAGCTGCAGCTCGACTCGGGGTGCCCCCCTAGCAAGCTGCTTCCTGTGAGGGACTCGATAGGATGGAGGAGCCAAGAACAGCAACGAGGGGCCCGGAGAAAAGAAGGATCTGGGCTACTCTGTGTATAACTAACTGCACAGAGGAGGTAAGTATAACATGTTTGTTATTTAAACAAAAAAAAAAAAAAAAACAACAAGACTTTACAATCTTTTTAAGCCGATCATAGATGGATTGAATCTTAGCCGGTTCTAGCTGAACAGATTAGATCCATATATGGGCAGGCTGATTGTACCCAAGTCAATCAATCGACTTGACTTGGGTACAACCAGCATGTCAGATTTTTAGCATGTGATTATTGCCAGTGGCTATAGCTGCTAGCAGTAGTCACTGTGTTCTCCCAGCGGGGACGACTCCCCCCTCCCCCACTGGGAGAACGCAATAGCTCAGCAAAAGGGATTTCCCCATCAGCACTGACTATGTTGATGGGGGAATTGAGCGATTTGGTTTCAGGAAAGAAAATCGCATAATCAATGTGCTGCATTGGAGTCAGGTGTATTATTAACAAAATATACCAAGCAGGTGCTAATGATCGTCAATTGCATATGTAGGTTTAAACAGAGTCATTAACTGAAACTGAAACAGAAACAGCTGTGCAGGAGGCTTAAAACTGGACAAGGAACAGCCAAACTCTGCTACTAAAGTCAGGCTGCGGAAGACAGTTTCATGTCACAGGTCAATGACCATGGCAAAACTAAACAAAGCAACAAGACACAAGGTAGTTATACTGCATCAACAAGGTCTCTCCCAGGCAAAAATTGCAAAGCAGTCTGTAGTTTCAAGATGTGCTGTTCAAGCTCTTTTGAAGAAGCACAAATAAAAGGGCAATGGTGAGGGTGGTAGATGAAGTGGTCACCAAGGAAACTTAATACACCAGATGAAAGGCACATCATGCTTACTTCCCTTCGATATCAGAAGATGTCCAGCAGTGCCATCAGCACAGAACTGGTGGAAACCAGTGGGACCCATGGAAGAATTGTGCTAAATATCCATACATCTGATGTGGAAATAAGGCTAAGCAACTCAACTATGCATAGGATCTGGGGTGCAGAAAAATAGCAGCAGGTGGTCTGGACAATTGAGTCAAAATTTTAAATATTTGGCTGTAGCAAAAAGCAGTTTGTTTACTGAAAGGCTGAAGAGTGGTACAATGAGTGTCTGCAGGCAACAGTAAAGCATGATGAAAGTTCCTTGCAAGTTTGGGGCTGCATTCCCTCAAATAGATTTGGAAATTTGGTCAGGAATAATGGCGTTTTCAATGCAGAAAAATACAGGCATATACTTATCTATCATGCCATACTATCACGTGAATGGCCCCAAATGTATTCTGCAGCAGGACAACAACCCCAAACATACAGCCAATGTCATTAAGAACAATCTTCAGCGCAAAGAAGAAGAAGGAGTCCTGGAAGTGATGGCTTGGCCCCCACAGAACTTTCATCTCAACATCATTAAGTCTGTCTGGGATTACATTAACCGCTTTAAGACCGGAAGGATTTGCCCCCTTCCTGACCAGGCCCTATTTTGCAATTCGGCACTGCATTACTTTAACGGACAATTGCGCGGTTGTGCGATGCTGGGCCCAAATAAAATTGATATCTTTTTTTTCCACACAAATAGAGCTTTCTTTTGGTGGTATTTGATCATCTGTGCGATTTTCTTTTCTTTTGCGCTATAATTAAAAAAAAAAGCGACAATTTTGAAAAAAAAAAAAAAAAACAATATTTTTCACATTCTGCTATATGAGATTCTCAAAAAAAAAAAAAAAAAATTTTTTTTAACATTTTAGGCCAATTTGTTTTCTGCTACATATTTTTGGTAAAAAAAAAAAAAATCGCAAATGGCATATTTTGATTGGTATGCACAAAAGTTATTGCGTCTACTAACTACGGGAAAGATTTATGTCATTTTTATTTTTTTACTAGAAATGGCGGCAATCTGCGTTTTTTTGCAGGACTGCGACATTGCGGCGGACAGATCGGACCCTTAACTGACATTTTTGACAATTTTGGGGGGACTTGTGACATTACTACAGTAATCAGTGCTAAAAATATGCACTGTTGCTGCATAAATGACACTGGCAGGGAAGGGGTTAACATTATGGGTGATCAAGGGGTTAAATGTGAGCCTAGGGGAGTGATTCTAACTGTGGGGGGGGGGGGGGGTGTGGCTTCTGAAATGACCATAGAGACATGTGATCCTATATAGAAGGATCCTATATAGAATTGGCTCTATGATCATTACAGGGAGAAGACCGGCAGCTGTGTTTACAACAGCTGCCCGTCCTTTGATCTCATCTGGGAACGTCCGCGGGTGTCAGGCGGCAAACGGAGCCATCTGCCCGCTGCATCGGCTTCCCTGCTGATGAGCGTGGGTGGGAGCGCGCGCTCGCCCCCTAGCCTTCCGAGAGCGAACGCCGTACAGTTACGGCAATTTGCCTGGGATCGGCTGCCTGCCGCAGTACGTTTGCGGTGGGCGGTCATAAACTGGTTAAGAGACAGAGGT
The DNA here is from genome assembly GCF_965119305.1 of Pelophylax lessonae. Taxonomy (NCBI): domain Eukaryota; kingdom Metazoa; phylum Chordata; class Amphibia; order Anura; family Ranidae; genus Pelophylax; species Pelophylax lessonae. The sequence goes on along the minus strand of NC_138774.1, from coordinate 171,260,392 downwards.
ATTTGAGACGGCCTCCATCCACAGAAGATCTGTTGTTTGCTCTCCAAGATGTTTGGAACATTCTACCTGCCAAGTTCTTTCAAAAACTGTGTGCAAGTGTACCTAGGAGAATTGACACTGTTTTGAAGGCAAAGGTTGGTCACATCAAATATCAATCTCATTTGGATTATGTTCTGTTCATTTACTTTCCATTTTCTTAATTGAAAAAAAACAAACTATTAACACTTCTATTTATGAAAGCATTCTTAATTTACAGCATTTTTTCACACCTGTCTAAAATTTTTGCACAGTAGTACACAATACCTGATAAAAAAGTTTCTTTCTAGTTCATCCACAGTGTTTTAAAATGTGGTTATATGGCACAAGATAAAACTGTTTCAATAACAATGTCATACATTTGTTGCAAACTTCAGTAAGAGGACTCATATGTTTGAGTTCCCAGATCTGTTGAGGCCATTTCACAATGGCACAACTCCTAATATTGAATTTTTAATTTTAATTACCATTATGCAAAAAGGGAAATCGAACAACCAAATGAAAATGGGAGCGCACAATGTGAGTGGGAAATTTAAACTATGCAAGGCTGAATTCTCCATAGACTTAAAAAAGACATATAAACTCAGATTATTAACCTATGGATCAATATTTGCCATTACAAATGTTATTATGATAGTCATTAGGACTGAAAAAAACAGTCACTTGGCTGAATATTGCAGCCTATAAAAGCCTATTTGAATTAATAGGATTACTTGTGCAAGTAGACTCTACTGAAATATAACTTTTAGATGAAAATATTAATGAAATATAACCTTTGGGTGGAATGTTTGAATCAAAACTGCAAATCTCAGGAGCCAAGAAGCACTTAAAACCCAGCTCCAGCCAAAATGTTGTATTTTGTCTTGGATAGAGCAGAATATGTTTTTGTCCCTGTTGAAGACATTTTTAATCACTTCCAGTGATATTAGGAAGTGGGGGTAAATCTTTCAAAGGAACACAGACAACAATAAAAATCTGGCTGAAGTGCTAAGATTTTTAGTAGGAACAATAAAAACATATGACAGTGTTTTTATTGTTGTCTATGATTTCCTTTGCTGCTGATGACCACACTCCCCATTTCCTGTACAAGCTTTACAGGCACAGGAAGTGAGGGGAAATTTGTCCAACTGGATCAAAATATACAGTATACATACAGTATATATAATATATATACAGTATATGTAACAGATATATAAAAAAATGACAAAATGTTAAGTCTTCCCCACTGTATCCAAAATTAAAATAAATACATTTAACTGGAGATAGGCTTTTAAAAAAACATATAGTGTTCTTTTTTAGCTTGTTTTATTGTTGCCAATGAAAACCTTATGTATATTTAATTTAGCATAGAAGGTGCAATATTTTTGACAATGTTTCGATTGGTGAGAGTGCATTGAAACATGTTATTACACACTACTCTCTTGTGGAACTTTTCTACTGCAAGTACCGGCTCGGCTCCACTCGGCACTGCTTGGCCCAGTTCGGCTCAGTTTTCTTTTCCACTGCGTGGTACGAGTCGGCACCTTTCAGCACTGTATAGGCTCTATTCAGCTTGGTTTGCTTTTCCACTAAGTAGTAAGTGGGTGGGATTACAACGATTCTCTGACCAATCAGTGGCTAGTAGTGACAAAAAATCAATGCTGCATGCAAAGGATTGTGGGATATGGTATCGGTACGGCCTGCTTGGAACCCCAACCGAGGTAGTACTGTTTAAGCGAGCCGTACCATGTAGTGGAAAAGCGCCCTCTGTACCAAACCATACCGAACCGTTCTAACACGTACCATGCAGTACCATGCAGTGGAAAAGTGCCAAACCGAACCAAACTGATCCGTACCATGCAGTGGAAAAGTTGCATGAACAGAATAAAAGGTAGATCTGTATATGTATATATATTTTGTATATGCCATTAATTAATTGAAGTCAACTTGTTTTTGTCAGATGCTCTAATCTTTTATTCTGTTCACATGAATGAACAAAATCACCAAACTGTTTTGATCCTTTTCCTTACAGCAATCATTTGGTAATGAACAGAGTATGAGCTAAAACTGTACAGGATGTGCACATTGTTTGAGTGGATGTAGATCGGGTTAAAGATTTCTCAGTAATAGTATTATTTCTCATTAAGATTTCAGTTCAAACATTTGTACAAAGAAAATGTTAGCATAAACAACAATATATTCGGTACACACACCTAATGACAAATAATTTTAAGGTGTGTGTGTGTAAGAGTAGTTATATGTAACATTTAAAAGGATGTACAAAATTAGTTCTTAGTTCACCAAAGTAAACCAGTCATTTGACTTTGGAACTCCTTGGTACGTTATAAAAAGTGTAACATTGTCTTCCTTCAGTTTTTGCAGGAGAGGTGTAACAATTTTGTTAGCATCTCCTTGCATGACAGGTACTTTAAGACATTCTTTATGGGTAGTTGCTATATCTGCTAAACTCTACCTCTGTTAAAGAGGGTAACAGCTTTCAGTCTTAAAGGCAACAAAAGAAATCTTTAATTTCCTATAATTAGTTCTGGTTGTAATAGGCTGTGCTTAAGCTTCCCATTTACACAACAACTTGCTGTATGATGTCATCGGGATGCAGGCTATTGAGTGCAAGTTGTCGTTGCTGATATAAAGAGCTTGTCATTTCCCCTTGTATCATAGAGTCACAGTGTGGGTTGGGACTGGCTGAACTGGAATCACTCTGCAGAGAGCCGGATCCCTCGAACTGATTCATTTTCTTTTTGAAAAGCTTTCTTTCCTTCGCTCTTCGGTTCTGGAACCAAATTTTAACCTATTGAGTCAAATAATGAGAGAGATATTAAAACAACAGTGGTTAAAATAAAACTAGAGTGATTATTATGTGATAACACAACCAATCCCTCACCCAACACTCAAAATAGAGAAATCCCGAATATTCATCTCTCAAAGATATACACCTTTGCGAAGCTGCTGCTATTAATAAAATAGACAATGAAACCACATATGTTACCCTACCAATAAACAATCTAAGATAGTAATTGGAAAGAAAACATTAGTAGAGCTAATAAAGTCCTTATTATCACAAGCAGACATATTAAGTTAATAACAGTCCAATGATTTATAATCTTGAATGTTCATTCCTTCATTCCTTCACCGGTGTGTTCATAAATGAATGTGTCCTGACATGCTCCTTCACTAAACCTCTCATGATTCCTGTTTAAGGTAATGAACACTTACCAGAACACATGATACAAACCGATACATTTGGAAAGCAGCGGTTTGATCCGGTGGTGTATGATGGTGTAGAGGCTGATACCTGAACGTTATGGTTATTGATTACAGGCGCATTGTATCGTGTGTTCATTTTAAAAAAAATGTTTTTTCCTTGATTTTCTATATTAAATTGAATAAATTGTTTTACAAGGTAAAGCTGGCCATAGGCTGATTGGTTTAGCAGGAAGTAGCCAAATTCCAATCATAAATAAATGGGCAGGCTGATTGTATTGAAGTCGATCTATCAATCGACTTCTATACAACTAACCTGTTGGTTAGTTTTCATGTGATCACTGCCAGTCATAGAAGGCAGGATCAAACAGCCTTTTTACACAATACGCAGGATTAACCCCTAGGTTTCACGGTGAGTATACCAAGCTTTCTTTATTGCATATACAGACTGATGTTACTGTTGTGAGTTTAGTTACACTTTAAGTTAGTGAACTTTCAAACAATAGAGAAAATAGCTTAACATGACTAAAAACATTCGACCAGAAGAGATAGACCTCTGCACTGTGTACGAAGTGTATGGAGATTCCTGTTCTCACTACCTACACAGATGTACTGCTATACAGAATTAACAGAGTTTTGCAGAGACTGAACTCTGTTATTTGAAGAGTTTACTGAAACCCTACACAGATGGGCAACAGACCCTTCTGTATAGAAGTTTATTCTCACTCTTCGCAGTAGCCGATTTATTAGACCATCAGTGATGAGCACAGAAATCTCCATACACTTTGGAGTGCAGAGGCATCCCCCCTATTATTTCCTCTTCTGGTCAATTGTTTATAGTCTATAGTTTTAGGCTATTTTCTCTATTGGTTGAAAGTTCATTAACTTTCCTTGCTGAATATTCTTAAGGCCTTTTTTTTTCTTAGAATCGAATATTGAAGAATACTACATTCACCTTGCAAAAGGCAACAAATAGAAGCTGCCATTTCACACAATATTACAAACACTACGGCTATTGTTTGTGGTTTTTGCACAAATGGAGAGACGTTTACACATTTTTTTTTTCTTTATAAATTAACCCCAAAGTGTTGTATTGGGGCAAACTATAAAGGTAATATAGACACTTTTCATAGGCAACACCTGTATAAGTTAAAAGGGAGCAATATACGATAAGTTGATTGCCAAGACAAAGTGTTTAGTGTTCATTCTCGCACTCTTAGTGTTTACAGTATTGCTTTTTTGGAGCCAGTTGGCTTCATTGGTGCTGCATTCCTTGTAACATGCCAACACTGCCACTCAGATAGTAAACATCAGGGGCTTGTTAGTGTCCAGAGCTTTTTGTAACAAATCATTATCCTTTTCGTTTTTAATAAAAAAACATTTTGATAACTGTTTAGAACTTACCTGTCTCTCAGAAAGGCTTAAACTAGCAGCAAGTTCACTTTTTCTTCTTATAGTAATATATCTACTGTAATGAAATTCTTTTTCAAGCTCCAGTCTCTGATGGTCAGTGTAAACAACCCGATATTTTTCCTTTGTTCTTGTCTTACCTAGAAAACCAGAACTGCAGTTATAAATTTATTCCAGCAATTATAATAATTTTGCGTGAGAATACTAACATTTCTTTATATCAATCCTTTAGTTATTGTGATTAATTAATTCCTAATGACATTAACAATATGTAGTACACCCTAAGAAGTAATAGGTTACATTGGGGATGGGGAAAACCAAGGCATGTTGAGACCTGTAGTTCCTGTACAACTGGAGGGTTTCAGGCGGACCAGGTTAATTTATGATGAGAATTTATGTGCTTACAATGTATTATCAATTGATATTTTCAAAGGTAACCAAACCTGTAAGGCAACTTGCTCCTGTTTTGTAGGCAACATATTTGTGCTCATGTTTTCATAATGTATTGGTTACTACCATAAACTGTACGGAAGCAGTAACACTTGGGGTCATTAAGAGTCTTGCCTCCAGGTATCTCGGTGTTCTGCTGAGACAGGATGTAACCAACTCAAAGGGAGAAAAAAAGCAAAGAAACAAAGCAAAACACAACTGTGAAGATAACAAACAAATACAACACTACCTACGTGTGCTGATGCCTTTGATCCTTCCTTATTCTCTTTGATGTAAGTTTGGAATCATACAGAGGAACAAAGATGCCCAAATTGGTTCTTTAAGTTCTATTGAGGTGCTAATTTCAAACTGATAGCAGACAAAGGAGCTACAAGGTGATCTTATCAATGAACGTCTTTGACAAGCAAAAGACGAAAGTGTTGCCCAGACTCCCTTTCATGTTAGGGAAAGTACTGTAGGATTGTCATTCAAGAAATTGCGCTAAAAATGTTTTTCATACCAAGGAGTTTCTGAATTGTTCAGAGAAACAAAATGTTGGGTTCTTATTCAAAGTTTGACTTACTGGGGTTGATTTACTAAAATAAGGCTGTTTTTGCTAGTGATTTTTCACTTTGCAAGTACATTTTTCACTAGCTTAGTAAAGGTGATGAAAATTCACTTTGTAAACAACACTTTATCATGTGCAAAGAACATTAAAAACGACTTTTGCTTGGACAAAATTTGATTATGGCCTCATCACATTCACTTAAATAAAGGGAGAGAGTACTGTTACAATACAATTCAAGACAAGAGAGTTACTAATTAGATAATACTTTATTGTTTTCTATGGCTTTGTACTGTAACAAAAATGCTTTGTCCCATGTAAACATTCTTTGGAGGCATTGGTTTAAATAAAAGTAAAGCTGAACCTAACGTTGCCAGCGAACATGAAACTTTAGCTGTGTACTCGGCCTAGCCACCAAACAATCTTTCTAATAAAAGATATTTCTACAAATATGCAGGGTTGCATCTGGTGTACATGCATGTCTGTGACTATAGAAGAAGGGGAGGCCGATACAGGCACCAGCCTGTCTCGGGAAACAATAGCGATTGGTCAGGAAAATCCAACTTAGTTGATCAACTTTCCCCATGGCAGGCTTGGGCAAGATGTGTTGGCCAGGGTCATAGAGCAGCTTATGTCTGAATGAAGATTAAGGGTACTGATACACATGATAGATAATCAAAGTGTTCTCATGTCTGTGGGGAGCCCCATTCCTTTGCCTCAGACTTGCTGCAATTGCTGGAAATAGAAGACTTGCCTCATTTGTTTCTGATTGATGTAAGTAGTGCTGGCAGTATCCATCTGACAACATCATTCGTTGTTCACATTCAACTACCTTTATAATGCCTGAATGTGTACACTTTTCATAAGCAATATCGTCTTTATGAATCTGTTGTAAAGTTTTCTAACCGGAGATTTTTTAAGTAAAGATATTTCCTGTTGCGTGCTAACAATATAAGGCCACTGCCTCTTAATCATCAGCAGTGTTATTAGCCTGTTGTATGAGCATCTTAAAGCCCCATACACACAGGCCGAATGTCAGACAGCATTGGCCAGTTTAATAGAAACCAGCCGACATTTGGCCCATGTGTACTAGAGTCGGTCCAATAAAGGCTGGCTTCTGTCGAAGGGGTATGACCAAAAAAGGTCTGCCGACTAGCTCCCATTTAGCACTCTCAGCCGATGGCTGAGAGCGCAGACCAGAGTGTTCTGGCGGGGTGGGCTGCCCCCCTGTCAGAACACAATAGAACAGAAGGGGAGATCGCTGTACTAACATCGGACTGTTAGTACAGCGGATTCCAACCTGAGCTGTCAGTTTTTTTTGTTCAGCCCTTTAGCCTAGACTGTTGGGCTGCCTGTCAGGTTTAAAGGAGGCTTGCACAGACTTGATAGGTACTCCAATGGCCAACTGAAGGAGTATGCATGGCAGGTTGTCATCTCTGCTGCTAACTGAGAGGCAGTTACTTAGCATTGTCAGCCTGCAGCAGAAAGTACTGTTACTTGTAGGTACCCTAATAGTTCTTGGCCTGTAAACATCTGGTTGTACAAATTGCAATAGTTGCCCATTCTGTTTGAAAACGACTGGATAAGCAACTGTCATCTTATAACTATGAGCCTGAGGACATACAATGCCCAATATATTACTATTTTGTACATTAATCTGACATTTTCTGCACACTTTTTCTAATCTGTCCAAAGGTCACCTGCCATGTACAGGAAATATGTTTAGCGACTCCCTCTGTGCAAGCAGGATGATATAATTGAGATCAAAGTGTTATTGTAATGATTTTATCTTGGTACTAAGTCTGTTAAGACTGAAGGTATACTCCTGATTCTACAGGTTTAGACAAGCAGTCAGGCATGCAATCATGATCTAAATGTAGTCAAGAAAAAAACTTTCTGGAGGAACATAAACCTGAATGTCCTGCCTGATTAACCTCAGAGTGTTGCTCCATGGTTATGAGAAGGTGGTAAAGCGGGAACCTTCACTTGCTTAGTGGGAGGGGTCACGGTGACTGGTGTGGGATTCCAGCTTGTCTGATCGAGTATTTCTTCTGGGTGGCAGTAGTGATGGGTTTCCTGCAGGCATAGGGTCATCACCTGATCTAGCCACAAATAGCCAGATCAGGCAAATCTCATGTCTATGGATAGCTTAACTTGTAACTTAATTAAAGGAAACCTGCAAAAAGAGAAATGTTGGACTGCCTTTTCAGTTGCTGGTTGCCTGTCTGTCATGCTGAGCCAATGGCTCTAGTATTTCCTGAGTCATTGAGTTCCACACTAACCTGAAATAAATATGCAGATCAGGAGTTCTGAGTTCACTTGCTGCAGGCTTATTTGTGACAAGAAAATATTGAAGAAATAGCCAGGCAAAAAACATTTCCAGGAGTTTAGCAATGGCTGCCCCCATATTTCCTTTACTACAGATGTATTTATTTAGGTTTAAACATGAATTTGCTAATGGAGGACAGGCATTTGGGTGCTACATAGGTAATTAGTATTAAATAAATTATACAAATATACGTTATTTGTTTGTGCCAAAATATGAAAATCTCACATATCACTTCTTCCTTTTTAGAAAGGGAGCTCTCACAAGCAAGACTCTTCTAAAGCCTGGTACACAGGGGCCGAATATCGGCTTCTATCGGCCGGTGCAACAGAAACCATCCAACATTCGGCCTATGTGTACAGCAGCCTATCCGACAGAAGATGGCTGAACGTCTGGCTTCTGTCGAACCGAAATGCTGGAAAACCGCAGCTCAATGGCATCCGATCAACGCTCGCAGCCAATGGCAGTCCCCCTGTTAGAACACAATAGCTCAGCGGGGAGATCGCTGTGCTAACATTGAAAGTTAGTACAGCTAGCTCTGCGCCAGCTCCTCTGTTTTTTTATGTTCAGCCCACTTGGTTGAACGAAAAAAACAAGTGTCAGTGTGTACCAGGCTTAACCCTCTTGTATTGAATTGTATTGTAAGTGTTGGCACTATATAAATCCTAAATAATAATAATAAAGTCTCCTAAAAAATGCCCTGTCAGTGCAGTGTACCTTTTTTACTATATGTATAGAAAATATTTTATATCTGTCTAATTATATTCTTTAACAAGTTTTTGGTGTCCTTTATTCTGCAGGGGTTCTTCCTAATACTGTTTGCAAAAATGACTTCTGCCCTGTGGGAAACATCCTTTTAGAGGGGTCAATTGCTTAGTGTTTGTTTATTGCACCTTCCCAATGATGTTGGTAGTTAGATTCCTTTTGTATCATTCCAAAAACCTGTTGTGCTTTTGTAATACTCTTTGTATAGTAGTGTCCATTGTAGAGTAAGAACCAATGTGTTTTGGGTCACTTGTTCCCATGCTCATCCCCCAACTTTATGACTTTGCCAGATGTGTGTCTGTAAATGTGGATATTAGGGTGTGTAAATACAATATTAAAAGCTATTTTGATTAACATATATATAATATAGGTGGCAAACTTGCTTCAAATTTGCTTAACATTTCTAAATATACCCATGATTTACTAGGAGAAAAGCCATACATCATTAAAGACATGATGATCATAAAAGTCTTCCAAGTGCAATAAAAGCCTGTGGTCTCTTTTATATGTTGTGAAAATCAGCACCCTTTCCGGCTGTATAACCCCAGGAGAAAAGGGACTATGGGAATACAAAGCTGCATATCAAAGCGAAAGCAGAAGAGGTGTGAATAAAGGCCTTGATACCTTTACCATGCCCGAAAGGACAGAATGAAACCTGCATTTAATGTCAAACTTCTCTGTAAAAGTTATCCCAAAAATGAAGTGGTATTTACTTTTATTGTACCATTTGGTGAAGTCAAAAGTAATCAAAAAATATGTAAAAAAAAAGAATAACCCCGGATATTTTTTTTAATGCTTATTAAACTGGTCAACTAAAATTAATAACTAATTCATATTTTAACATGCAAAGTATTAAGCATTGGATATAATAACAAATACTAATATACCATGGAACATTTCAGTCTTTAAAGTTCCTTCCCCACTTTATAAATGCAAGCACCTAAGGTATCCCATGTACAGAAAGTATAAATATATTTTCATTAAAATATTTTTTTTTCATTTGTTGTCATTTTATTATTGTATTAATTAAAATACTATATATTTTTGAACATATTATACTTTCTTTTATCTGATACCTTAAAATTCCCACTATAATTGGATTTATAATATGGTATAATATTGGGATGTGGTGTCAGAGAGAGAGAGCTCACTGTTACAGAGAGTAAAAACACATGCAGAATAAATGCATGTGTTGTTCTATGTGCCTAGTTCTCTAGTACACGACCTAAACAGATGGATCTTTACAAATACATCTTCTCATGCTGTGCAACGGTTGTATTTAGGTGCATAAATACAGCGGCTGTAATAAAGAAGGGACATGGCTTGTTGAGCATATTTCATCATTCTCAGTATTTAGGTCACATATATTGTGGATGATGAGATGTCCTGTCACCCCCATGTGCTTTACAACCCCCCATCAAGCTGGCCATATATTATGCATTTTTTTTTTTCAATTTCCTTTAGATTTACCTTGAACTATGTAGTGCAAGGGCCTGCCTGATTGCATACAAATTGAAAGTGTTTAGGTTTGACCTCATATTATATGGTTTTGGTAAATATAAAGGAAAATTGTACAAGAAATTCACATAATGCATGGCCAGCCTAATGGCTCATACTCACGATGTGAAAATCGGACGAAAAATACAGTTTTCTAAGCGATCGTACGATATTCGGATCGTTAGTACACAGCTTTTGAGAGTTGATCACCATAGTTCATCCGATATTATCCGATCGGACAAGCACGAAAATGTTGCGTGTACGATACCAGATCGTACGATTTTCGTTTAATCAGTACAGTTGTCATCCGAAAATACAATACAAATACACTAGAACACATTATATCACTTCCGAATTTTTATCCTGTCGTACGAGAATTTTCGTAACTTTAGTAACTTCTCCATTTTCAATATGCGACTAAAATGCCGGAATAAAAACGGACTATCTGTAGTCCGATTTGTGGATCATGTGTATAGGCCATTAGTCTGTACAGATCAGCGGTAATGGACATTTGCAAATAAACATCTATTTAGCATTGGTTCTGTAGAGCAATATAATATTTTACCTGCAGAGCACCTACTTGTTTTATGTACTTGATGAGATGCTACACACACAGATGTATTGCAATTAACACTATGGGGTTTATTTACTAAAGCTAGAGAGGGCAAAATGAGTCACAATTCTGCAGAGAAACCAATCAGCTACTAACCTCAGCTTATTTAATTAAGCTTTATCAATAAAACCTGGAAGCTGATTGGTTTCTCTGCAGAATTGTGACTAATTTTGCCCTCTCTAGCTTTAGTAAATAAATCCCTATGTAATTTATATGTTTATACTAGAGGCTATTGGACTGGAGTAAAATCCAAGTGTTTGTTGTTTACAATCCTTTAATATTTGGTTAAATAGTGCTACCATACTGGTCATAAGGCATTTTACTATAAATCCTTCCAGTACCACTAAAGAATAGATCCTTATATCAGCTGGTGCCTGTCCACACCCAGTCAAGATGATTGAATACTCATGCCGGATCAACCTATTGCAAGACTACACTTCAGTACTTCTTCTGCCAAAAAAGCCCTGACTTTAAAACATTGAAGCCAAACAAGAATATCAGTTGCAGACTCAGTATTAGGGAAATAATTATAAAAAAGCAAGGCGCAAATTGTACCTATGATTGCTGTTTTTCATTTTTTCCCCCTGCAATAATTGTTGGAAACATTAATGGATAATTCAGATGGTTGGAATGTTAGCACAAAAAAAAGGGATAGGGTTCCATTTACATGATTTTCAAGCATATGGCTTTATGTTACAAAAAAATATTTTCCTAATCTCAGTTGCTAAATGTTATGTTATATACTCTATAAATGATTGCAGTTAATATTTTCGTTAATCTCCCTGTATATAAGACAGTTTGATTTAGAGAATAGTTACTAACCTCATATTAGCTTGACAGCTTTTATAGATCTATTAAACCTGTTACACCCTACAATAAACAAGACACTTTACTACAGTATGTTACTGCTGTTAATTAGTTTTTGTACAATAATTGTACAGCACATGTGAACAACATGCTGCTACTGTTTGATTCACAGTGCATGACAGTACCGCTTTTCTATATCCTACTATGTTCAACTGTTGGTTACCTGCATTCTGGCTTATACATGACTGATCCTTCTTAATCTTAGTGCAATAAATGGGGAGTTGTGAATGCAATGCGATAAGTTTGCCTCGATTTGTGGACAGTTTAAACCACCTGCAAGTTAAAATGTTGTCAGATTTTGAAAGATGTGTGTGTAAATCTCAGACAAATGTAGACATTAAAAACTGTTATAGGTTATAGAAAATCGTAAAATATAGGACTTTAATATTGTGAATATTCTTGAAAATATGTTGTGTCAAAAATAAAGGTTTACCTCAATTTCATTACATTTTTTTGGTAAGGAAGTAGAACTTGAATAAGTATTAAATGTTTTTTTTGGGGGGGGGGGTTAAACACTAACATATCTTTGATGACAGCACAGACAGCTGTGCCACTGGAGTATTTTATTATTCATTTATTTTACTAGAAAGAATAGATGTATATTTATATCAAGTTGATTATCTGTGCATCCAACCCCCGCTCCGTGTTCCTAACTGGGCTTAAGTTTTTAAAAAAATCATTTTTTTTTTTAGAGAATTACTATTAAATTTCACATACTGTATATGTACTTCATCAATGAAAGAATATGCCTAATATGAGACACTATTGTTTTAGTGAATTTTGCTATTTAAAAGCTATATTTTTTAACTGTGAAAGATGCAGGTGTTTTTCGAAGCCTGCTTTCTAAAAGGTAAAACGTATTTATGCCTTTATTAATGCTCTATGAAACCTAAGTGAGTCTGGAATATGCTGCCCCAAAAATATTCATTTTCTGACATTGACTACCGCATATATCATATAAAAATTGTCAATTTCTATTCTGTATGACAGTGAACCAGAATCAAGTTGTGTAAACAGAGAAAGAACATTTTCATTGAGTATTAATGTAGCTTCTTTCACAAACCTGTAGATGTAGACTGTGCTGTTTTTCTCATCCATTCATAGGAGTTTTGACTTTGACCGCTGGGCGAGTGTGCAGCTGTATGATTTCCTTCAGCTGTATGCATAATCCCAAGTCCGGAAGGATGTGGAGAATTATAACCAGGAGAATTGTAAGGAAATTGGCTGGGTGATAAGTCAGAGGTCTGTATGGTATTTGCGCTGGATGGCGAAGCAGAGTAAGTGCTCCAGTCTTCCCGAGGTGATCCATACTGTGATCCCCATACTCCACAGGACTGCACTTGGTTATCCATGGTTGGTACATGATGATAAGCCACATAGTTAAAGTATGGCTGACTGGACGCATAATTCTGCCCTGCATGGTTGTTATTTGTTGGCCTTACAGAAAGTGGGTACATGTTACCTGATTTACTCCCAGAATATGCGATGTTCATAGTTGTACCAATTCCTCCGTGGTCATCATTAGCTGTATAGTCCTCTTAAATTGACCCTTGCTTCTTTCACTCCTTCAGTCTATCCATAAATGACCCCTGCTAGCTGTGGAGTCTCATTGCTACTCATGACTAACAATGGTGTGACCAGGTGCTGGCAGTAACAGTTTACTAAGGCCCTGTCTGATGTCAGAGATAACTGCCTGGCCCCCAAATACATTTGCATTCAAATGAAAGGCTGGACAACCCAGTATCATCACCTTGTTGCTACTTCCAGTGCTTCCTTTTCAATTCATATAAAGTTTTCAACATTCTTCAAACAACTACTGCTGTCATAATTGATAACTTTATGTAAACCTCAGCTGAAAGTTTAGGCCACATATGCCCAATAAAACTCAGTTTATGTTAGTAGTCCTCCAACAAGTGCAGAATTAAGAAAAAAATGTCCTGGTTTGCCTTTTAATAACAGTATATACTCTGTGAATATACATGGTGTACGTATGAACATTTTATTAGGCTTACAGGGAAGTCTACACAGATAATGAGGCCAATGAAGCAAACAATCAGCAGAGAAACATATTATTCAATGCTCTATATGAGAATGTAGAAACATTTTTTGATATTTCAATCAGGTTAGCCAAAATAGGGGGTGCCTACTCTAAGATATTTGAGGGTAACCTGAGCAGTTTTCTGCAGACAGCAGTTTATATCAACTTATTCACATGACTTGAAAATGTATAAAACATAACCTCAGAAAATAAATAGTACATTTGTATGAAAATGTTTATCTCTTCTCTTATTGTTTCCTGGGTTGTGTAAAAATGAACTGTGCCTTCTAATTAATAAAATCTTCAAATTAGCCATGTAGGTGATAAACATTATGAGTAATAGTAGTACATATAAACAGGCATGGGTTGCTTTCTTATCACTGGTTGCTCCTAGTGGGACATCTGCCCATGCATAGATTATGCATAGACATGCCTACTTGAGCTTCTATGTCTGACCACCATGTGTCAAGTTTTATTGACAGACAAAAATCACAGAGCGCAGTATTTATGGCAATCATAAAATGTATTGTTTGGACTAACTTCAGCTTTGATATATGGGTTCTAAAATACTGCTAACAGTTTTGACTTAGGTAAATGTAAACCATAAATTAATTATGTTTATTTTGCTAAAGCATTATCATAGTAAACAAAAATACTGTTCTCAAAGTGCTCAAAAAAAATAGTCTCAAAAAATAATACTATGGGACAGCTGCACTCACTATTATTCAGACACAAAAATAATAAACAGATATCAGCAAAAAAAAGGCAGCGCAATGTGTTTTGGCTGATATTGGTTATCATAATAAATTGTGCTTTCCCCTTAAATAGCAAGAAATGCATACAGTGAACTCCCACGTATGTGGGACAGAAGACACCGCCGGATAATGTGCCCACGTTGCCAGGTGCCGGCGGTGTCTTCTGTGTCTCGCAGCGGCAGTTCTTTCCCTGCCTATAGTGTCTGGCTGCAGCGGCTCTGGTTTGCCAGCCACAGAGGGAGCTGCGCTCTGAAATCCATCTCCGCAGATGTCCGGACTGCACACTGATTGCACACTGATTTTAACCACTTGATGACTGCCCACTGCAGATTTACTGTGGCAGGCGGCCACTCCTGGGCAAACCGACGTAGCACTACGTCGCTCGCTCAGGAGACTCTAGGGGGCAAAAGCGCCGCCGGCGGCGCACTCTCGCCCCCGCTCGTCAGCTGGGGAGCCAGTGCATGTGACAGGCGGCTCTGATGGCCGCTGGCCACTCGCGATCTCCCCCCGCTGACAGAGAAGGATGGATGGCTGATGTAAACACAGCCCTCTGTCCTTCTCCCTGAAGTGATCACAGAGGCTATATAGGATCACATGTCTCTGTGATGATCTCACAAGCCACGCCCCTCTACAGTTAGAATAACTAACCAATCAAAATATGCTTATCGCAATTTTTCTTACCAAAAATATGTAGCAGAAAACAAATTGGCCTAAAATGTTAAAAAAAAATTAGATTTTTAAATTTTTTTGGGGAATGTTATAGAATGTGAAAAATATTGTTTTTTTTTTTTCAAAATTGTCGCTCTTTTTTTGTTTATAGCGCAAAAAATAAAAATTGCACAGTGATCAAATACCACCAAAAGAAATCTCTATTTGTGGGAAAAAAGGACGTAAATTTTATTTGGGTACAGCGTCACACGACCGCTCAATTGTTCGTTAAAATAACGCAGTACAGAATAGCAAAATAGGGCCTGGTCACTAAGCAGCAAAATCCTCCGAGGCTAAAGTGGTTAAGAAACGTGCTTTTTTACTTTTGTTTGTGCAGCACTGCTGCCAGAACCCACAAGTCCACCATATCCTGATGCACACCTACAGTATATTGGAGCTTGCAGATGGAGTGTAAGCTGTGTCGTATATTACATGCCGGGAACTTTGCTGCTAATTGCAGTCATTGGGGTCACTGAGATGTGTGAAGATTCAGGGGTTAATCTGGGTACACACTATGAGTTTTTTTTTTTTCAGCTCAACCCAGTGGGTTGAACCCTAAAAACCTGTCAGCTTTGGTCGGAGTTGCTGTACTAACTATGCAAAGTTAGTACAGCGATCTCCCCCGCTGAGCTGTTGTGTTCTGACAAGGGGACGTCCCCCCCACCAGAAAACTCAGATCAGTGTTCTCCACCATTGGCTGGGAGCGCTCATTGGGAGTCGTCGGCTGCTGATTTTCCAACATGCCTTCCCGACATTCGGTCCATGTGTAGGGGGCTTTAGAGCATCGGCTCCTCTAAGCTACATAAGCTCTATTGATCTCTATAATTTGAGTTCATTGCGGCCTGGTAAGAGGTCCCACTGTCTTACAAACACCTTGAGCACTGGAGCACCTTTACATTTTAAACACAGAGCACTTGTTTTTTTTAGTCTTATATTTATTCACATCGTTTCCTACTTTTGATATGTTGTTATTGTATAGAAATATTTTTTTATTTTATTGATTTATTTATTTTGCTTAAATTGCACAGCTTTGATGAATTGTTTACTATAAATTCGATTTTTTTGTTGGAAACTCAACCTGCTCTCCTTCAATAATCAGACTTGTTATGACACACCCCCCTTGCACACATATTTATGGGGAAGCTTAGTGTACTGCTGTTTCTCCACTCCCTGCTCTTACACAGCTGAGAACAGAAGGAATGTGATCACTTATATAAAAAAGGGTCAAAAGTGTTTATAATGTTTTTTTTTTAAATATCTATTTATAAATGTTTTGCCTTTCATTTCTATTTTAAACGAAATGGGTTGTTTTACAAGGTGTGGGTTTACATACACTTTAACAGGTCTTTAAAAATATCAGCATTGAATGGCCATCTAGATGTCTAGATCTTCTAAGCCTATATTTATTAATAGGTAAAATGGTGCCAGTGGGAACTTGTTTGAGAGTCAAGAATTGCTTATTGCTCAAGGAACCCCTAGCATCCTTTGGGGGAACCCTTGGATGAGAAACCCTGGTATAGGTGAAGACATTTTTAGCCCCCGTTCACACTAAGGCGACCTGTGAGGCGACCTGGTCGCCTCACAGGTCGCCTCCCATAGGGAAGCTGCGGACCCGTTCTAATAGGAGCGACACAAGTCGCTCCGACTTAGAAAAAGGGTCCGGAGCTTCTTTGGGGCGACCAGGAGGCGACCGCCATAGACTTCAATGTTATGAAGTCCGTGGCGGCCGCTCCGAGGTCGCGGCGCGCTGCTCGCACCGCGACCTCGGAGGTTGCGGTGCGAAGTAGCGTCGCTTGCATGTGAACGGGGGCTAAATGTTCTCTTTATTTAAAGTGTTTAGCATTATGAAAACAAACAAAATACATGGAGACAATGTTGAATACAAAAAATATTGTTATTATCACTGAAATTGGTATAAAATCCAATCAGATAGGAGAAGCAGAAATGCAGGCAAAGAAGTTTGATTTGTAACTTGTAAGTACCAGAAGATCCCCAACAACGAGTGTTGTGAGAACTTTGTAAAGAGGCAATGTTAAGGACTCCCTTTGTGTTCAAGTGATTATAGAGTCCTTTTGACACCCAAGTAAAATTGAATCAGTTATGTAAAACCCATGGGGAACATAGGGTTGTGGATCAGTGTGATGCATATCCATTCATATAAATAGATTCATAAAATGAAACTGACACCTGGAGCCCTGGGGGCACTTTCCCCAATGATGGACAGGTATGCGCAGTATACCTGTCCATCATGGCAAACTTACCTCTGAGTTTTGCCTCCTTCAGCATCAGCAATGACAGCTTTGCTCTTTTCATTGCTGCTTCTTTATTTCCAGCATCTGTTGCTTCTTCCACATCCTGTGTCTTCATCGCTAAGCCATTGGGTGGTCATTGATGATATAACTCCTGCACTAGCACGATGAAGTTGCATTATTCTGGCACACAAGATCTACAGTGTATTGCACTGACAAGATGCAAATACAGTCTTTTTTACAAAAAGACACAGTCTACTCACAATTTAAGAACAGGGATGAGTTACACTTTAAATGACAACTAATACATTATGGTAATAATGAAGGCAGAGGCATGGAAATCACCCCTCCAAGAAGTGTCTGATTCTGCAGAATCTTCATCTAGCAGTTTACCTTCAATACTGCAGAGATCAGTGGTAGGGGAATTGAGTAAAGAGTTGATCACTTGCATGTGATCGCAGCATGAAAGATTACATGTGAATTAACTGTGAGAGCTGTCAGCCTCCCAGGGCTGCCTACTCTCAACTAATCATGGGAACCCCCGCTGGGGTTCTCGCATGTAATCGCCCGCAAGGTGCATTCACAAGTGTCAATGCACCCTAAAGGCTCCAAAACACAGTAGATCTCAGTCTTCAGATCTGGCCATTTTTCCTACAGGTGATCTCATCTGAGTCTTATCTGATCACTTGCTTTTCCCCTGATAAGCAGGCACCAGAGGTGTATGTAGCACTCTTATCCCACCATTTTCTGTAGACTCAAACATGAATGGTCACTTGAAGAAGTGCTGACTGGTAAAGATGCCCGAAAACAATTAAAGGAAATCTAGGATCACAGCTCTAATTTTATAACATCAGCATTGTTTTAAGAATACACACAATAGTGATTTATGACAATTGAATGTAAGCCTAATTTAAAAATCTGGGAATATTCAAATGTCTTTGGGTCCTCCAATCCAGGCCTGAGCGAGACATTCTTGGGAGACAACGCCTGCATTTGGGATGGATTTTTTTTTTAATAAGTAACTTTTTCTTATTTCACAAAATTCAGTAACAGGTACAGCTTTTCACAATATATTGTAGAGAAAGGTGGTGGTGAAATCCATCAGAAGGGAAAATGTTGACAAAGGCTCATGGCATGATCCATGGCATCTAGGATGAACTTACTTGGCCAAGTTTCAGTTGTTTTACTTTGTGATAAGCTGGCATCAGACATTTGACCTTCCATCTTCCATATGCCAGAACATTCTTCTTTGTCTGATGTGTATATTTGTTGATCTTTTGTTTTCAGCCAAATTCTCTGGTGCCCAGCCTGTGGCCTATTGGTAATAATAGTGCAGCCTTGGGCCCCAGCAGCTACTAGTGAGAACATTGATTTGTGATATTAATCAGTTGCATGTAACATATCGCCAGTGTCCAAGAGCCTATTCCAGTGATGGTGAACCTTGGCACCCCAGATGTTTTGGAACCACATTTCCCATGATGCTCAACTACACTGCAGAGCGCATGAGCATCATGGGAAATCTAGTTCCAAAACATCTGGGGTGCCAAGGTTTGCCAACACTGGCCTATATTCCCTCTATTTAGGTCAGTTGGAGTGTGGTAATGCATGCACGCTAAAACTTGTTATGTTGCACCTTAACAGTTTCCTGCAGCACATCTCCAGCCAGCAACTATACCTATAGCATATCGCAAATCTCAGACTTCTCCAGAAGTGCGTCACAGTCTCTGTCAAACCTCTGCAACACTACATATACTGAATATTATAAGTGACCCCTTGGGGAATGTGGGGCCACAATTGAGGCCCCATGTATCTAGTAAGTTGATCACCACTGATCTAAACTCTGTGGGGATCGTTAGATGTTGTAGACCCTTTGGCATCAACATTGCTTTTTGTAACAAATGCTTTACATGGTAAAACATGTGATCTGTCAACATGCTTGAAAATAAACATTTTAATTAAAAGATGATGATTGAAGTATCTCTGTAGAGACTCTCACACAGCAGTAACAGTCACTTTATAATGCTAGCAACCATTATGGAACGTAAAACACAAAGTGGTTGTAAAGGTAAATGTTTTTTTTACCTTAATGCATTCTCTCTTAAGGTAATAAAAACCTTTCAATGTCAGCTCCCCCATCCCCCCTTAAAAACTTATCTGAGCATGTTTCAATCCAACGCTTTGTCTATTTGCAGCAGCTCTTCTCCACTCTCTCTCTTCTTACAAGAGACTTGGCAGCAGCAGGAGTCATTGGCTCCTGCTGCTGTCAATCAAATCCTGTGAGCAGAGAGCCCACATGTGTGCCCTCATAGCAAGCGTTTGTTATGGGGGCAAACACAGAAGAGGAGGAGCCTGGGGTGCCGATGGGAGACCCTAGAAGAGGAGGCTTGGGGCCGCTCTATGCAATACCACTGCCCAGAGCAGGTAAGTATAACATATTTATTATTTTAGGAAAAAAAGGACCTTTAGACCCCGTTCATCTTGGGGCGATCCGACTTGCCGGGGCGACCTCACAGGTCACGGTGCGCAGCTCGCACCGCGACCTCGGAGCGGCCGGCACGGACTTCATAACATTGAAGTCAATGCAGGTCGCTCCAGGTCGCCCCAAAGAAGCTCCGGACCCTTTTTGTAAGTCGGAGCGACTTGTGTCGCTCCTATTAGAATGGGTCCACAGCTTCTCTATGGCAGGCGACCTACGGCGACCTGTCAGGCGACCAGGTCGCCTGACAGGTCGCCCCAGTGTGAACGGGGTCTTACAAACACTTTAAACTGAGCGTCATTACTCCAGTTGTACAAATGTGATAAGGTACCCAGTAACAGAGACACGAGAAGACCTTTGCCCAATCTGGTGGTTTTAGCTGGACTGGGCAATAACCTTATGTCTTTGTATCAGAGCAATGCCTCTCAAGCCAGTCCTACCAATGGCTTACTTCCCTGCAGCTTCAATTTTGGTGAAAATCATATAGATAATCAGAAAACAAACAGTTCAGAAAAATATACCTTATTTAAAGTGTAATTTTGCCTAAAACACAGTCCACCCTACCTAGCCCCCTAACATAATCTAGCCTTGCACCCCTCTTCCCAAGGTGCTTATTTACCTGTTCCTGATAGAGGCAGCCTCCTCTGGATTTTCCATCTTTGGGCCAAAAATCTTCTCTGATGCTGACCACCCTTATGATCTAACTCCCCATAGACTAGATCTAACCCCCATATTCCTACACTAGAGCCCCTGTTAGACCTTTAATAATTGGATTGGGGTGCCTAGTTATGAGGTACACACCATGCAGTTTGAGGAGAGATGCACTTCTTTTTCTCAAGAGTTTGTATGTTTCATATCCTACACATTGGGATTATTACAACAAGACTTTGCTGATGGACACTTATGGTGGATGGACACTTCATGTGTCATTGTTGGGTTTATTCTACAAGCACTTTGTTAAAATTGATGTGGTTATAAACACTTTGGTGTATTTGTTATTGGGGTTTTTTTTTTAAGTCTAGATATTTATTGTATTATACTGTATCTGTTGATATTCATACAGCATCTTATTGGGGGTTAGTTATTTATTACATTTTTAGATTGTGTATTAGGATGAGTGCAGATCATAGATTATACTTATCTTGAGAGATAAGAGAATAGAGAATATTTATATATAAATCAGAGAATTATGTTTTAGAGGTGATGCCTGACACGTATGAGACCTCAATTCAGATGTGGAGCACAGGGGGCTGTATACATAGACAATTTTTAAAACAAGGCTTTGGCTCAGTGGGCCCTTCTTTACCATGTATGTCAGTCAATACATTTTTCTTAGTTTTGGATACAGTGGGGGTTGTTACTGCTATCCGAGGCACCGATAGAGAGATTTTCTGTGCTGCTGACAACGTTTTACCAGATAGGAAGTGTGGGCAATTCTCCAACAGCAACACTTCAACCTGAATGTATTTTAGTAGATTGGGAAAAGTCTGGAATCGCTATCAGGTTTTTATTTCTGTCTCTGTTGTTGATTTTCCCTCAAACCCTGCTTGGTGAAATCATTTTCACCAGGACAGAAAGTGAGAGTAGTGGCGGTTCACATATATGCAATGCGGGAACCCTGCAAATCCACTGCAGGTTCCCACATCGCATTCAACTTGCAGGCAGGCCATATGCGAATTGCTATAAAGTCAACGACACCCCCAGATCAGTTTGGACATGAATCAGTGTGAACACCCATGTGATGCGATTCTGGTGCGGACCCAAAAAAGGGTCCTGTGCGAGTTGTATCTGAATGCGATGCAAATTCAGCAATACAATCTGTATGGCTGAATTTGCATCACACAGACATTGCATGTGATTTGCAAAGCAGTTTGCTCCGAATCACAGGCAATGTCTGTCATCACATATATGTTAACCGGGACTTAATGTCTCCCAGATAGGTGTAAAAATCCAATAGGATTTTTAATCTTTTCCAGCTCTATGCAAAAATGTTTTTTACTTTGAAATATACTTTAATAAAAGTAATAAAAAAAGCACAAAACATGATTTTATTGTTGTGTAACAAAGAGCATGTTTTTGTTAACATTTTTTGTGCTGACAAACAAGAACACATCAAGTCATAGATTTCCTGTACTGTGATAACTAGAGGGAGCCATCTCCATTATGTTACCTAAGGGTGCCATCTACTGGTCACAGAAGACAATGCTAAAACCATAAAGGAGTCACTTTAACCCTGGACCCACAAACCCATTGAACTGAACTAGTTTATATGTAAAATAAGGCATAAATAGAAATGCAAATGTGAATATTTCAAGATGTTAGAAGTTGTAACATGAAAATACAAGCATGAAGAATGCTGCAAATAATAGAAAGTTTTGTAGAATACCTATATACTGTTCTGTATAAAAATGTATATCAAGTTTTCTGCTCAGACATGTATGTTTAACCATTTTTGCTACCAGAGACTTTTTTGCACAAATGTTTAAAAAAAATCATCTTAGGCTGGGTTCACACTAGCTGCGGTGCAGGTCACAGCAGGGGGTCCGGGTGCGTCCCTGTTCACTGTTTCAGGTGCGAATCAGGTCCGAGTTTTTGCCTAAATTCAGACCTGAAATGGAGCCAAAGATGCACAGGACACTTCTGCAATGTGCTCCGCAGCTGCCCTGGAGATGTGTGAACCGGCTCTATTAAGAGTCGGTCACACTATCCTGTCATCCGAATTGGATGCGGGGAAACCCACATCTACTTTGCATAATTGGGAACTTAGCCTTAGGCTTAAAGATTAGTTCAAACCCCCAAACGTTATATATAATTTTTCCAAAAGTTTTCATGTCACAGAATATTATTATATTATTATTATTATTATTATTATAAATAATAAAATGCAGGATTGATATAGCAGTAACACTTTGTGCAATGGTTTATCAAGCACACATTTTCATTAAAGTTAATTTTAGGGTACAGAAACCCAATATATTACCGAATTTGTTCTAAAATATGAGGTTGTGCTGAGTAAATAGATACCAAACATGTAAAGCTTTAAAATTGTGTGTGCCTGCAAAATGACAAAGAACATTGGTACCCCATATATTCCATAGGCGACACTTTAAAAAAAAAAGAAAGAGATCTCCCCTTCAAGGCATAATGTGGTAGTGTGTATTGCATACTACCACATTATGAAGACTGACCTTGAAAACAAAGCCCTCCAGCGGCACACTCTCATGACCACGGCATTGAGCTCTGAAGGAATGGCACGGGAATGCAGTTCCTTCTGAATGCAAGACATCACCGACTGCTGCTCACTAGAATATCACCTAAACCGTGCACATTTAGGAGATATACATTTAGCTTACAAGTTGTAGTATAAGCTTACCTGTAGGTAAAAAAGTACAGGTTACTACCACTTTCAAAGCCCCTACAGGCAGGGCTAGCCCAAGACATTGTGCTGCCTGGGTCCGAGAATGAAATGCTGCCCCCCCCCCAACCCCCCCAAAAAAATCACACCCAAGAAAAAGGGCCCCACATCCATTATTTTATATTGTGATAATTAAAACTAAAAATGTAATTTATCAGGAAGTAAGATTTACATGCAACAGCTGCATTGTGGGAGAAGGGGGGGGGGGATGGGTTAAGGGCCTGTTTTGTGGGGGGGGGGGGTTAGGGGAATGCTTTCTAGTGGGTTTAAGGGCTGCTTTGTAGGGTATATTATATACTGTTAACCAGGGGCGGACTGACCATTCGGGCGTTCGGGCACTGCCCGAGGGCCCCGAGTCAGGGGGGGGCCCCATGAGAGGCTTAGTCCGCCCCTGGATGTGCCCACAGCTTATCATGCAGGATAGAGGAGGTTTATGCCCTGAGGAGGCAGCGAGCTTTGGCATCCCTGCCGGCAGTTGATGCAGCTGTATGAGAGGATCCAGTGCCTGCTGAGATCAGAGAGCGATAAGGATGATAGCAGTGACAGGCGCTTCGGCCACCTCTCCCCCTAAGGAATTCAGCAGAGGGGCGGGGCCACAATATACGTTCCTGCCGGGGGAGACAGACGATGAGAGAGCTGGAGGCTGCAGAGTGCACACGGAGTGAAGTCATCTCAGAGATAGCCATCTGACATGCATGGTGTGCAGCAGCAGCAGGTCAGTGTGTAATCACCGCAATTTAGTGGTATGTCTAAAATCACAAGCCAGGCTAAGTGTTTCTTCTTGCCCAATGCCCATCTACAGGTGCTATTTCCTAGTACACTGAGTGCACACTCATATCTGTACACTGAGACTGAGTGCTGCTCAGTGTATAGATATCAGTGTTATAAATAGGGAATAGCACTTAGTGCCGGTTCACACTTGTGCAGTTTGCGAGATCGCATGTAATTCGGAGCGCACTGCTCCTTCATTACATGCGATCGGATGTGCGGATGCGAGTTCAGCCATACACTTTGTATGGCTGAATTCGCAGTGCATTCACAGCAAACTCGCACAAGAGGCATTTTTTGAGCCGCATCAGAATCGGATCGCACAGTGGTTCACACTTGTGCGATCCGATCCTGTGCGAACTTGCAGATCGCACTGGGATATGCGATCGCAACTGGGGTTGTCGTTAACTTTTAATTGACACCCCCTGCGTATCGCATATGGCAGTGTGAACTGCCAGATGTGCGGATGCGATGCAGGAACACGCTGTATATTCGCAGCGTTCCCGCATTGCACAAATGTGAACCGGCACTTAGTGAGTTATATTCCCTATATGTTACACTGATATCTGTATACTGAGTGTTGTTCCCTATATACATAACACTGACATCCATAGACTTCAGCAGGGAGAATGCTCCTTACATTGGTGGTCAGTGAGAAGAATGTTCCTTACATTGGTGGTCAGTGGGAAGAATGTTCCTTACATTGGTGGTCAGTGGGAAGAATGACCCTTACATTGGTGGTCAGTGGGAAGAATGACCCTTACATTGGTGGTCAGTGGGAAGAATGTCCCTTACATTGGTGGTCAGTGGGAAGAATGTCCCTTACATTGGTGGTCAGTGGGAAGAATGTCCCTTACATTGGTGGTCAGTGGGAAGAATGTCCCTTACATTGGTGGTCAGTGGGAAGAATGTCCCTTACATTGGTGGTCAGTGGGAAGAATGTCCCTTACATTGGTGGTCAGTGGGAGTGGGAAGAATGCTCCTTACATGGTGGTTAGCAATAAGAATGCTCCTTACATTGGTGGCCTGTAGAAACACTTCCCCTTACAATGGTGGTCGATGGGAGGAATGCCCCTTACATTGGTGGTTAGTGAAAATTATATAAAAATGATTTACATACTATATATATATATATGTTATTAAAAGTGTAAAGCATACCCTCTATATAAAAAGCATTATGTAGGACGAGCACACATATGTAAACAATAGTAGCGCCATTTATGTATGGTATTGTCGGGAACGTCAGAGTGAAAGTAATTCTAGGTCCAAAATTTTGTAACATGCTGGTCAGAGCTTTGTATTTTTAATTTTTTGTATATTTTTTTATTAAACTGTTCAGCTAAGTAGACATTTGTTGCACCTGTTATATTGTGTTAATTTATGAAAACCTTAAAGTGGAGTTCCACCCCTACCTCAAAAAATTAAAGGTCAGCAGCTACACATACTGTAGCTGCTGACTTTTAA
Organism: Pelophylax lessonae; assembly: GCF_965119305.1. Classification (NCBI taxonomy): domain Eukaryota; kingdom Metazoa; phylum Chordata; class Amphibia; order Anura; family Ranidae; genus Pelophylax; species Pelophylax lessonae. The sequence continues at coordinate 171,234,810 of NC_138774.1, read as the reverse complement.
TACTAGGACACTTACCTGTCCTGGAATCCAGCCGTGTTTCCATTGGCTGTCAGGTGCTGCCGCCACCATTGACTGTAAGGGGCTTCACAGCCGGTTCCCAACTGTGCATGCGTGAAGTGCGCTGCGCTCTTACTGGCCCGGCAGCAGGGGAAGGAGGAGGGGATGCAAATGCTGATGTATCTCACTACGGCAAGGTCTGACTGAAGTGGGGACAGGGTACCTGTCAAAAACAGGTACCCGCCCCCGATGGTGCCAAATGTGGCACCGGAAGGGGAGGGGGGAATCAGATAAGCATAGCTTCCACTTTTGAGTGGAACTTCACTTTAAGTTTGGAAATGTACCATTGTTGTACTTTCTTTAATGTAAGTTTATTTTTCTTTATTTTCTATAATAAACATTTATTTTAAACATAGTGTAGAGAAATTCTGTGACAAACGCATGTAGCGTAGGCAGTGTAATATGTAGGTGGGGCTTTGTGTGGGTGTGGCTTGGGTGTGGGTGAGGACACAGGGGGCCCCATGATCTCCTATTGCCCGGGGGCCCCATGAGTTGTCAGTCCGCCCCTGCTGTTAACTTCTTCCATAACTCACCACCGGACCGGTCTACCAAACATTCACTGTCACTCCTGTGTCTACCGCGGCCACTGCCCTAGAAGATCCAGCCTGCTCTGCGTAAGATGGAGTGCGCTGACGTCATTGCGCACACCACGATCACACAAAAAAAACGTTCCGCCTCCTCATGCTCATCAGTTTGCTCTACGGCGGCAGTATGAGATGGAGAAATGATGCCCATAATGCGCCGCAAACTGATGACACACAAAACTGCTGGAAAAAAAATCTTGGATGTCAATTTACTGCCCCTATCCAAGTGCTGTCTGAGTCCAATGGACCCAGCGGGACCCATGGTAGGGCTGGCCCTGCCTACAGGTCATCACTTTAGAAAAGTGGGGTTGTCATTAACTTTGTATTGACACTCCCAGCAGTTTGCATATGGCAGTGTGAACTGCCTGCGAGTCAGGTGCAATGCGGGAACCTCCAGTGGATTCGCAGGTTTCCCACATTGCACAAGTGTGAACCGGCACTAAAACAGTGTACTTATTATGTGTATATACACAATAAAACAAACAATCCCTCTGTGAAAAAAAATGATTCAATAGCTGCTGTACACTACATAGTGATTCACCACACTTAAGATACAAAAAGTAATTATAAATACAGTGCAGCGCTACTGACCATAACCAAATCTGCAACAGTGTTGATTACAAAAAATATAAACATATCTATCCCAAATGTAACATAAAAACAAAGCATGCGCCCCCCCCGTCCCCATGAGCTTGCACACCAAAGAAAACGCATACGTAAGTTGCGCCCGCAAATGTAATCGGTGTTTAAATCACACATGTGAGGTATCGCCACGATCGCCAGAGCGAGAGCAAGAATTCTTGCAAAATACCTCCTCTGTAACTCTAAACTGGTAACCATTTAAAAATGTTAAAACGTTACCTATGGAGATTTTGAAATTCCATTTTCCTGACAGACTCCATGGCAGCATACGTTCGGGTAGGCCCCGCCTCCTCTCCTACCTCATAGGACCCCACTCCCATAAATCTTTGCTCCCTTTCAGCATCAGTGTTCTTTTTTCGTCCTCCTCATACATACGGTGTTATGTTCCTACTATTTCAGTCCTATACTTTGAAGCAGAAGGGGTCGTGGAGCCTCCGATAAGCCCTGGCTATTAGCAGGGTATGGAGGGGGCAATGGAAGAGACCCCTTGCAGGAGCTTGGGGGTCTGGCCGAGAGACCTGCTGCCGCGGGTGGCCTAAATTTGCCCGAAGATATGGACCGGTGGTGCGCCTCTGGGACCCTTCTCTGCTCTGGGCAGGGTGCTAAGCCCTGTTATGGGACATCTTTTTTACTTCATTTTGTACTTCAGTGCTTGTTCCTATGTGTGCGTCAGTGTCTTTAGGATGTTTTACTTACTGTCTTGGTTGAGTGCGGGCTGGGTTTCACATTTTTCACGGTCCGCTTTATTCCCTGCTTTCTGTGTCCGGCGGCTCCCGGTCTCGCCGTGGCCGCGTCTGCGGCCGCCGCTTCCGGGTTGCGCGGCGCTTCTGCGCATGCACGGTAGCCGCCGGGCACGGGATTCGGTGCGCATGCGCGGGGATGACGCGTGACGTCACTCGCGCATGCGCGGCAGCGTTCGGCGGCCGCGAGGCGGCATATTTAAATCCTGTTGTTTGTCAGAGCTGGTGGGAAGGTCGGCACGTTGATACAGCCTCCCCCAGACTCTGACTGGCATTATACAGGTAAGAATCTTGATTTTACAAGGATTTTTTTGGCAGTTTTGCTTCTCTTGGAATTATTGGTACAGAGTGTGTCCTTTTTATATCTGGCTGTAGGAAGAGTTTTGTTTCGCCTTCTGTTGTTGTGATCATGGACGCTTCTCCGCCCCCTAGTGGCCAGCCCGCTCATACCAGGTATGTGCTGGGCATTTAAGGGGAGGGGAAGGTCTCTGTGTTTGCTCTTATGTATTGCTACATATCTCTCTCTCCAGCTCTTCTAGGTCTGATCAGCAGCCTAACGCACGCAGCCATGACAGACGTTCAAAGTCGCATCACCGGCACTCCTCATCTAGGTCCAGACGCAACTCCCCCCATAATAGGGGACGTGATGGCAAAACTTCTGGTTCAACACATCATGGCCATTCTGAGCGCCCGCACGGGAAGAAATGCTGGGGATGTGGTACCATAGTAACGGATGGTTCTTCTTTGTGTAAACCCTGTTATGCCCAAGCTACAGGTGAAAGGGAGAAGTCGGACCATCATATTGAGGAAGTGGTGTGCAGAGTCCTCAAAGACTCTCTAGCTGAGTTACAGAAGCCGAGTACTTCGGCAGGGCCATCCCGCTCTCTGGAAAGAGATCTTCTGGTTCAGGATCCTTTTGAGTCCTCCCAACCCAGCCATCCTTCTATCCTTCCGTCAGAGTCCGATTCTGATTCAGATGACTCCCGTTCAGGATTTGAGTTCAGCCTTGTCTCCCCTCTAGTGAAAGCGGTGAGAGAAGCCCTTGATTGGGAAGAACCAGCTGTCTCCTCCCCGAAACAACGAAAATATTTCAAACAGCTATGCAAAGAGCGCTTGGACTTTCAATTCCTAGGGGAGCTGGGAGATATAATTACAGAAGAGTGGGGCAAAGTGGAAAGGAAAAATTCCCTGACCACAAAAATGGCGAAGTTGTATCCATTTAAACAAGAAAAGGTGAAGTACCTGGAATCTTCCCCAAGTGTGGATGCAGCTGTGATGCGTTTGGTCAAGCATGTCACCCTTCCAATGGAGGATACAGCCTCTTTTAGGGATCCGTTGGATAGGAGGATCGACGCTGACCTTAAATGAGCATATCTTTCGGCCGGCATGGCCTGTAAGCCAGCTTTGGCTTTGGCTACAATTTCAAAGGCCATGGAAGTCTGGATTAATGCCCTCGAGGGCACTCTTGGAGGAGTTTTGGAAGAAGTGCTCCAGAGCTCCCCAATCCAGGAGCTGAAGATGGCTGCGGATTTTCTGGGGGAGGCGTCTCTAGACACCATTCGCCTTTTGGCTCGAGTTATGCTGGCTTCGGTTACGGCTAAACGCGCCCTTTGGCTTAGGCCTTGGGTTGCTGATGCTGCTTCCAAACAGGCATGGTGCCGAATTCCCTTTGAGGGTTCTTCCCTCTTTGGGAACAAATTGGATGCAGCCATAACTCGGGCCACGGGTGGAAAATCTGGGTTCCTCCCTCAGGATAAACGCCCAGGCGCTCAGAAGCGCTCTTTTCCGAGAAGACAAACTACCAATCGTGCCAGGGAAGCACGCAGCTACAGACCGGGCAAGTCCTACGGAAGAGGTTGGAAGTCAAGGCAATCCACCTTCCAGAAAGGCTCTAAAGGCTCTTCGTCTGGTGACCGGGAGGCCACCAAATCCTTTTGAGGTTGGGCCCGTCCAGGCCTTCCCGGTAGGGGCCAGGTTGCTCCAATTTCGGGATGTCTGGGCGGCCTCAATCCAGGATCCCTGGGTGTTAAACATCGTGTCCCAGGGACATTCGTGGGCGTTCGACAACGTTCCCAAACCCAGGTTTGTCGCAACCTCACTTCCTCCTTCGGCAGAAAAAAAGAAGATTCTTCTCGCTTACGTGGACTCCTTACTGGTTCAGCGTGCTGTTGTGCCAGTTCCCGAGGCAGAACGAGGTTTGGGAGTCTATTCACCTCTGTTTCTCGTCCAGAAGAAGAACGGCACTTGGCGTCCGGTAATAGACCTCACATATCTCAACAGGTCTATCCATCAAGAAAGGTTCAAAATGGAGTCCCTAGTCACCATACAACATTCGATTCTCCCAGGAGATTGGTTGGCATCGATCGACCTAAAAGACGCGTACTTCCACGTTCCTGTGGCAAAAGAGTACCATCAGTTCCTCCGATTTGCTGTGGGTCATGATCACATGCAATTTACGTGTCTTCCCTTCGGGCTCTCAACTTCGCCTCGCACGTTCTCCAAGACCTTGCTGGCAGTTGTGGCTCTCATCAGGACCAGAGGCATCAGATTGCATCATTATCTGGACGATCTCCTCCTTCTGTCTCAGGACAGACGTCAGTTACTCTTGCATCTGGAGCAAGTGATCTCTACGCTTCAGGAATTCGGTTGGATTCTGAATCTAGAAAAGAGCCATCTGGTGCCTACGCAGTCGCTGGTGTTTCTTGGGGCACTGTTCAACACGGTGGAGTGCACCATTTCCCTGCCAGAAGAGAAAATTCCAGTAGTCCAGAGCAGGGTGGCTCACGCTCTCGCTGCCTCTCGCTGGCTCTCGTGTCACTGCTCGTCAGTGTCTAAAACGATAACCTCCGATGCCAGCAGTACAGGTTGGGGAGCCCACTGTCTGTCCGAAGTGGCAAAAGGCAGGTGGAACTTTCCCGGTCACGGAGTGGTGTCCAACATTCTAGAACTACGAGCTGCCCTCAAAGCCCTTCAGGCTTTTCACCATCTAACGCAGGGGGCCTCAGTGCTGCTAAGATTGGACAACACCACGCCAGTGGCTTATGTCAAGAGACAGGGAGGAACGCGCAGCATGTCTCTCCTCCAAGAAACAGAGCCGATTATGACATGGGCTCAGCATCATCTGGCCAATCTTTCAGCGGTCTTTGTCCCGGGAGTGTTGAATGTGGAGGCAGACTTCCTATCCTGTTTCCAACTAGACAACAACGAGTGGTCTCTCCATCAGGAGGTGTTCAACTGGGTGCTGTCCCTGGGGATTTTGCCAGAAGTGGATCTGTTTGCGAGTCCACGCAACAAGAAGCTTCGGAAGTACTACTCGAGGTTCAGAGATCCTTGAGCCTTCGGAGTGGATGCCCTCACGGACAGGTGGAACTTCCAGTCTGCTTATGCCTTTCCACCAGTTCCAATAGTACTCCAATTCCTCCGGAGACTGAAGATGGAGGAAGTAGAGATCGTGGCAATAATCCCCTTCTGGCCCAACAGGCCATGGTTTCCCCTGCTGTCCCTTCTCAGCTTCAGGGATCCAATCCCTCTACCTCTCAGGTCGGACCTTCTATCTCAGGGTCCTACTCTGCACCCATGCCCTGCACGGCTGCACCTCAGGGCTTGGTTCTTGAGAGGGGGAGTTTGAAAGCTCTCGGATGTCCAGAAGAGGTGATCCCGACTCTCATGAGTTCAAGAAGACCTAGCACAAACAGGGTATATGAAAGGATATGGGCCAGGTTCATGAGTCATCAGGCCCAGAGGTCAGGTCCAGTAGGTACACCTACTATTCAGCAGATTCTAAGTTTCTTGCAATCTGGTCTGGATCTGTCCCTCTCAGTTAGTTCTCTCCGGGTGCAAGTATCCGCCATTTCAGCCTTCACCGGAATTCAGTGGGCAAGTCATCATCTGATTCAGCAATTTTTTAAGGGCGCAGTCAGGCTTAGGCCTCAGAGAAGGCCGAGATTTCCAAAATGGGATCTTCCATTAGTTTTGGACTTTTTTTCTTCAAAGGATGTTGCTTCCATGCCTATCAAGGAACTTACGTTGAAGACAGCATTTTTGGTGGCCATTACCTCCGCTAAGAGGGTCTCTGAGATACACAATTTGGGTCACAAAGAGCCTTTTCTGACCTTTTTTCAAGACAGAGTGGTCCTAATCCCTATGCTGGGGTCAAATCCAAAAGTGACCTCTGTCTTCCACGAAAATGCTGAGATAGTTCTTCCCACCTTCAGAACTGATGAGGAATCTTCAGTCCATCCTCTAGACGTGGGCAACACTCTAAGTCAATATTTGGAGGCCACATCCTCCTTCCCCAATCGGATTTCCTTTTTGTTCTGCTCCATGGCAAAAAGAAAGGAATGCGTGCATCTTCTAGAGCAGTGGCTGCATGGATCGTTCAGACTATCCAATGGGCGTATAGAGCGAAGGGCTTGGCTCCTCCAGAGGCGATTACAGCTCACTCTACAAGAAGCGTTGCTACGTCTTGGGCAGCTTCCAAACACGTCGCGCCTGACCTGATCTGCAAAGCAGCATCCTGGTCATCTGTCAATACTTTCCTTTCCCATTATTGTATTGAACCTGCTGCTTTATCTTCAGTTAATTTTGGCGTACAAGTCTTGTCAGTTGACAGTGCCAATTAAAGTTTTCTTTGTTCAGCATCTTCCCACCCGGGAGTGTATAGCGAGTTATTTCCCGAACGTACGCTGCCATGGAGTCTGTCAGGAAAACAGAAAATTGATATCAAATACTTACCGTAATTTTCCTTTCCTGATGGACTCCATGGCAGCAGGAGTCCCCTCCCAATTCCAATTTTCCGTTATTTGTCACAGTTTTAAACTGTAACATGTTAGGTATCTATTTACTCAGCGTGATATCACCTTTCACAATATATACAAAAAATTAGGCTAACTTTACTGTTTCATTTTTTTTTAATTCAGTGAAGTGTATTTTTTCCCAAAAAATTGCGTTTGAAAGACCGCTGGGCAAATACTGCATGATAAAAAATATTTAAAAGACCACCATTTTATTCTCCAGAGTCTTTGCTGAAAAATTATATATATAAAAGTGAGTACATCCCTCAAATTTTTGTTAATATATTGTATTATATCTTTTCATGGGACAACACCGAAGAAATAAAACTTTGCTACAATGTAAAGTAGTGAGTGTACAGCTTGTATAACAGTGTAAATTTGCTGTCCCCTCAAAATAACTCAACACACAGTCACTAATGTTTAAACCCCTGGCAACAAAAGTGAGTACACCCCTAAGTAAAAATGTCTAAATTGGGCCACAAGTGTCAATATTTTGTGTGGCCCCCATTATTTTCCAGCGCTACTTTTCAGGTAACAAAAAAGAAAAAAAAATGACTTTACTTCCTCTTTAAGTGGTTAAATGCCCCCTTTTAAAACTACACTTACAAGACAAACAATAAAAATCAGCACATTTCAATCTGTGTCAGAAAAGCTCACCACTCGGCCAGGTTAAGAGTGGCTCTGTGACATTACAGGCTGGGCTCCCCCCTCTTATACGCGTGTCGCCATGTAATTGGCGTCTTCAGTAGGATGGGAAAGACCTCTAGCCCAAGGCCTTATATCAATGTGTGTTATCAGGGAAACCTTCAAGCTTCTTCTCAGCCATCCAAAGTCTATATGAGTCTACCCACTTCCTGTGGACAATGGAACAACCAATTTAAACAGTATCCTAATCTCATGTTCCTCTCTGCACACCCACTACTAACAACCATCTACTTAAATAATAAGGACTCACATAGCTTTATACGGACCGCCCTGGAGCAAGTTAAGGTACAATCTAAAATATCCAACAATAATAATAAGAAATTATTTTAGGTGTGCAGGTGTGGGTGAGTGGTCCCAAATGCACACTTTGTGTTCAGGGCTGTACACCTGTGTCCACTAGCCTGTCAAATTGTGGCTGTCTGTACAGTTGCTGCACCCCCATAGGCTGCCTGCACACAGTTCCACCCACATACAATAAAAAAAACAAAAAAACACGGATTCACACTGTACAGGCCACAGCACCCATCTCATGTCTCGAAACCTGCAATTCCCTTCTCATTGGATTACCTCTACAATGGCTATCCTCCCTTCAATCCATCATGAATGCTGCTGCCAGACTCATCCATCTTACGTGTCTGCTCCTCTCTGTCAATCCCTCCACTGGCTTCCACTCACCCAACAAATTAAATTCAAAATACTAATAAAAACTTACAAAGCCAACCACAGTTTAGCCCCAGCTACATCACTAGCCTAGTCTCAAAATACCAACCTAATCGCTCTATTCATTCCTCTGAAAACCTCCTGCTCTCCAGCTCCCTCGTCACCTCCTCCCATGCTCGCCCCCAGGACTTTTCCAGAGCCTCTCCAACCTTATGGAACTCCTTACCCCAATCTGTCTGATTATCTCCTACTCTATTAGCTTTTAGATGATCTCTGAAAACCCTCCTCTTCAGAGAAGCCTATCCTACCCACCCCTAACAAATGTACCTCCATCTTCTCCATCAGCTCATCCCCCACAGTTATTGCCTTTTGTTTTACTTGACCCTCCCTCCTAGATTGTAAGCTCTAACGAGCAGGGCCCTCCAATTCCTCCTGTATTGAATTGTATTGTAACTGTATTGTCTTACCTCACATTGTAAAGGGATGCACAAACTGTTTGGCGCTATATAAATCCTGTATAATAATAATAATAATTAAGCCCCAATTCATCATTCACACATAGAGCTTTATTTATTACATCAGTGCAGTTTTATCTTTTAGATTTAGCAGGAATTTTGTAAGCTACGTTATTTTTGTGTCCGCTAATAAGGATTTTAGTGTATTTAGTGAAATTATCAATCTTATATTTTGATGATGTTTGGGGCACCGTGATTTCCAACAGTAGCCCTGGGCATGGATGGTTGCGGAACCCGTTTCTACCAAAGAAACACCGAAGCATGTGACCAACCCGATTCCAACTGTGTGTCAGCAAACTAGTGTTAATTTCGTCTACTAAAACCGACTAAAACGTTTTCGTCGACTAAATGAACACAATTTTAGTCGACTAAAACTACTAAATACTAAAACTAAAACAATTCAGATGACTAAAATACGACTAAAACTAAAATGGCATTTTAGTCATAAGACTATAACTAAAACTAAATTGAAATTTGCTGCCAAAATTAACACTGGTGTAGTGCTGTGCTAGTGCATGCTCAAAGCTTAATATCATAAATAATAACATATTCGATTTTTCACTCCAGGACCAGCAGTAGTATATAATGAGTTTGGAAATTGTAGAGAAATGCTTAAATAATGCATTACAAATTACTATTGAACTACACCCATTCGAATATAGATGACTAAAATGAGTTTTAGTCGACTAAAATGTAAGATGTTTTAGTCGACTAAAATGTACTTGAGTTTTAGTCGACTAAATACGACTAAAACTAAAACACTTGCAGAAGACTAATATGGGACTAAAACTAAAAGGCCATTTTAGTCCTAAGACTAAGACTAAAACTAAATTGAAATTTGCTGCCAAAATTAACACTGCAGCAAACAAGACTTTTAGCACAAAAGCCAAGTGTGCTATGCAAACAGCACTTACCTGTACAAGTTCAAATTTACAATGAATCACAAGTGCAGTAGCTATTTAACCAGTTCCGGACCGCCCACCAAATATATACTGTGGCAGGGCGTCCCGACTGAGCAAAATCACGTACAGAGGAAACCAATCAGCAGGTCCGGCAGCCGTGAGGGTTCGGAGGAATGAAAGAACGGCAGTCTGCCTTTGTAAACAAAGCAGACCGCTGTTTTGTCAGGGAGTAAAAGAGAGATCTTGTGTTTCAGCTAAGATTTTCTTCCTTTTCCTCTAGTGAATCTACTCCCCCCACAGTTAGAAAACACTCCCTAGGAGCACAGTTAACCCCTTGATCTCCCCTGGTGTTCCCTTCCTTGCTTGTCTAATTTATACAGTAACAGTGCATTTTAGCACCGATCACTGTATTGATGTCACTGGTCCCTAAATAGTGTCACTTATACCTCGTTTCCACTGAGCGGTACGGTTCAGAACGGTACACCTTGATCAGGCTTGTGTTTCCACCGCCAACAGTACCTCAACAGTGTAGCTCCACCCTGTTGGTACGGTACTAATGTGCTTGGTACCCCAACGAAAGGGTCCCAAAAAAAAGTGGTATGGTGCGGTTCGAAATTAGGGTACCTTTCCCAACTTTTGACAATGGAAACGGCAAAAATTGCGTACCGTACCATACCGAACCATACCACTCAGTGGAAATGAGGCATTAGTGTTAGATTTGTCCGCCGCAATGTCGCAGTCCTGCTAAAAATCACTGATTGCCGCCTTTATTAGTAAAAAAAAAATTAAAACAATAAAAAGTCCATAAATGTATCCCATAGTTTGTAGATGCTATAACATTTGTGCAAACCAGTCAATATACGTTTATTAACATTTTTTTTTTTACCAAAAAAATATAGAAGAATACATATTGGTCTAAATTGATGAAAAAATTTGATTTTTTTTACATTTTTTATTGGGTATGTTTTATAGCACAAAGCAAGAAATATAGTTTTTTTTTTTTTTTTTTTTCAATATTGTGGTTCTTTTCTTGTTTATAGTGCAAAAAATAAAAACCACAGAGGTTATCAAAAACCACCAAAAGAAAGCTCTATTTGTGGGAAATAAAAATATTTATTTATTTATTTATAAAAATATGCACTGTTACTGTAATAATGCGTGGCTTCCTGTTCATTCACAAACTGAAGGGGGTGGGGGGGGGGGAGCCCGGGCAGTAGGGGGAATCAGCACTGCACATAGTGATTAGGGTGTGCCCAGGCACACCTTGCACACTCCTTGCGCATGCCTATGAATGGTGGGCAGCTAATATTGTACCTATCCACAAGAAGGGTAGCCAGGTAGAAGCTGACAATTACAGGTCAGTGAGTTTAACATCAGCTGTAGTCAAGTTATTGGAATCCCTCCTTAAAAGAAGGATCGTTGATCACTTAATAATACACAACTTGCTGGACCCAAAGCAGCATGGCTTTACTGAGGGCAGATCATGTCAGACAAATCTGATTAAATTTTTTGACTATATTACCAATGCTTTGGACCAGGGTGGTGCTGTGGACATGGCATATCTTGATTTCAGCGCTTATCTGTACAAGTTCTAATGTAGAATAAATTACAAGTGCAGTAGCTATTTAAAGACTGCACCTTATCTAGTGAAAAAAAAAAAAAAAATGAAATCATATCTACTCCCCCCCCCCCCCCCCATCACCTCAACCCCAATTATTATTCATCTTTCATTGCTTTGATCACTCAAAAATGTTGATAATTTGCTTTGGTTTGCTGCACATCACCCCTGCCATTGCCTGACATTTGGTAAACCCAGAGGACTATACTCATGGGTCTTCCTTATCATTAGGTTGTAGTGCCATCTGCTGGAAAAAAGTGGAACCGTTAGATTAGAATGAAATCTAAATTGTAATTATAATTGTAGCTTTACAAAATGAAAGTTTATACAGTAAATACGATATGTACTGTATAGTTTATATGTATAGTCATGGAAATATATATTATACATATTCTGATTAGATCAGAATGTGTATAATAGATCACATAAATTGGGAAGGACATAGACAGCACAAGTTTATCTGGAGATGTCTTGGTGAGATAACTTCCTTTCTACAGAACTCTTTATTTATCTTGAATTAGCACTGTGTGACATGACACAGTAAATGAACATTTCAGTTTATCTTCTGCCCAGGTTTATTGGTGGTGGTAATTTATGCATCCAGTGTATGTGAGTGTAACAAGTATACCATACTCTGAGAAAAATTGTTCTGAGAAAATTAAATATTTAATCAAGATGGGTCCTATGGACTTTAAATAATGGGTCAATATTCTCTACCATGTTCAGAATGTATCCGCGACTATGCCTCAGAAGCTAATACAACCATATATTGTTTGAGGATCACATTATATTCCTTAACCACTTTTTTGCGATTCGGCATTGTGTTACTTTAACGGAAAATAACGTAGTCGTGCGATGCTGTACCAATTAAAAATTGATGTCTTTTTTCCCCACAAATAGAGCCTTCTTTTGGTGGTATTTGGTCACCTGTGCAATTTTTATTTTTTGCGCTATAAACAAAAAAGAGCGACAATTCTGAAACAAATATATATTTTTCACTTTCTGCTATATAACATTCCCCAACAAAAAAAAAACATTTTTTAAAAATCTAAATTTTTCATCCTTTTAGGCCAATTTGTATTCTGCTACATATTTTTGGTAAAAAAAAACTAAATAAGCGTATTTTGATTGGTTTGCGCAAAAGTTATCGCGTCTACAAACTAGGGGAAAGATTTTTGTCATTTTTATTTATTTATTTTCTAGTAATGGCGGCGATGTGCAATTTTTAGTGGGACTGCGACATTGCATCGGACAGATCGGACCCCTAACTGACATTTTGTGACTTTTGGGGGGATCAGTGAAATTACTACAGTAATCAGTACTAAAAATATGCACTGTTACTGTAATAATGACACTGGCAGGGAAGGGGTTAACCTAGGGGTGATCAAAGGGTTAAGTGGGAACCTAGGGGAGTGTTTTCTAACTGTATGAGGGAGGGGCTTGTGAAATGATCATAGAGACCTGTGTTCCTATATAGAAGGATCATAGGCGCTCTGTGATAATTTCAGACAGAGAACTTCTCTCTCAGCAGGGAGTGATCGTGAATAGCACGGCGGCAATCGCGGCCGCAAGCCCCCCAGCACCACGCATGCGACCGACATAGGGCTACGTCAGTTCACGCAGAAGAGGCAGCCTGCTGCAGTAAATGTGCAGCGGGCGGTCTTAATGTGGTTAAAGACTGTTCAAAACTTGATACATCTCGCCTTGACTACTGCAACTCCCTTCTCTTAGGCCTACCACTTCATAGGCTATCCCTTCTTCAGTCCATCATGAATTCTGCTGCCAGGCTTATCCACCTTACCAACTGCTCAGTGTCTGCCTCCCCTCTCTGCCAATCCCTACACTGGCTCCCGATTGCCCAGTGAATTAAATTCAAAATACTAACCATAACATACAAAGCCATTCACAACTCTGCCCCGAGCTACATCACCAATCTTGTCTCCAAATATCACCCAAACCGTCCTCTCCGCTCCTCTCAAGACCTCCTACTCTCAAGCTCCCTTGTCTCCTCCTCCCATGCTCATCTCCAGGATTTCTCCAGGGCCTCTCCTATCCTCTGGAACGCTCTACCTTAACCTGTACAGCTATCTCCTATTCTAGCTGCTTTCAGGCGATCCCTGGAAACTCATTTCTTCAGGGAAGCCTATCACACCTTCAACTGATCTTCCATCAGCTCATTCCCTACTGTTACAACCTCTTGTACCACCTGCCCCACCCTATTAGATTGTAAGCTTTTCTGAGCAGGACCCTCTTAATCCTATTTTATTGTATTGTAACTGTATTGTCTCCCTCTAACATTGTAAAGCGCTGCGTAAACTGCTGGCGCTATAGAAATCCTGAATAATAATAATAATAATTATATACTCTTTATGTCACGGATTAAAAACAGATTCCTTGAGATCTCCTGCACATGCTGGGGCACTGCACAAAATCCTGTCTGTTACTGTGACTCTTTTATTATGACCCTTGACAGAGTTGGACCAAGGAGTTTACCAAGGAGGAGCAGTGAATGCAAACACTATAACCTGTATGAATATTCACTTCAGTTATCCAATCATGTTTAGATAAATTAAGTAACCAGGAATCTCTGCTTTTCATATGATTGGATAATAAAAGGAAATTTGTAAAGTGTCTCATTTCCTTTAGTAAGTATAAATTAAAAGACATAAAATTTTAGAAGAACTTAGACGTAACTCCGCCAAAATTATCTTCTTACAGGAGACTCATTTTGCACAGGATACAAATGTGAAAATATATTCAAAATATTACTCGACCTGGTTTTATGGAGATTCACCTATTAAGAGAGCAAAAGGGCTGGCAATTGGTATGGCTAAAGAGGTAAGATTCTCCCTGGAGGAGAGATTAGTCGACCCAGAGGGCCAATACATCTTCCTAAAGGGACAACTTCAAGAAGGGATTGCACTCTGGCAAATATATATTGCCCAAATAAAAATTTAAAAGAGTATTTGAGTAAAGGATTTGATAAATTGTCCCTATATAAAAAGGGCAACCTTTTATTGGCTGGACATTTTAATTTCTGCATGGATCCATTTCTGGATTGTACATTGCGTGCGCGGGAAGTGGGAGATTTTTAATTGAGAAAGATAAAGAGTAAGCTTTTCCGATGTCAATTAGTTGATGCTTGGAGAATTCAACATCCGGGAGAGAGGGATTACTCTTTCTATTCCCCCGCGCACTTGATATAGTCTAGGTTAGACTATACTATGATAGAACACAGGATTTATAGAAGCAGTAGTCAGTACATCAATAGGGTCAATGACCATCTGTGACCATGCCCCAATTACTATGGAAATACAATTTTCAGGCTCCCAGGGAAAGGTGAACCCTTGAATAAAAATGAAGAATAATTGCAGGATGAGGAAGTGGGAAAAAAAATAGAGGAAGAGTTGGACCAATACTTCCTCGTAAACTAGACCCCAGAGGTTTCCTTGGCAACAACCTAGGAAGGGCAGAAAGTTTATATCAGAGGAATGTTTATCTCAATAGGATCTAGAAGAAAAAAAAAAGGAAAGAACTACCCATATAAATAGATTAATTTTAAGATACATGAGTGGGAACAAATACACAAAAAGAATTTAAACGTGGAGACACAAAAAGTATTAATATTAAAAAGAGATAAACTGAGAGAACTGTTGGAGGAAGAGACGAGACGATGCTTCAACAGGGTTGCCAAGAAAAGATATAAATGGTGCAACAAACCTGGAAAAATATCTGGCAGAAATATTAAAAAATGAAAAATAAATAACTATATAGAAAAAATAAAGAACAGTAAAGGGGAAATAGTGCACTTGACAACAGAAAGAGCCAGTACTTTTCAAAACTTTTACTAAACTTTATATTTGGCAAAAAGATACATTAGCAGGAGAACAACTCAGAAAACAAAAGATACAAGAATATATAAAGGATTTGTAGTTGCCAAAATAGACAGAAAAATTCCAGGCTTTCGAGACACTGATTACCCTAAAAGAAGTAAGGGAAGTGTAAAGAACTCTCCATCTGGGAAAAGTCCTGGCCCCAACGGGTATACTATCCGTTATTACAAGAGATTTGGGGAAATATTGGTCCCGAAACTCTGCTCCTACTTGAATGAGATAGCTGAAAAGGGGGAGGTGAGAGCGGAGTCATTGCAGAACGATTTAACAGTCCTAAGAATGGGAAAGATACAACTCTGTGTTCTAGCTATAGGCCAAAATTATTGATAAATACGGGTATAAAACTGTACGCAAAAATTTTAGCGTCTCGATTAAAGGATCTGATGACAGAATGTATCCATGCAGATCAGACAGGATTTATCCCAGGTAGAGAGGGTAAAAATTATTATTACATAAGTTTAAGGGACAAGAGACTGCGGCTCTCTTTCTATCAGTTGATGCTGAGAAAGCTTTTGACAGGGTGGATTGGGAGTTTATGTTTGAAACAATAAAGGACTATGCAATGGAGAGGAGCTTTATACAGGAATAAATCTGCATCAATGAAAGTAAGTGGCAGTTTATCAAAACAATTTACGATGAGCAATGAGATAGACAGGGGTGCCCTCTCTCGCCCCTGTTGTTCGTACTGTGATTAGAACCATTGTAGGCATCTGTAAGGAATAATGTAGATATAAGAGGGAATTGGATTGGACAAGAAGAACATAAAATCGCAGTTTATGCACATGATGTTTTATTTTATATTAGAAGCCCCAGAATAACACTTCCAAATGTCATCAAGGAATTGAAGAGATACGGGGAACTATTACATTTCAAAATAAACCCAATTAAATCAGAAATCCTAAATATCGGACTAAGTAAAAAAGAAGAGCAAGCCCTACAGAAGGATTTCCAATTTACCTGGGTGAAGGACAAATTAAAATATATAGGGATAAACATAACCCCACCACCTGAAAATTTATACCAAGATAATTACATAAAAAAAATGTGGGGTTGTACTGCGCTGTCAGGGTGTTCAAACTCAACTTCCTAAAATTCAAAACCAAATTATATAGGATATATTGTATGGTTTTTATTTTTCTGATAAATTAACCACTTGCCGACCGCTCACATTGAGCGTACTGCGGCAAAGTGGCTTGTTATCGTCCAGCGACGTAGACCTACGTCGCTGGACTTCTCCCCTTCTCGGCGGCGTGCGCGTGCCGCCGGAGGCTCGCTCCCGCTGTATTTAGACACAGCGGTAGTTGGGCCAGGGGAGGAGAGGCGGTGATCACCGCCGCTCTTCCCCGATCGTTGGGGATCGAGTGAGGAAATCCGCCCGCTTGTGTAAACAAAGTGGGCGGATCTCCTCTGTGACAGGCAGGGACAGATTACAGGATTCAGCATAGCTGAACCTGCGATCTGTGTCTGTGTCACACAATCCCCACCCCCACACATGTCAGTAAGCACCAGGCATACATTTAACCCCTTCATCACCAATAAAGTTAACCCCTTCCCTGCCAGTGTCATTATTACAGTAACAGTGCATATTTATAGCACTGATTACTGTAGTAATGTCACTGGTACCCCCAAAAGTGTCAAAAATGTCAGTTAGGGGTCCGATCTGTCCGCCGCAATGTCGCAGTCCCGCAAAAAAAAATCGCAGATCGCCGCCATTACTAGTAAAAAAAAATAAACAATAAAAATGACATAAATCTTTCCCGTAGTTATTAGCTGTGATAACTTTTGCGCAAACCAATCAAAATACGCTTATTGCGATTTTTTTTTCTACCAAAAATATGTAGCAGAAAACAAATTGGCCTAAAATGTTAAAAAAGTTTGATTTTTACATTTTTTTGGGGGGAATTTCATATAAAAAAAATGTGAAAAATATTGTAATTTTTTCTAAATTGTCGCTCTTTTTTTGTTTATAGCGCAAAAAGTAAAAATCGCACAGGTGATCAAATACCACCAAAAGAAAGCTCTATTTGTGGGTAAAAAAGGACATAAATTTAATTTGAGTACAGCATTGCACGACCGCGCAATTGTCTGTTAAAATAACGCAGTGCCGAATCACAAAATATGGCCTGGTCAGGAATAGGGTAAAATCTTCCGGTCTTAAAGCGGTTAAAAATACGCTCATTGAGATTTTTTTGTCAAAGACATGTAGCTAAATACATTTTGGCCTAAATATATGACAAAAATTTAATATATTGGATATTTTTTAACCGTCAAAGTAGAAAATGTCAATTTTTTCGCAAAATTTTCGCTCTTTTTTTATTAATATCGCAAAAAATTAAAAGCGCAGAGGTGATCAAATTTGTGGGAAAAAAGGACGTAAATTTAGTTTGGGTACGGCATTGCATGACCGCGCAATTGTCAGTTAAAGTCGCACAGTGCCAAGTTGCAAAAAGTGGCCTGGACGTAAAGCAGGAAAATCCTCCGGTGGTAAAGTGGTTAATTTTATATATTGTAATGCAACGCTGTAAACTCTCTAACACACGATTTATGTATTTATAACATAATAGAAATGAAAAACCTCACTTCCGGTGTGATAATGATAGCATAGATTGAATAAAGGTTGGACGGGGATTAACACAGCCATTAATGTATCAAAACTAACTGGCAACTAGCAAAAAATAAATCCTAAGATGGGGGAAAACATACTTCTGCTTAAGTATGTCTATTAAGAACTTTAAATATGGCGTTCAAATTATTTCTGGCTCCGCCGAGATAAATAGCACGTCACCTCCTGTAATGGGTAATCCCTGAGGAAGTCACGTGGTAGCATGACGCAACGCGTAGGAACCTAGAAGTGACATGATGGAACGGGACGGAGGTCCCCCAGCGCTTGTCCGAATACAGCAAGCAGTGAATTTATATGTAAGTCTGCTATATTTTTATGAATAAAAGTCGTTATTTACTGCACCATTATGGCCCTATTGTTTTAATGAGCCTTAAGGAGCAGAGGCACTAAACCATCAAACCGAACCAAGGAGGATTCAGTAAAAGCCTCCACAGGAAACCCACCCTAGGTAAAGGAGATTTACACAGACCAGGAGACACTGTGATTCCCCCAGAAGGAGCAGGACTACGCGGTGATAAGGATCAGAGGGAACCACACAGGTCCAATGATACAAGTGTATTATTGACCTCATTTGAGGTGAGCCTTTAGAGCACCTAGAAGTGTAATCACTGAAAAAAACTCCCAATCATGGAAACTAAAGGTGGAGGAAGATTATCAACACTGTAAACCACCCAATTGATTATTAATTTGATTGGACACTACATATATATTTTATTTTGTGGAGATTTTGTGTACAGCACCTATATTGTCACACTAAGGTATACATGTGGTATAGAAGGAAGCACTATTATAAATGGTTACGGATTTTTAAATCTCTTTAAGGATGCACAAACTCACTTTAAGCTATTAAGCACATTTTATTTATTTAGTCGTTTATTGTAATTGAGACACCAACACACAATTTAATTTTATTAATGTGATTTTTTAATGAAGTATTATTTGCACAATTGAATAGCACATTTATGAAACTCAAAGAAGCACGTTATATACTTAAATGAATTCATATTTGAATATCTGCATTTATTTAAAAAGCATAGAAGCACTTTATATACCTGAATCAATTTATATCTGTGAATTTTAAGAAGTTGAGTTTGAACACCCTGACAGCGCAGTACAACCCCACATTTTTTTTAGTATCTTGAACTGTTTGTTGGTACCAGTTACTGTACGTGCAGCTTCAGGGAAACCTTAGTTTCTATGATAGCGCAGGAATCACACTCTTAGAGTAAAATTTTAAGATAATTACATACCTTTGCTTGATAAGATAAAGTTAAATATGAAGTATTTAATGAGCCGTCCGATCTCTTGGTTTGGCAGAATAAATATGTTTAAAATGATAATCCTGCCTAAAATATTATATAGATTCCAAATGTTACCTATTGCTATTCCACCAGCATACCTCAATACAATTAAAAAAATTTTTGTTAAATTTCATATGGCAGCTGTAAGCAGGGATAAGATGTGGGGAGGATAATGGCCCTTGACATAAAAAGATACTACACGGCAGCAGTGATATCACAAATGGTAGAATGGACAAAAAAGAAAAACACGAGGAAAAGATGGGTTGGGTTAGAAATTACATTAAGTCAAACACAATTGGATAAGAACATCTGGGTCCTACCAAAGTATAGGGAGACACACGAGGATACACACAAATTAACGAGAGTTGTATTTAAAGCATGGGATGCGTTACACAAGCAGGCTGATTGGGAATACAATCACTAGAAGACGCAAAATATTTTTTACCAGGAATAGAGAAACGGTTTGGTGGTTGGTTAAGGAGTTTGCAGTTAAAGGATATAACACATAATGGGAAGATCAGGTCTTTACACTAATTCAAAAATCGGGCTGGTTTGATATTAATTAAACGAGTGGAAATATAGGCAATCGAAACACTTTGTAGGATCTCCTCCCTAACCCATCAGATCAGAAAAAGAATTGAACCTAGTGGAAAGGCTTTGTATGGGACGGTAGGCAGGATTCAATAACAACTTAGCATTTTTACTTAAGTAAATAAAATAAGAAGCAGACACCTGTATTATTTGGAAAATATATAGGCCGCGGCCGTTTATTATTGATTTTAAAATAACTTCAATAAATAAATATATAATTAAAAATTTAAACACACTCAACAGCCTAGCCACCACAGCTCAGGCCGGATAAATAACATCACATTTCAAGCATCAACTTCCACTCATAAACATATAAAATTGCCCTTTGCTATAGCAAAAACGACACCACACCTATTATATATATATATATATATATATATATTTTTTTTTTTTAAACAGCCGCGACAAAAAAGGGGGGGGGGGAATGGGGAATTCACACTGCTAAATCTTCTGAGGCGAATGAGCCCCTCTGAGGAGAGCTCTACCTTATATAGGGGCTCAGAGGGCTCTAGAATCTTCTACCCTATACCTATTCCCATAGGTGCTCTGACCCCTGCAACACCACGCCCACTATTTCTATTCCCTCAGGATACCTTAGGAGTCCCTCCCTCTTTACCTGAGGAGAAAAGGAGGGAAAATTACCTTATGAACTATTCTACCTATTTCCCCAGCCACTCTCCCATGAGGAAAAGGGGGCTTATTACTGTTCCCCTTTTCCTTTCATGGGACAGTAGGCAGGATTCAATAACAACTTAGCATTTTTACTTAAGTAAATAAAATAAGAAGCAGACACCTGTATTATTTGGAAAATATATAGGCCACGGCCGTTTATTAATGACTTTAAAATAACTTCAATAAATAAATATATAATTAAAAATTTAAACACACTCAACAGCCTAGCCACCACAGCTCAGGCCGGATAAATAACATCACATTTCAAGCATCAACTTCCAAAAGACAGAAGGGGGAAAACTAACCCCTTCTGTCACCAACGACCCGCACCGCGGCCATATCAACACAATCCGACAGGTCTGCGTTAAAAACATCCAATCCTATCTCGGAAAGATGTACCCCATCATCCCTGTACAATCCTTCCGTACCCCCTTCCAATTCCCTATGTCTGAAAGACATAACACCTATCCTAGGCAAAAGTTTAGCCAATGACCTGTTAATCCTTCTTCTAATCTTTTCCAAACTCTTCAAATAAGGTGAAAATAACCACCTCAGCCTTTGAACGATTTCAGAAAAGATAATAACAGTATTTGGCGACGACAACCCAAAACTAAAAAGATCATCCCTGATTCTGAAGATCAATTCCAAAGTTTTTTCTTGACCAATATCGTTTCCTCCTAAATGCACGATAAGTGCATCCGGAGGAGGAAACAATGATTGTAACCTGTTTAACTCAAATAGTAGATCAGCCCAAACCATGCCCCTCCTACCATACCAGTATACTTTGAATTTCTCTGGATCCAGTCCCAAATTTTCAGAGTAAACCCTCTGTCTTGCCCTCTTGAACGCCCAAAAGATATACGAATGCCCGACAATCCAAATGATCCTTTTTCCATCTGAAAAGAATCAAACAAATGAATTAGGTCGGATGTATGATTGATAGCAATCTGACTTCCACCTTCCAACCTTTTTTATTATTGAATCTTCCAATCCTAATCTAGATGTCTCAGTGGCTGCCCCTATCCGAAAAGAGTGTGATGTCAAATGCATTCCTGGTAAATTTAACTTGACGACACATTTCTTGAAAACGCTATTAAATTGATATTTAGATAAGTTTGCACCTGATGCATGAATAAAAAGAGCCTTTTCACCAAAACTTGGTCTTAACTCAAGATACTGTTGCAATGACTTAACTGGGCATATGAGAGAACCACTGAGAGCATTTAAACAAATAACACATCCTTTACCTACCTGGTCTGTTTTTGACCTTCTTATCTTAATCCTCACTAAGTTACCCTCCAGACTTACCTCCTTTTTAAAAATATTTAATAACTCTGAAATCCGCAAAGCTCCAAAAAATGCTAGAGAAAAGGCTGCTTTAAACAGGGCAGCTTCGAAAACAGAAAAACAAACTTCACCTGTGGCCAGACATAGGTCCAAAAGAATTTTTGGTGTAATTGGACTGCGCTTATCACTGCTATAACTCCTCCTCCTATATCCTTTAAGCGCCTGCTTAACTGTAAAAAACGACACACAAGATGGTAAATTTCTCATTTTTTGAAAAAACGAAACTCCGGCCAAGATTTTATTCACGTGTGCCCAGGAGTAATTTTTCTTGAATAAACTATTTAAGAACAACATTACAAGACCTTCAGAAAAATTATGTTCATCTTCTTTTAGATCCTTCAGAAAAGAAATCCACATCAGCCAAGCTGACTGGTAACCTGCCATGGTCGAAGGGGCTATGGAGTGTTTGATATTCTCTGTAACCAGACTTATATCAACTCCCATAACTTCCTTGGGAATTTGGTACCCACTGGATCCGCCTCTGGTAATAGTTGGAAAAATCTGCTCATCTGTTGGCGAGATAGCGCATCTGCCATGTCATTGCTCTTACCCGGCACATGTCTAGCCTTAAGCCATATATTATATTTCAGACATAAATAAATCATATATCTCAAAAGAGCAATGACTGGTGGAGACTTGGATGTTAAACAATTGATAGCATACATTACTCCTTTGTTATCCGTACTAAGCAATATCCTCCTATTACTAAATTCTTTTCCCCATACTTCCAGAGCGACTATTATGGGAAAAAGCTCCAGAAGAACTATATTTTTCAATAGGCCTTTTCCTCTCCAGCTTTGGCTCCAGCGATCTGCGCACCAATGGTTTCGCCAGATCGCTGCAAAGCCTACCGAACCAGCAGAGTCAGTAAATAATAAAAATTCTTCATCAATAATGAATTCCTTCTGCCATAAACTCCTCCCATTGAAATGTTCTAAAAACTGAAGCCAAACTAACATGTCTTCCCTAATATCGCTGGTCACCCTAATATGAGAAAAAGGGGATTTTAGCCCAGAGATTGCCAAGTACATTCTCCTGGAGAATGCCTTTCCTACCGGCATGATTCTTGAGGCGAAAGCCAGTAGGCCCAAAAGAGATTGAATCTCTTTCAAACACACTTTCTTTCTCCTAACCAGATTAATTAACATACCTTTAATCCTTTGAATTTTTTCTTCCGGCAATCTGAACTCCAGCGCCGCCGTGTCTATTGTAATTCCTAGGAACTCCAGACATGTGGTGGGATACACCGTCTTTTCCACCGCCAATGGGACTCCAAACTTACTACAAATATTGAAAAACGTATTTAATAATTGAAGACATTCTAACGATTCTGCTTTACCCATGAACAAGAAGTCATCTAAGTAGTGAATCATAAAGTTAGAACCTGTGACTTTCATCACTACCCATTCCAAAAAACAAGCAAAATCTTCAAAATATTTACATGAAACTGAACACCCCATCGGGAGACATTTGTCGAAGTAGAATTTGTCCCTAAAGAAAATTCCCAAAGAGTTAAAACAAACCGGGTTAATGGGGAGTAGACGGAAAGCGGATTTTATGTCCGCTTTAGCCATTAACGCCCCTACACCTAAAGCCCTTAGCTTTTCAAGAGCATCCTCAAATGAAGCATATGACTGATATTAAGTTTTGGGTCTATCTGGTCATTTAAGGATTCCCCTTTGGGAAATGAAAGGTGGTGAATTAATCTGAAAGAACCTTTCTCCTTCTTTGGGACAATACCCAATGGGGAAACTCTAAAATTTTTAAAAGGAGGTGAAACAAAAGGACCTTCCATCCTTCCTTCCAAAATTTCTCTATCTAATTTTTCTTGGACCACACTAGGGAACTGATCAACTGATTTTAAATTATTAAACTGCCTACAACCTAAACCTGAAAAGGAGGGCAACAAGAAGCCCTCCTCAAAGCCCTCAAACAGTAGTTGAGCCCTCACCTTGTCTGGGAAAACTAACAGGTAGGGCAACATTTTTTGTAATTTCACTGGGGAGGTTGCCTTTTTGAAGGTTCTGTTGGTTGTTAGCGGACAGTTTCTTAAAACATTTTGACACCGGGTGACTTCCCCCGCAAAATGCACATTCATGCCTATATCGGCATGTATGGGGCCATTTGCACTGTCCATCATTATAGTTAAAGCAGATCCCTTTTCTATATGTAGTGGTGGACTGCTGCGAGGAGGGACCAGGTTGCTTGACATAACCTGATTTCTGGGGTAGAAAAAGGTTAAGACACAATCCTACGTCCTTAATCCCCCATCTTAAATTCCTGTGCACTGACAGTTTTTGTCTAAAAGCCTCATCGTAACTATACCATCCAAAACCACTGAAGCTCTTGTACGCTTCTAAAATAATATCCAAGTGTTGGAAAAGTCCAACACTCTTTTCAGGTGACTTCTCACAAAGAACGGCAGCAAAAATAAAAAAGGATTGCAGCCAATTGTTAAAATTCTTAGCAACAGGCCTTTTCCTATCCTCTTCTGACTTATCATCTTTTTTGTCACTCTTATTAATAAATTCTCTAGCTGATGGCAGAAGAGATAGTATATCCATAAACTCACCTCTCCAAATCTTTTCTTTAATTCCCGGTGATAGATGGAAGCCCAGCGGTGACACCTCACAAGGTATAGCTTCCTTAAGACATGTTTCAGGAATATTTTGTGACCTTGCCACCTGTCTACCATCTAATTCAACTAAATCCACCATACTCTCCTGCATACTCCTGTCCTTAGGTAAGCCCCCACAAGGTGGCGCCCATACTTCTGCTGCTGACAAAGCTGGCTCTGCAACCTGGCTACTCTGAACCAATCTACTGTTTTGCTGCAGCTCCCTAACATCTCTAGACAATTTAAATAACATTTCGGATATATTGGAGAGAATTGGCAGCGTTGTCCACTCACCATTCTCATTATCCTGCTGTGTTTGTAGTCTCTCCTCCAGCTCCTCCCCGACCACCGGGATTGCTTGACCTTCCACCGCCGGCTCTTCAGCTCTCCTTCCGCTCCCGCCCTGTATCTCTTGCCGCTGCCTCTGAGACTCTTCCGGCACCAGAGCTTGTCTTCCACGACCGGAGCCTTCCTCATTTCTTCCGCTCCCGGCGCCGCTTGATGACGCTGACTCCCGGTCACCGCGCCTGTGCTGTGTCCCGGTCCCGGGCCTTCTCGCGGGAGGTCTCGCTGGTGACTGTGAGTGCCGTCTGGCAGGCGTTCTCTTCCTCTTCGTCCGTCCCTCCGAAATGACGGTGCTTCTTCTCACTTGACCCGGACCTTCTTCCATCTCAGCCGTATCTTCTTCCGTCGGCGGGGCATTCAAAGCTGGAACCACCTCAGCCCGCACGTCCGCAGCAGAGCTCCCACCGGCTGCTTGTCTCGCATTCCTTGGTAAGCTTAAGCACATTCGTAACCACTCTTCACCACCGTCCTCCCCTGCTCTTTCTATAATTTGTCTCAATAGGCTCATCCTCTCGCCTCAGAAGTCTCCTATACTCCAAAAAATGGCAGCTCCTGAATTCACACTGCTAAATCTTCTGAGGCGAATGAGCCCCTCTGAGGAGAGCTCTACCTTATATAGGGGCTCAGAGGGCTCTAGAATCTTCTACCCTATACCTATTCCCATAGGTGCTCTGACCCCTGCAACACCACGCCCACTATTTCTATTCCCTCAGGATACCTTAGGAGTCCCTCTCTCTTTACCTGAGGAGAAAAGGAGGGAAAATTACCTTATGAACTATTCTACCTATTTCCCCAGCCACTCTCCCATGAGGAAAAGGGGGCTTATTACTGTTCCCCTTTTCCTTTCATTCCATGAGCAAAATTAGGTCATGGTATGTCTCAAATATATAAGATGATAACTGATCTGATGGGTATGAGGAAACTCCCATTCATAGAAAGATGGGAAAGAGAAATAGGGCCAAGGTGTACGTTTAGTAAACTGAGAAGTTTTCTCTCAGTTCACTTCTCTGCAGTTCTCAGAGAAAAAATATCTCCTCTGGCACCCAGTTTAGAAGGCGGAGAACTTCACTTCTCACAGGGTGATCAGAGGAGAAGTTTTTTCTCTGAGAACTGCCGAGATCTGTGTATAACTGGGTGGACTGCCTGTAATCTCACGAGATATTGTGAGATTACAGCCGCCCCTAAATTTAAAAAGTGAAACTAAAGTTTAAAAGAACTCGTAATAACATGTTCTGACACATGAAAACATATCTATACACACACACATGCACAGTATATATACATACATACATACAGTATATATATATATATATATATATATATATATATATATATACATATACACACACACACGTATGTATATATATATATACATACATACATACCAGTACATACAGTGTGTATATATGTATATATATATATATACACACACATACACACCAGTACATACAGTATATATATATATATATACACACACCAGTACATACAGTATATATATATATACACACACACACCAGTACATACAGTATATATATATATATACACACACATACACACACCAGTACATACAGTATATATATATATATATATATATATATATATATATATATATATATATATATATACACACACACACACACCAGTACGTACAGTATATATATATATATATATGTATATTATGTGACAGGAAGTCAGGTAAATCTGTGGATGTTGTCACAGACAGGAGATACATTTCCACCTGGTTTAGAAAATTCACCAATAACTATAGGGTGTTGGCTGCAGAGGTAGCCAGAAAGGTGTTAGGACGTTGAAAGACATCAGCTGTTCAGGATGAGGCAATTAACTTCCTTACCTCTGCAGCCGACACCCTATAGTAATTGGTGAATTTTCTAAACCAGGTGGAAATGTATCTCCTGTCTGTGACAACATCCACAGATTTACCTGACTTCCTGTCACAATATATATATATATATATATATATATATATATATATATATATATACACACACACACCAGTACACACAATATATATATATATATATATATATATATATATATACTGTAAGGGATTAGCTCGGTGGTAGGCGTAGATGACTCCTTGGGGGGTGCGTTTTCACAGAGAAATAGCCCAAAAGTGCTTGCAAACAACAGGTTTATTCTTCAAACAAGTGCATGCAGCAAAAACATCAAAATAAAATAAAACAAAATAAATCCTTGCCTCTGTGGGCGGCTACCTTCTCACAACTGGAACCTGCCTAAGTGTCTGTCTCCAACCTACCGTCGGGCAGACTTCCTTGTCCTACAGCGGACACTCAATAGTCCTTTTATAATAGCTTCACAGGGCAACACAGTCCTTTGTTTCTTTCACATCAACAGTTCGTCTTCTCACCTTTGAGACGTATTCACCCTTGGTTACCGTCCCGGGCACACATCACTCCGGGGGGTCTTCTCCCAGGCCCACACATCCTGTCGGGAGGCACACGCTGACTGTCCTCCTGCTCCCAGCCCACATGGCTTCAGGACACAGCTTCTGGAGGCAGCAAACAATAGGACTTTCTCTGAACAAATTATAGAGCCTTAACTCCCTCATTCTGAACAGGTGAAGGCCTTTCAACTTCCTGCTGGCTAGCTCTGTAGCCAACACCCTAAATTAATTAATGGACTTCTCAATCAGGTGGAAATGTATCTCCTTCCTGTGACTACATTCCCAGATTTAGCTGACTTCCTGTCACATACCCCCCCCTCTTGTTTCAACCCTAGGGTTGGGACACATATTTCCAGGCACGCATGTGTCAGGCACTGCTGACTCACTGATAAGCCTCCTATTATCCTCAAGCTTCCGGATGAAACTGTTTTGTCATCTTCATTGACGGATTTCTCATAAATGCCACACAGTTTGTCTCTCATCTCATATACACATTCTTCAACTGCATTTTTGGCATCATTTTGCTCCTTCTCGTTTCTGTCATCTTCATTGACAGCTTTCTCATAAATGTCAGACAGCTTGTCCCTCATAACCGTCTGTCCAATCCACCATGGAGGACCGTGATCCATAGGCAACTCAATTGGGCTAGTCTTAATGTCTTCAACATTCTTAAGACGCCTCTCTCTGCAATCCATAAATGTTTTCCACAAAACTTTGAGAACCTTTGCTTCACTAAGCTTTGTTCCAAGTAGGGACTCTTGACATCCCTCTGTGACTTGAGTTGCCTCTCCATACATCTGTACACAATCATTGACTTTTTGTTGTAAAAGGGAATGAACTTCCTTCTTGAGCTTTGCTTGCTCTAAGATGCTGTGCAGAGGATTTTCCAATTGAGACAACAGGCTGTCACACATTTCTTCAAAGTGACCCCTGTTCCTTTTCCCAGAGATATCAATATCATTCACCAAACATTTCATATTCATAGGCAGATCTGAAGCATTTGCACTCATCAACTTCTTAAACTTTTCGCCCTCCTGAGCGAGTCGCAGTAAAGGCCTACTATTTGATTTGATATTCAGTTTATATTTCTTGCCAAACTCTTCACAGAAGAAGCCAACCAGAACATCATCAACTTTCCTTCCACCAACATAGGGGTCAAAGGCAACAACACAGTTGAACCCAGCGATCTGGGTGGTATCCATTATAGACCTCCTCTCTGCATCAGTGAAGAAGCATGGAACTGCAACACATTCTTTTACAGGTTTCTTCAATGCACTTTCTGCTGAACTATTTGACCGCTCAAGGTCACCTAGTTCTTTTTCTCTATCTGAATTCCACATGGAATGCATCTCAAGATCACGATCAAACTTCTGCCACCCGTCTTTCACCAGTTTCATTTTAGAAATATTCTCTGAAAGGCACTTGAAATTCATTTGCTTCACGTTTTCACCAACAGCCTTAGTTTTCTCCACTAGGTGGCGTTTGCTTTTTCCTCCCAGATTTATATCACTTGCTTTAGTTTTCTCCGCTTTAGTTTTCTCCACTAGGTTTTCAGCCTGAACTGAGAAATCATCACATTTCTTACACAACTCCTTTATTTGCTGAAGTTCTAATGATACATTTTCCAATGCTTGAAGTTTTTGAAGGAACGGTTTATTCCAAAGGGGTGATTCAAGCCACGTGTCATCACATTTCTGAGGCTCACTCAGGACAGACCCCAAAACACTGATCCTTTTAAAAACTGCATCAGGCACACTATCCCCTCTTTGGGACAGATCCTCTGTTGCCTGGAATTCCTCTTCCAGTTCCTGCAACGGAATCTTCATCTCTTCTACTTGCTGTTCTAAGGCTCGCTTAGACTTTTCTAGCTCCTGAACGCTTTTCACAACATCATCCTTGGAGCTGACCAATTCTTCCATTTCTGTACGCAGCTGTTTAACACTTTCTAGTTCAGCCTTACACTCTAGAGCTTCCTCCAAAGAGCGAGCCAAGAACAGGGCTTTGCTCTCGTTATCACGCACCTCCGTTTCTGCACGTGCGCGTTCTTCTGCATATTTTGCAGACACAGTCTTCTCTTCACCAAGCATCTGATCAAACTTCTTTTTCACATCTTCAACACACTGTAATGAACCAACGCTTTCTTCCATGCGTTTTTTCATATCCGCTATCTGAGCTTGCAATGTTGCGACTTGCTCTGATAGGTTTTTCTTTGCTTCCGCCTCCTCTTTTAATTGTTCCAGGAAGCCATTTTTCTCATCTTCCATTTGTTTGAGCTTTGTGCTAAAACTCAGCCTTTGACACCTCTCTTCCTGTAAGAGTTCCTGCGTGTCTTGCAGCTGCGATTCCAAGATAGAAAAATCTTCCGCAATTTCTCTAGATTTTCTGTCTGCTTGAGAAAGCTGATTTGTAACATTGTCCAACTCAACCTGCAGTCGGTTTGCCTTCTCTGACAGCTTAGCACACAATCGGTCACCTTCTGACACCTTGACTTGCGATTCCAGAAGCTGTGCCTCTACTTTTTCCCTCTTATGTTCACAATCTCCTTTTCCCTGCATAAGAGCCTTCACCTCATTGGCTAGCATCTGGGAATAAGAATGTAATTCTGCCACACAGGCTTCTTTCTCCTTTAACTGCTGCTGGACACGTTGGGCTTCCCCTTTCCAACTTTCACAGTCCGCACGCCATTCATCTACCACATTGCTCAAAGTAGTGAGCTCATACACAGTACTCAGTAATTTAGCCTCTCTTTCACTTTTCTCTTTGTCGCTGAGAGACAATGTCGCTTTCAGAGCAACATTCTGTTCCTGCGACTCCTGCAGGTCTATTTTTGTAACTTCCAAACACTGAAGACTTTTTTCCAGCTGATTACGCAACTCCAACATATCAGCCATACTTTGCTTCTGCAAAGTCTGAATTTCACTTTCCTTTTCCATGAGGATGGTATCTTTCTCCATTATAGTCTCTCTGCGTTTTTGCAACTCGACCAAAAGAAGAGCAGTGGATTCTTCCCACTGTGACACATGAGACTTGAGTAGTTCATTTGTTTCCTGCAAGTTTCTATGCTCCATTTTAAGCAATTCCACGGCTTGTTCCTTTTCTTCCATTTTCCGTTGCAAGGCATCCAACTCAGCCCTGCACACATACTCGGTTTCCTCCAAACTGATGGCCTCCATTGGCTGCTGGCGTCTCTGTTTCCAGCCTGCCATGCTCTCTTGATGAGCCTTTTGTTGAGCTGCAAAGCTCTGCTGAAAATCCGCATTTGCCTGCTGTTGAGCTGCATTTGCTTGCTGTTGAGCTGCATTTGATATAATCAGATGTTTCAACATCTCCTCCATTTTGAGTTTACTTTTCATCTGAGCACACTGCGTCTCCATAGCAGTTTCATCAGTGTTGCTAGGGACAACAACCTTCCTCTTTAGTAGACTCTCTTTAGGCATGGATGGGGCTGGTTCAGACGGCAACATCCCCTCCATCCATAGAATCCGGTCTCTCATTTCATCTATCTTTGCATTTTTCAGGCGTTTGGACCGCCCCATCTTCAATAACTCCACAAACAAATTTTTCACAGTCCAGCAAACAATTTTCAGACCACTGTCTCTTCAACACATGTAGTTTTTCTCTCTCTTGCAGGATCTCTTTTCCTGCACACACAGTTTGTGCAGTCACTTGCACCAGACACAACAAAGTTCATCAAATAATTTTGAGACCGCTGTCTCTTTAAAACACTTTTTTTTTTTTTTTTTCTGTCAGGATCTTCTCTCCTGCACACATAGATTGTGCAATCTCATGCACCAGACAAAGTTCATCAAACATTTGCACTTCCTTGCAGGGATCTTCGCTTCTGCCCACTGCATACCTCCACCATATGTAAGGGATTAGCTCGGTGGTAGGCGTAGATGACTCCTTGGGGGGTGCGTTTTCACAGAGAAATAGCCCAAAAGTGCTTGCAAACAACAGGTTTATTCTTCAAACAAGTGCATGCAGCAAAAACATCAAAATAAAATAAAACAAAATAAATCCTTGCCTCTGTGGGCGGCTACCTTCTCACAACTGGAACCTGCCTAAGTGTCTGTCTCCAACCTACCGTCGGGCAGACTTCCTTGTCCTACAGCGGACACTCAATAGTCCTTTTATAATAGCTTCACAGGGCAACACAGTCCTTTGTTTCTTTCACATCAACAGTTCGTCTTCTCACCTTTGAGACGTATTCACCCTTGGTTACCGTCCCGGGCACACATCACTCCGGGGGGTCTTCTCCCAGGCCCACACATCCTGTCGGGAGGCACACGCTGACTGTCCTCCTGCTCCCAGCCCACATGGCTTCAGGACACAGCTTCTGGAGGCAGCAAACAATAGGACTTTCTCTGAACAAATTATAGAGCCTTAACTCCCTCATTCTGAACAGGTGAAGGCCTTTCAACTTCCTGCTGGCTAGCTCTGTAGCCAACACCCTAAATTAATTAATGGACTTCTCAATCAGGTGGAAATGTATCTCCTTCCTGTGACTACATTCCCAGATTTAGCTGACTTCCTGTCACAATACACACACACACACACCAGTATATATATATATATATATATATATATATATATATATATATAAACTATATATATATATATATATATATATAGATCTAGATATAGACATATATATATATATATATATATATATATATATATATATATATATATATATATATATATATATATATATATATATATATATATACACACACACACATACATACACCCACAAACACACATACATACATACATACAATATATACATTCATTTTGAACCCACTGGTGCTGATATACAGGAAGAAACAAGTCTTCTTCCTCTAATCACACAGCTTCTCCCCCTGATTCTCCACCTCTGAGCTGGAGAAGCATGAAGAGGAGATCTTCAAAGAGAAGCACAGTGATAAGGTGACATCATGTGTTACTAAACTGGCCGTTTCTATTGCAGTGAATGCAAGCCATTTGTGTACTGAGATGAGAAGAGAAGACTATGTTCTCCACTACTCTTCTCAGTAATTTAAACCGGCAATGCTCTGAGACAAGCCGTGATCATCCAGATCTCGGCTTATCTCAGTTTACTAAACGTACACCCAAGTTTGGGAGCGCACAAACTGAATGTGCTGAGAGCTGTACACTCAATGGTGTTCACGGCTAGGGATATGAACACCATTGAGATGAATTATAAATGTCTCTCAAGGTGGTATATTACACCGGTTATTGCGCATAGTTGTCAACCAGAGAAATCAAATTTGTGTTGGAGAGTTTGTCAGGTGCCGGGTACAATGGCTTACATGTGGTGGGAATGATTATGCTTTTTCCCTCACCAGATTAGGCAAAAAAACTTAAAACGACTATAGTTCCTCTTTAAAGAGAATTTCCTGGAAGATTGGAAATCCCCAGTCTGTTCAGCACCCCTCCTTAAACTCATACAGAGCAGTGATGCACAGGTTTTTCTTGGGACACAGATCTATAATTATAGTCTTTGCTTTAGGCACTTTTGCTGCCAAGGTTTGCCATTGTAGCACCACATTTAAATATACTGTTTATGTATTACAACATATTCTAGACATATAATAGATTTCTTCTATATTTACCTGCCAATATATGCAAATCGCACATGTGGCAGTGTTGGCATGTTACAGATCAAGTGCAGGTGGGATGGGATGTATTTCTGGACAACAAAATGTGCCCAATAACACTATGTACTGCCACCTTCATGTTCAATGTAAGAAATAAATGAACTGTAGCCACAGGGAGGTACTATGGATACACCAAAAGTAGATTGCATGCCACATCCTAAAGATCAGAACAAATCATTGTATGTAGGAAATTGTATCATGGACTTTTTTGGCACATAACCCCCAACAAATGTGAATAAAATGATATAATCTTTATTACAATATTCTAAAAATATATATCGTAACCAGACAAATATAATAAGAACAATAAAAAACAATGATACAATTGCACTTGGATATATGTGGGAGGTGTTCAGTATTTAAACAACTAAATTGTGACAAAATTGAAAGCATTAGAATGGTGCTCAACAACAAAGCAATATGTCCAAAGCATAAATCTTTGAAATGTCCATAAATGATGAATCAATCAAGTGCTCAAACAAATTGGAATAAAGCAAAAATCCTTCAGCTGATTGTAAAGGCACTCCCATGTAGAGATACATACGGAGGAAGTGGAAGGGGATTCTGAGTATATCTACAGGCGTATTCTGTTCATTTATCCGGTAAGGGACCATTTTGGGTGGTTCACGTGGATTTTGGCAGCATGCACGGTTGCAGTGATCTACACATATGCTAAGTTGTGCACATCTTACTTTTCCGTCTGGTAAGGAGGAATTTCACCTGGTGGTTTGTTCACTACACTGAAGCTGAAGATTTTTGCTTTATTCCAATTTGTTTGAGCACTTGATTGATTCATTATTTATGGACATTTCAAAGATTTATGCTTTGGACATATTGCTTTGTTGTTGAGCACCATTCTAATGCTTTCAATTTTGTCACAATTCAGTTGTTTAAATACTGAACACCTCCCACATATATCCAAGTGCAATTGTATCATTTTTGGATATTGTTTTAGCGCACCTACCCATTACACCATAATTATATTTATTTTATTCAGGCACTGAATACAGGTTGCGGCTTCAACTCACCACTATCAGCGCACCCTCACTCACACAATAAAAACAATGCACCCTACATATTGAAATAGGTATATTTCCCCCAATTGTCTTGACCATTCCTTCACGAAATACTGTAACAATATCAATGAACTGTACTGCAAGGTATGGGGGCCTATATTTAAAAATTTGTGGCTCTACATGTTTGGGGACTTACTCACTTCCTCAAGAGCTTAAATGTGCATCTAAATAGAATGTAAAGCATACATTATTGCATGTAATGGTCAGTTACAAAAGTATAAACCTCTAACAAACAACTGATTAGTATGCTCTTACAAAAGGTACAAAGATGTATACAGTACACATTCAGAATTGAGTGGAAGCGCATGGATCCTCACATGGGTGCGTGGGGCGCATCAATAGGCTGCAGACAGCGACACAAGGGGTCAATTATTACTTGATTATTGTAGTATGTGATTACACTAATGTCTGGAATCAGCACCCTTAACACATCAAGGTCAATACACTTACATGTAACCACTATACACGCAGGGAGAACTTCATAACCAAAGTTTGTTTCAATGATGGAATTAAAAGAATGTGAATATCTCAAACTGACACAAAAAAATGTGTTTAGTGGATCTTGTGGAGCACGTAATTGTTGCACTTGGTCCTTGCCGATCTTGTTGGAGAGTTAAGTCCGTGAGGGTTTCGTACTACATCACAGATGTCTCTTTTTGGTTGTTTTTGTGTTTTCCAGCCGCCTGTTCTTGGGCTATGGGGGGATATATCTATTCCAATATGTAGGGTACATTGTTTTTATTGTTCTTATTATATAAGCCTGGTTATGATTGATATTTTTTTAATATTGCAATAAAGATGATATGATTTTATTCACATTTGTTGGAGTTCATGTGGCTAAAATGTCCATAGTATAATTTCCTACATACAATATTTTGACCTTCCTGTTCAACACAAAGACCAACAATCCCACTTGTAGCTGTGTCACAGTGTTGCCCCAATGGGTAGATAGATGTAATATCCACTTTGGGTGCCCTGGTTGGCAGGGGAGGGGGTTCAAGTTCAAGCAAGGACCCAGTCATGTGGAATAGATGTGGTGTCACTATGGAAGCCAACTCTTTCTCCTTCCATGTTTAGCCTTTGTGGCTGCTGCCTGCTATGAGTCTCTCTTCAAGGGAGTTTAGCAACAAGTCCTTTGCAACAAACATTGATAAATTTACATTAAGTTGATCTTGATCTATATTGCATAGTTGATCTATATCCATAGCTAAAAAATATCTGAAAACATTAGACTTTCACTTTAAGGAACACTACATGTGAGAAGACATGTCGTTGGTGCTTTCTATGAAACAATGGTGTGTGATCTCATGGTTTAGAGTGTGTGTAAACCCTAATCATGAACATCTCTTATTTGCTCTTTTTTGGTCTGCTAAATATACAGTTGAAAGAACTTTGTTGTGTCTTATCTATATCTGTGTGGAATTCAAATTTAACCCTCAATTGTTGTCATAAATTTAGGGGGGCACAATGAATTCAAAACCTAAAAGCCCTTTTAAAATCTCATAAAAAAATGTACTTTCAAACAGCTAAATACTACTCGCCCTCATCATTCTAACTTTACCCTGTTATATATGCTTCATTCCACTAGATGCGACCTATGTCTGCCAATTGGACTGAGCTGCACACTCCATAGACTCAAATAAGTTGTAGGAAGGTGTCAACCTGCCAGATTTCAAGTAGATGGCTTTTCCATTAGGGCCTTTGCCCCTGCTTGCTCAGTGCTCAGAAAAAGACCAGAGTGCCATCCAGCCATGCAAGGAGCAGCTCTTGAACCAGGTCTTCTGATTAACTAAGGTACTGTATGTGGAAGGGGGTATAACTAGAATGGGAATTGATGCGGACTGTTCGAATTTAGTTGTTTGAACATACAATTTCCCTTTACAAAAACTCAAATCCTGTGCAACAGTATTACTACATCCTAATCCAGTTACATAAATACATTTGGGATCTGTAACAATCCTTACTCAAAAGGGACTATGTAAACTTTTCTATTGAGGACAAACAGTAAAATCACCTTAAAACCCCCTCTCCTGACCTCTGTAGCGATAGAGAGATTCATCTTTAAAGTGGTTGTAAACTTCTGAACTGAAAAATGAACAATACATACTCTCATATTATGTGTGCTTGCCTTGATCCAAAGCACTGTGTCATTACTGTCACCTCATTTATTCCTCTGCTATCTGCATGAGTCATTTCTGACAGTCTATGCTGAAACCAAGCAATTCCAGGATTGCCATCTGCCCTATCTCTGTGACAGGTTGTGCGGCAAGGAATGAGCTCAGCCGCACTGAGGATGACATGTCCAAATGTACACCTACAAAACAAATGACAGTGCTTGCCCTGAATTCATGTACTTATATTCAACTTTGTTTTGTCTTTGTTGTGACTAGGGATGAGCTTTAAGTTCGAGTTGAACGTAAGTTTGATTCGAACATCGGCCGTTCGATCGTTTGTTGAATGACGAACAAATGTCCTTCTTTGCGGGAAATTCGAGCACTCATCCTCTGACACCCACGCTCACAGTAGTTTGCCTTCCACCGCAGCTGCCAAAGTGGCCCGTTCCACAGGCTCCGTCTCCACAGCTACTCCTTCTGTCGCCCCACCATCATGCAGGGAGGAGTCACCTGAACTATTCGATCATAGGGTCAGTGACATGCTGCTGGAGGATGCGCAGCAATTTGAAAGCTGTGATGTTGGTTTCCAGGTTGATGAAGGGAATAACCATGGGTGTCTGCAAGTAGGGGCAAGGGGGGGCAAATGCCCCCCCCCCCCTGGAATCTCAACTTTCTCTTTAAAGTGGCTAAGCCACTTTATACCATCCTGTCTGGTCTGTTTAATAATCCTGTGTGCCCCTGTGTCTGTGTTGTAAAAAAACAAGCCGTTCTTTACTAGTTTTTATAGTGCCGAGCGCCGCTCATGTGACCAGTCGACTCTCTCCTTTTCCCATTTGACAGCTACCTGCCGCGGGCGGGGCCAAGGATTCCTTGCTGACATCAGTCGGGAGGGGAGAAAGAGGGGAGAGGGAGAGGAGGGGGAGAGGAGGAGAGAGGCGGATGGTCATATGAG
Organism: Pelophylax lessonae; assembly: GCF_965119305.1. Taxonomy (NCBI): domain Eukaryota; kingdom Metazoa; phylum Chordata; class Amphibia; order Anura; family Ranidae; genus Pelophylax; species Pelophylax lessonae. The sequence goes on along the minus strand of NC_138774.1, from coordinate 171,197,978 downwards.
CATCGATTGGCACTCTGAAAACTTAAAGAATGGCTTATTTTTATAAAACACAGACACAGAGGCACACAGGATTAATAAACAGACTGTAGAAAGGATATGAAACTTTAAAATAAACTACAGCAGTAGGAGGGGTGGGGGCGGGCACTGACACAGGAGTAGACAGGCAGGGAGGGAGGGGGGAGAGAGGACAGAGGAGGACAGGAGAGCTGTGGATGATGGAAACACGTAAACTGACCACGGTGTCAGGGCTCAGCAGCCATGCTATACAGTGGTCATTTTACAGAGGGGAGGACATAGCCAGGTAGGATCAGCCAGGTATTTTAGGTGATAGAAGGGGCCAAATTACACAGCACAAGCACTGTGCCGTATAACATGCTTTAAGGGAACAGGATCATTTTATTTTAGGTTAACAAATGCTTTAAAAATAAATGCTGCCATTTGCCCATTAAAAATAAATACTCAAAATAAGTATTATTATTCATGACATTGTTGAAAAGGGGCGGAGCATGGGTGACCTTAAAACTATGCCCCCCCTGAAAAAAGTTCTGCGGACGCCCATGGGAACAATGTGAGCCTAGAGAGAGGGGGTGACAATGACGGACAGGAAACTAGCAGTCATGTTCCTACAGCTGCAGCATACTGCCAAGTTTGCTCCAGTGATGAGGAGGGAGGGGATGATGAGGTCACTGACTGTATTAGGGTGCTTGACAGGATAGAGGAGGAAAGTCAGGGGGAGTAGGAGGAGGAGGCACAACTCCAATGAGGCAGGATGTGCTCCAGGGGCTGCCATAGGAGTAGCCAACCTATTGCATCACAGCACAGAGCTCCCCAGGTGCAGGGTGCTGCAAACTCCCTGCGGACTTCAAAAAGTTAATTAGTTTTGGCTTTTTTCAGCACATGTGCAGTAGACCGCAGCGTTGCTGTTTTCAACCTCTGTCTGAAGCGGATCAAGCGTGGCCAGAACACCAGCCACTTGAGCACCACCTGCTTGCCAAGGCATATGACGACCTGCCATGCAGTCCATTGGCAACACCACCTGAAAGAGCCACAAGATCAAAACAAGTATACATCACCTTGCTCCTCATCTGGGATCTCTAACCCTACTATACCTCTTGCATTCTCAAATACCAGCACTGAGAGGGATGATGGTATAGCAATGAGTGGCACAGATACTTGCACCCAATCTGCTAGCAGTACACCACCGCTTGATTTGAGCAGCAGGCAAATTTCACTACCCCAGTTGCTGAACCGTAGAAAGAAATACTGTCCCAGCCATCCACATGCTCAGCGTCTTAATGTTAGCTTGGCCAAATTGCTAGCATTACAATTGCTGCCTTTTCATCTGGTAGACTCTGCAGTTACCCAGACTTCCAAGATCTCCTGAAGCAGGCCAGAAAGGTCTGTGGCCATTTCTGCCGTTCGTACAATACCAGTGCTCGCTTATCTGAAATTCAACGGGAATTCAACCTGCCCACCAAAAGCCTCATTTGTGATATGCCCACCGGGTGGAACTCAACATTGGCAATGCTGCAGCAGCTGCACATGCAGCAGAATGCCATCAATGAGTACTTGTGTGATTATGGCACAAGGACAGGGTCAGGGAAGCTTGGCTTTTTTCCCCCATGCCAGTGGCTTTTCATAAAGAATGCATGCACCGTCCTGTCACCATTTGAGGAGGCCACAAGGATGGTGAGCTGGGGCGATGCATGCATCAGTGACACTATTCCTCTAGTCTACCTGCTGGAGCACACGCTGCGTGGAATCATGGACAGGGCACTTGAGGCAGAACAGCGGGAGGAAGAGGAGGACTTCCTTTCCTCATAAGGCCTCCTTTATGCAGATATGATTCCTGCAGGGCCACAAAACACACAGGAGGAAGAGGAAGAGGAGGAGGAGGATTGCGGCAGCATGGATATAGAGGATAGCATACAGCAGTCTTCAAGGGATAGTTTTGATTCCCCAGAAACCCCAGGAGTTGTATGTGGTTGGGGAGAGGTTGCTCCTGACAATGGCATCCTTAGTGACCCAGAGGACTCAGAGGGTCATGCCTCTTCCAACTTACGTTGCATGGGCCTCCTGATTCTGCAAAGCCTGCGAAAGGACCCGAGGATTCGTGCTATCAAGGAGAGGGATAATTACCGGTTGGCAACCCTTCCTGATCCACATTTCAAGGGTAAAGTTGCAGACCTCATCCTGCCTTCGCAGAGGGAGCAGAGGATGAAACATCTTTAGGAGGCCTTGAAAAAAATTTTGTGTACCACCTTTCCAGACACTGGGAGGTCAACATCTTCTGGACGTGTTGCTGAGGCATCGTTCAGCCAAAGGAGAAGCAGTGGAGAAGGTGGCTGGCTGACCAATGCCTTTAAACAGTTCTTTAACCCTCAGCAGCACCCAGGGCTGTTAGGTTTAAGCAACCATCGGTGGCGTCTCCATTATATGGTGCATGATTATCTAGGCGCAAGAGCAGACTTGGAGACCTTTCCAGCTGAGAATCCACTGTGTTACTGAGTCTTGAGGATGGACCACTGGCCAGAACTTGCTCAATATGCAATGGAGCTACTGGCCTGTCCTGCTTACAGCGTGCTTTCCAAACGGACGTTCAGTGCTGCTGGAGGTTTTGTGACGGACAAAAGAGTGCGTCTGTCCACAGACTCTGTTGACCAGCTGACTTTTATCAATGTTTTTGGTTTAGGTGACCACTAACCCCCAAGGCATATTTTTTCTGCACTTGTATGACAGATGCATACAATTTAAATGTCATATGTAATTTTGAACAGCAGGCCCTGTCCGTGTGCCTGCGCCCAGCAAGAGTGACTGTGAGGAGTTACGGTGTTCAGGCACCACCAACACCAAAGGCCCAATTTTTGGCACCTACTGTATATGACAAGTACATGTGATTTCAAATTTGTATGGATTTCTTACCAGCAAGTCCCGTTCCTGCGCCCAGCAAGAGTAACTGTGAGGGGTCATGGTGTTCAGGCACCACCAACACCAAAGGCCCAATTTTTGGCATCTGTATGACAAGTACCTGCGATTTCAAATTTGTATGGAATTCTTACCAGCAGGTCCCGTTCCTGCGCCCAGCAAGAGTAACTGTGAGCGGTTACGGTGCTCAGGCACCACCAACAACAAAGGCCCAATTTTTGGCACCTGTATGACAAGTACCTGCAATTTCAAATTTGTATGGAATTCTTACCAGCAGGTCCCGTTCCTGCGCCCACAGTTAGAGTAACTGTGAGGGGTCATGGTGTTCAGGCACCACCAACACCAAGGGCCCAATTTTTGGCATCTGTATGACAAGTACCTGCGATTTCAAATATGTATGGAATTCTTACCAGCAGGTCCCATTCCAGCGCCCAGGAAGAGTAAATGTGAGGGGTTATGATGTTCAGGCACCACCAACACAAAAGGCCCAATTTTTGGCACCTAAGTGCATGCGATTTCAAATTTGTATAGAATTCTTACCAGCAGGTCCCATTCCTGTGCCCAGCAATAGCAACTGTGAGGGGTTGGTTATGGCGTTCAGGTACCACCAACACCAAAGGCCCAATTTTTGGCACCTGTATGACAAGTACATGCGATTTCAAATTTGTATGGAATTCTTACCAGCAGGTCCCGTTCCTGCACCAAGCAAGAGTAACTGTGAGGGGTTGGTTACGGTGTTCAGGCACTACCAACACCAAAGGCCCAATTTCTGGTACCTCTTTGACAAGTACATGCGATTTCAAATTTGTATGAAATTCTTATCAGCAGGTCCCATTCCTGCACCCAGCAAGAGTAACTGTGTGGGGTTATGGTGTTCAGGCACCACCAACACCAAAGGCTCAATTTTTGGCACCTGTATGACAAGTACATGCGATTTCAAATTTGTATGGAATTTTTTGCAGCAGGGCCCATTCCTGCGCCCAGCAAGAGTAACTGCAAGGGGTTGCAGTGTTCAGGCACCACCAACAACCAAGGCCCAATTTTTCTGCACCTGTATGACAAGTACATTTGATTTGAAATTTGTATGTATATTTGTATATGACATTTTTTCCTTTAGAAATGTCAGTATAGCTGCAGCAGGCTACATACATTATAGAGATGCACTACTTTACAGGCACATTCAGGGGCTCCCCAGTCACAATATTTAAAGGAATTTTTTATTTTTATAGTTTCACTTTAAGCCTCATTAAAATCAGTAAATCAGTGCTCCTTTACAAAACTATCATTTTTAAAAACTTTTTTTGCATTGCTACGTTTCCCAGGTCAGGACTCTGACCCCCATACACTTTTTTGGGGCAATAACTTGCATTTAAACCTTCAAAATGAGGCCGTTTGATTTTCGACATTCGAGTCCCATAGACTTTAATGGAGTTTGTTTGTTCGAACAAACTTTTCCTCTGTTCGCGGTGTTCTTGTGCGAACCGAACTGGGTTGTGTTCGGCTCATCACTAGTTGTGACCTTTTAGGACCCTTGAGAATGTACCCTTTAGGCTCCATTTACACCTGAGCGTATCGTTTTCAGGCGTGTTTTGCAGGTGTTTGGAGGCAGGCATCTAACAAAAACGCTTGTAATCTGCCAAAAAGGAAACTCATATACTTTTTTTGAGCTTTAAGCATTTTGCTTTAGGGAACAAAACGCTCATGTGAACAGGGGCCAATGAAATGAATGGGATTTTGCTTGTTGGGTGTTTTGAGACTTCGTAGATGATCGTTTTACAAGCTGAAAAATGCTCAGGTGTGAACAGGGTCTAACAGTACATGTAGCTAGAGAAATCATTAAAGGCTTGTTTTAAAGCTTTCACTACTTGTTAAAAATTTGCAAATACATTATTATCCATAGTCTAGGTGCATCTAGACACACTGGCTTTTTTCACATTTTACTGTAGAAAAAGCCGTAATCTTAGTTTATCAAACATAACTATCAGCTGAACCTTTCAGAACTACACAAGTTGTGTTTTGATGCCACTATTTCCATAATAAAACAAGAAAATAACTTAATCCAATGATTACATGCCAATGATTTAAATGTTTTTCCTGCTTAAGTATATTTGGCATATATGCAAGATTTCAAGAAAATTTTAAAAATTACGCAATATTTAATTATGTGTTTTTTCTTTTGGAGAGTTACGGTAAAAGCTGTGTCTGTCAAGTATAGGTGTGTTGGAATCATTTTTTTGTGTGTTCTTCCTTATTGGCATGAGCACTGTTACCTGCTGATCTGCACGTCTCACATGGAGCAGGTGAAGTAACATAACCTCTGAATTTGATCTTGGAATGTGCGTAGAGTTGCATTGATCACCAGCAGAGGTGCCCAAGTGCCACTTTTCTGATATCTGTTTTTAGTGTGTATTTATACTGTTATATCAAACTCTTACAACGTATAAAAAACTGTTTTTATAACAATAGGTATTATTCAATATCCGAAAATAAGTAGTTGTATGTAAATTAATAAAGTTAATAAAATTACACTAATTAGGAAGCATTATAATATTTTAAAACAGTGACGTGAGACTAATAAAATACAACACTGCGCTAGAGTAAGTATAAAGCTGCCAGCACTAAGAGCAAAGATGCACACTCCAAATAATAAATAAATAAAATAAATAAAAGTGCAGCTCTAAAAACAATTGATAGACCCAGTACTAAAAAAATAAGAAAAATAAGTCCATATTATGATATGTTAAAGATCAGTCCTAACCAGATCATGCACATGTATAGAGGGGATACACCACCCAGAAAAATGTGCAAGGTAAGGATAGGGTGACTACAGAACCAATCCACTTCACACCCTAAGTGAGTATTGAATCTGCTTATCGGAACCTGTGGACCACTATGTTATAGGTGGTCACCTCAAACGCAAGGGAATATGGTCTCCCTCAAAGCCATAGAGCCTTGAACCACTCATGAAAGTTTATGAGACTCCGAAGTATCTCCAAGAAAAGAGGAGCGCTAACATAGTGTAGTCATTTTTTACCGTTTTATTAAAGAAAGTAATGAATTGCACTTACAGTATTCATAATTCAAAGGCATCCATAAAAAACATGCCAGTGGAATCTGCGGCGTTCCTACAGAGCTTTCCTCCGTTCTCCGGGCTCAAAAGCGTAGCCCACCAATCAGAGAGCGAGAGTGAAGTGAGACTACCTGCTCAATGTCCCTGATTTTATATGAGAAATTATTTGATACTACCATTTATAGGTAGCTGAGTACTTTGACGTTGGTTGAAAGTTTGGAATTATGCTGCTATATCAGACATTATGTAAAAAAACTAAAAAAAAAAAAAAAACATGGATAACATGTTTGTGTAAATTGTGTAAAGTAAATAAGTAAGGAACTAACTTATTTACTTGTCAGTAATCTTATTTTACATCAGGGCTTCCCAAACTTTTTTGGGCCGAGACCCACTTCTGAATACAGTTATTTTTCGGGACCCACTTGCTTGTAATTGAATATTGTAAAGCGCTACAGAATTTATTGGCGCTATATAAATGCAAATAATAATAATAATGCATATTTTAAATGGAGGGGGGTGTTAAATTAAAAATACCAATTTACTACTTTTCAATTTATTACTGAATACACTTAATTAATATATAAATAAATAAAAGACTAAATTGCACTCACCCTCCTTCCTCTCCCAGCGGTCCACAGTGAAGGTGAAGCCCCTGTTTGCCCTCTCCAGGGCCCAGCACACCTCACCCAGAGTCTCCATGATGAGGAGCTCTATGCTGGTCTTGGTGTCCTGGCTCTTCTCCTTCAGATCCTCTGGGGTCACAGAAGCTGCCATGAACTCCTGTCACCGCCGGGCCACCTGGTCCTCTTATGACACCGAGGCTGCCGTCTCTGCCCGCTATAGCTGAGAGAATCCCACCGCCAGTCTAGCCACCACCGCTGCCACCAGGATCGAGGAGCTGGCTCTGCACCCCATGAACATATCCTACATAACAGCCCGTATACAGGGCTGCTGTTAGAAATCACGGGGCCCCGTACAGCCTGACAGGGCCCCTCCGAATATATCAAGACAATGTTTTTACTCAAAATACACTAAAATCATTATAAGCAGACACAAATATAACAGAGAACCTGTGTGAATTAGCCCTTTTTTAATTGTTGTTTACATTTGTTTTAAAAAAATATATAATTTTTTTCTTAAATGTTAAAAAATGTAGCAATTCTTTTATTTTACATTTTTTAAAATTATTTATTAAAATGTTTAATTGTTACTATTTTTTACAATTTGTTATTTTTTACAGAACAGGGAAGCCTGCAGCGCTGCAGGAGTGGTGAAAGGCAGAACAGGGAGGGGGATCGTGTCAGAGAAGCAGGAATGATGCCCTGTGTCTCTCCCTGCAGCAGCTGAAAGCTGCCAGGAGGGGAAGAAACTGGCTTTCAGCTCCTGCAGAAAGCCGCACAGGGCTTCCTTCTGTAATTGCCCCTCTGCCCGACTGCACTGATTCCCCATGCTGCTGGGGTACCCCTGTGTGCCTGGGCCCCCTACAGGAGGACTGGTGGTCCCCCCCTATCAGCGGCCCTGCGCGTATACGTACTCACTGATGCAAGTATCCTCCTCGCTTGAAATGACATAGTGATTTAGATAGTGGTCAAAGCCTAAGTACATTTGCACTAAGAATTAGTTTTGCACTGCAACATTCATTTTTTTCGGTGCTGCACTGTTTGTTAGAATGCATTTAGTGCTGACAACTGACACAGGACATTTGCATATTGAATATCCAAATCAGTCCTTGCCTTCGAGGAGCTTACAATCTAACGCCCCTATTTCATATGCATATCGTATATACACATACTATGGCCAGTTTAGTCAGGAGCCAATGACTCTAACAACATATTTTTGGAGTGTGGGAGGAAGCCAGGAGTACCCAAAGGAAACCCATAAAAGGATATACAGTACAAGTAGTCTCTTGCTGGGGATTTGAACCACAGACCCTAGTGCTGCAAGATATAGTTTCTAATCACTAAGCAACCATACTGCCCAATGCTACAAATGGTAACCAACTGGTTGCAGACTCTGACCACACCAATGACTCCTAGTGCTGGCCCTCTCTTTACCTCTCTGTGTGATGCGATGCTTAAGGTTACAGAAGCCTGAAATCAAGACAAATTTAGGTTCTTGCACTATTTTATTAAAAAAAAAAAAAAAGAAAATATTTAACAGTTTTTTATTACTAATCACATCAAAACATTCAGTTATAGGTCTTTTATTTTATTCACTTGACCTCCGGGAAGATTTACCCCCATGACCAGGTCTTTGTTTGTGATACAGCACCACGTTACTGGTAATTGCATGGTCATGCAACACTGTACCCAAACAAAATTTATGTCCTTTTTTCCCCACAAATAGAGCTTTCTTTTGGTGGTATTTGATCACCATTGCATTTTGTATTTTTTGCACTATAAACAAAAAGAGACTAAAAATTTTGAAAAAAAACTATATTTTTTACTTTCTGCTATAAAACAAATCCAATAAAAAACATGTAAAACATCTTGATTAATTTAGGACAATGTGTATTCTGCTACAAGTTTTTGGTAAAAAAAAACAAAATCCCAATAAGCATATATTGATTGGTTTGCGCAAAAGTTATAGCATCTACAAACTATGGGATACTGTATATACTGGAATTTTTATTTTTAAAAATATTTTTTGCTAGTAATGGTGGCGATCAGCGACTTATTATGGTGGACACTCGGACACAAACTGACACTTTAGACACTTTTTTGGAACCGGTGACACTAATACAGTTATCAGTGCTAAAAATAGCACTGTCACTGTATTAACCACTTGCCGACCGCCGCAAGTACATATACTGCGGCGGTCAGCCCCGGCCAGGCAAAGTGGCGTACCGGTACGTCACTAGCCTGTCACTCGCTTGTGAGCCAATAGCGGGCGACCGCTGAGGCGCGCGCCCGCCCCGGCTCGTTCCCTAACAAGTCAATGCGTGTGACTGGTGGACCCGATGTCCGCCGGTCACTCGCGATCGTTCGCCGGGAAGGGAGAAAGGCAGGCGGCTAATGTAAACAAAGCCGTCTGTCATTCTCCCCTGTGTAAAAATGGAGATCAGATGGTTCTACTATGTAGGACCGTTGATCTCTGTTCTTACACCAGTAGCCATGTCCAATCACAGTTAGAAACACGCCCCTAGGACACACTTAACCCCTCCCTCTCCAATACAGTTAACTCCTTCCCTGCCAGTGTCATTTTTACAGTAACAGTGCATATGTATAGCACTGATTACTGCAGTAATGTCACTGGTAACCCCAAAAGTGTCAAAAATGTCAGTCAAGGGTCCGATCTGTCCGCCGCAATGTCGCAGTCCCGCAAAAAAAATCGCAGATCGCCGCCATTACTCGTTAAAAAAAAAACAACAAAAATGACAAAAATCTTTCCCTTTGTTAGTAAACGCGATAACTTTTGCGCAAACCAATCAAAATACGCTTTTTGCAATTTTTTTTACCAAACATATGTAGCATAAAACAAATTGGCTGAAAATGTTAAAAAATTTTGATTTTTACATTTTTTTTGGGAATTTCATATAAAAAAATGTGAAAAATATTGTTATTTTTGCAAAATTGACGCTCTTTTTTTGTTTATAACGCATGATCAAAAAATCGCACAGGTGATCAAATACCACCAAAAGAAAGCTCTGTTTGTGGGAAAAAAAGGACGTCAAATTCGTTTAGGTACAGCATCGCACGACCGCGCAATTGTGCGTTAAAGTCACGCAGTGCTGAATCGCAAAATACCCCCTGGTCAGGAAGGGGGTAAAATCTTCCAGGGCTTAAGTGGTTAAACATCTAGGGCAATCAAAGGATTAAATATGTGCCTAACCATTGTTTTGGTGTACTCTGTTAGGTGCTCTAGTAGAGGAAGTAATTTATTTTATTCCCTGCTTTTTTGGGGAAGGAAAATCTGTTACTTCCCCACTGAAAGGACAGGGCTCTGCCTTGTTTACATAGGCATGACTCTGTTCTATGTAAATTCATGATGATCGCCTAGTGCCAGGGATCCATCCCGCTGAACGGCATCTGCTGTGTATAATCACAGCACGGCCGAGTCGCTGGCGGTGCGTGCAGGCCCTCTACCCAGAAGTTTTAGATCATGTACTAGGTATGTGATCTGGCGCAGCAGAGCCGCCTTGCCATCGTATATCTATGTATGGTCAGAAAGGGGTTAATATATCTGTCTGTATTTTAGCTTTGAATGGGGAAATATCCTTTTACAAATGCTGGTCTAGGTTATTTACTGGTGTTAATATATATACAACAAAACTGGCTTTTGCTACAGTATTTTTGTCATCAACATCATGATCATTACTGACGACTGCAATACTGTACAGTGAATTATTATTATTATATAAGATTATATAGCGCCAACAGTTTGCGCAAATATAAAGGGAGACAAGACAGCAACAATACAGCAATAATACAATTAAATGCAAGAGGGTTTGGAGGGCCCTGCTCCCGGGAGTTTACAATCGAATAGGGAGGGGATGGTGGCACAAAAATAAATGGATAAATAGTAAATAATAGGTGAATAAGTAGTAGATTCTGTTATTGGCTATGGGCAGGATAGGCTTTCCTGAAGAGATGAGTTTTCAGGGCTCGCCTAAAATTGGACAGAGTAGGAGATAGCCGGACAGATTGGGTGAGGGAGTTCCAAAGGATGGGAGAGGTTCTGGAGAAGTCCTGGAGACAAGCATTGAAGAAGGAGACAAGGGAGCTGGAGAGGTGATTTAGCTTGGGACAGAGTTGTAAATGGCTTTGTATGTTATTGTTAATGTTTTAAATTTTATTTGTTGGGCAATGGGAAGCCAGTGGAGGGATTGGCAGGTACTGAATGGTTAGTAAGGTGGATCAGTCTGGCTTATACTGAAGAGGTAATAGCCAGCAAAGAGGTAGACTAATAAGAAGGGAGTTACAATAGTCAAGGCAAGAGATAACAAGTAAGGGGATAAGTTGCTTAATGGTTTTACCGGTTAAACATTTTTGGAGATGTTAAGGAGGTGAAGTCGACGAGATTTGGACAGTGATTGGATTTGGAGCTGAAAGGACAGGTCAGAGTCCAGGATTACACCTAGCACCCTGGCATAAAGGGAGGGACTGATGGTTGTATTATTGATCATGATGGAGAAGTCAGGGGAGGGGACACAGGCAGAAGGTAATATTATGAGCTCAATTTGAGTTTGAGGAAGTGGTATGACATCCATACTAATATGTCGGTTAGTAAGTTAGTAATAGGAGAGTAGACTAAAGAAGTGAAGTGAGGAGTAGAGAGATAGATTTGTGCATCATCAGCATAGAGATGGTACTGGAAGCCATGAGAGTTTATCAAGTGACCTAGAGAGGAGGTGTAGATAGAGAACAAGAGGGGTCCGAAGACAGAACCTTTGAGGGCCCCAGACAAACAGAGGAAGTGGAGAGGAGGAGACAGAGTTATAGATAACCCTGAAGGAGCACTGTGAAAGGTAGGAGGAGAACCAGGAGAGAGCAGTCTTCAAGGCCAAGAGAGTGAGGTTTTTTGAGGAGGAGGGGATGGTATACTGTATCAAAGGCCGCAGAGAGGTCTGGTAGTATGAGTATGGAGTAGTGGCCATTGTTTTTAGCAGTTAGTAAATCATTAGTGAGTTTTAGTAGGGCAGTTTCAGTGGAGTGTAGTGAGTAAAAGCCAGACTGTAAGGGGCCAAGAACGTTGTTGTCAATGAGGTAGGAACTTAGACAGTTGTAGACGTTCTAAAAGATTAGAGGTAAACAGTAGTAGGGAGAGGAGTCTTAAATTGTTCAGGCTGGTGGGGTACAGTAAGGAGGGGAAGGTGTCGGTAGAGAGGGAGAGATTGAAGATGCGAGGGAGCATAGGATAGAAGAAAAGAGTGATTGTAGTAGTTGTGAGGGAACACAGTCCACTGGACAGGTGGTAAGGTGATTAGATAAACATATACAAACATTGTATCCCATAATACAATTTATAGTCAATTTTAGATCTTCAAAATGTGAAAGAATGCACTCCAAGCTGAAAAACCTTCATCAACCCCTCAAAAGGTGTCTGCTCATCTCAAATTTGACCCTTACAACTAAAGGTCAAATAAGCATGTTGCCAATATCTCCTGATTAGGGATGATCGAACGGTTCGGGTCGACCATCGGTTCGACCCGAACATTAGCTGTTCGAGGTTCGGCCGAATTTAGAACTTTTTGCCCAAAAAGTTCGGAATTCGGCAACCAGAACCGACTAAAATGCAATGGTTCAGGAAATGGGCTTTAAAAGCATGTGATTGGACCAGAACCATCAGTAAAAGCCAATTGAGGGGGCAGGAGAATGCTAGGAATGTGATTGGAGTGACTAGGGGGTCCATAGTCCAATCATTAGTGAAACAACCCCCAATTATGTAAGATAGACCCCGCCAAATTACCTAGCATTCTCATACAGGGACATAAAAGAGAGTGGAATGCTGTTCTGTTACTTCTGTTACAATGTGTTACAAAGTGTCATTTAGCAATTTTTAGTGTGAGGAAAGGGATATCTAGTGTAGTTAGGGTGCTATTTTTCACTATAGTTAGCTTTAATTTATTCAGTTTCTGTAGGGAAAGTGTTAAGTGTAAGGGGACCGTAGTGTAGTGTAGGGTTAACTGACTCTGACTGCTGTGGCAGGGTGACAAAACCCTTCCATAGCAGGGTGACCGCTATAGAGAAAAGATTGTTTCTCTTGTGTCATTTCAGAGCAGGGATATGGCTCCGCTCCCGTCAGCATTCTTTATGCTGCAGGGGTTGCTAGTGCTTTTTTGAGGACATGTTTGGAGTCAGGCATGACATCTGAACATGTCTATATGGGTATATATACACACCCATGTCTGTATATATACACCTGCACATATATAGGTGTTAAAGGAGCAGAACACTATACTTTTGCTAATGAAATAATTTGCACTAATATGGCTACGCTCCCAACACACCTATATATGTGTAAGTGTAATATACATATCAGTGTGTGTGTATATATATATATACCCCTATACAGAAGTTCAGATGTTTTGCCTGCCTCCAAAGAACCCAAAAAAATGCCCAAAAAATGCCTGCAAGAACAAACCTGGGCATTTTTTTTTTGGTGCTGGCATTTTTTTTTGGGCATTTTTTTGGGGTTCTTTGGAGTCAGGCAAAACATCTGAACTTCTGTATAGGGGTATATAAAAACACACACTTATATGTATATATACCCATACACATATATAGGTGTGAAAGGAGCAGAACACTATACTTTTGCTAATGAAATAATTTGCACTAATATGGCTAGGCTCCTAACACACCTATATATGTGTAAATGTAAAATACATATCAGTGTGTGTGTATATATATACCCCTATACAGAAGTTCAGATGTTTTGCCTGCCTCCAAAGAACCCAAAAAAAATGTATAGTGTTCTTCTCCTTTAACACCTATATATGTGCAGGTGTATATATACAGACATGGGTGTATGTATATATACCCCTATAGACATGTTCAGATGTCATGCCTGACTCCAAACATGTCCTCAAAAAAGCACTATCAACGCCTGCAGCAAAAAAAAAAAATGCTGACGGGAGCGGAGCCATATTAGTGCTCTGAAAGTGACAAAATACAAACGATCTCTTTTTTTATGGTTCTGGACATGCTACAGAGCTGAAACTTCACAGGTACACTTTTAAACCCCCCAGATACTAAATCCAAAATCAAAAAAAAATTTTTTTACATTTTTTCAATAATTGGCTCTTTTAAAAATGACAATTTTTAAGAATTTTTTTTGTGTGATTAATAGTCCCTGGGGCATGACCCAGAACCCTAGTCACTTTTTAGGGGCATTTATTGGGTTTTAGGGCTTTAAAATTGTGTTTTTTGATTACCGAAGTTCGGGTCCCATTGATTTCAATGGGGTTCTGAAATCCGGGCCGAACTTTCGGGTAGTTCAGATGTTCTGGCCGAACCAAACTTTTCAAAAGTTCGATCATCCCTACTCCTGATTACATCATTGACAATAAAACGTATTGGGCCGAGCAACTATATGTTTGTTATGTGCTTCCATTTAGACAGTGTGCCAAATACCTTTAGGATGTTTCTTAGGAGGAGATGTCATAGTTGACTGCAAGGTTTTTTGAATAATATGAAGTTGGCCATACAAGATTTTTTTTCATTTAGTCTGTAGAACGAAAAACTGAACTGATTCCCCCATCCACACACTCAAGGGGGATGGGGGAACCTCTCTGCTGATCTATTGTATTCTGACAAAGGGGAGACTCCCCCGCTGTCAGAATATACAGAACAGCACTGCAGCCTATTGCCTGTAGCATTGATTGAACAGCTTTTATCTGACAGAGCGGTTGAACAGAAATACTCTAAGACACTGGTTCCTGCAAAGGATCAGTCCAGTCTGGAGGGCTGGTGCCCTTCAGGGCAACGCTGCCATGAGCTGCTGTTCGTGTGGCCTCAGGTGGGTGACCTGAGGGCCTGGATGCTGAAGATCTAGTCTGGTATTACTGGAGAAAGATGTCGCTTGGAAGTTGGAAAGAGGCAACCAACTGTCTCTGGACATTTTGTGAGTACAGACTGCTGTGAGAGATCTTAGTGACTTAGTGGCTGCACTTCCTCTTATGCTACAAGGTTTGCTGTGTGTTTGTCCAAAGGAGACATTGGCTGTTGTCCTAAAGAGCTTACATAGTTACATAGTTAGTGAGGTTGAAAAAAGACATCAGTCCATCCAGTTCAACCTATGATGCGTGTGTGTGTTTGCTTTTAACCGTACATTGTATACCCCTGTATGTTGTGGTCTTTAAGGTGTCCATCTAATAGTTTTTTGAAACTATCAATGCTCCCTGCTGATATGACTGCTTGTGGAAGAGAATTCCACATCCTTACCGTTCTTACAGTGAAGAACCCCTTACGCACTTTAAGGTTAAACCGCCTTTCCTCTAGTTTTAGTGAGTGGCCACGTGTCTTATTGTATCTCCTTTCTCTGAATAGTTTGTTCCTTATGCTCGGGTCACCAGTACAGTATTTGTACATTGATATCATATCCCCCCTCAATCGTCTTTTCTCCAGAGAGAAAAGGTTCAGGGCTTGTAGTCTTTCCTCATAGCTGATGTCCTCCATTCCCCTAATTATTTTTGTTGCCCTTCTCTGGACTTTCTCCAGTTCCAGCACATCCTTCCTGAGGACCGGTGCCCAGAACTGGACAGCATACTCCAGATGTGGCCGGACCAGAGTCTTGTAGAGTGGGAGAATAATCTCTTTATTTCTGGAGTGAATCCCCTTTTTTTTACATCCCAGTATTCTGTTGGCTTAGCTTGCAGCGGCTTGGCATTGCATGCCACTGCCAAGCTTGTTGTCTACCAGTACCCCCAAGTCCTTTTCCATCCTAGACTCACCCAGAGGTTCCCCCCCTAGTGAGTAGCTTGCTTTCTGGTTTCTGGCCCCCAAGTGCATTACTTTACATTTATCAACATTAAACCTCATCTGCCATGTAGTTGCCCAACCCGTTATTTTGTTCAGGTCTGCTTGCAAGGTTTCCACATCCTGCATAGAAGATATTGGCATGCCTAGTTTAGTATCATCTGCAAATACTGAGATTGTGCTAGATATCCCCTCCTCTAGATCATTTATGAACAAATTAAACAGGATTGGTCCCAGGACAGAACCCTGGGGGACCCCACTTTCCACACCCGCCCAATCCGAGTACTCCCCATTAATCACCACCCTCTGTACTCTCCCTTAGTCTATCTAGCTTAGTCTATCTGATTCTATGAGAAGAGACTCTGCTCTTGTTGCTCTAAAGGGAGAAGTCTTCATTTAATCGTTTCAACTACAAAGCCAAGTGCACAGCTTGCTACAAGCAATGACTTCTGCTTCAGCTTTCCAGAAAGGAGTTTTTTGTCCTCCACCTGTTCATAGTCCTCTTTTTAGAGTATACCACTTAGTTCCCTCAACCCTATCCTAGATACTTCAAAAAATAAAAACAACAAAAGAGAACACCCCTAGACTGATTATTGAGGAAAAGGGTGACAGCCAAGTTTTTACTGGCATTTCCAAAAGTTTCAAAATTACAGTTTTAAGTGCAAATTTCAGTATTTGGGCTACAAGCAAGATCAATATGCAATTAGCATTGTGATTTAGGGTAGATATTAAGGCAGATAACATATTTCCTATTTTATTTTGGATATAGTAAGTAAGTAGCTCAGGGACAGGACTTTTAGACTTTAGAAATTAGAATGGGCAGGCACACACATGTAACATTTACTTTCACAGTGACACTGACAGCAGTGTGCAGCAATACAGATGATGACACCTCACCGACACGACACATCTCCTCCTGAGTCACAGTGACAGTCTCTCTCTACACCAGGTGGTCCCTTCAGGCCAACCCCATCCAAACAGCACTGACAGTCCCGTTCCCGGCTTGCCTTGCTCCTGTTCCGCAGACCAAAACTCTAGGCTACACATGGGTCCCTTGCATCACACAACACACTCAGGCACCTCCTCCACCAGACTGGCCCCGTCGGCGCCACCCAAACACACTGTAGCAGGCACTCAGATGGTCTCTGCCGGCTCTGCACCGAAACTGCCCAAGGGCAGTTCTGAGCAGAGCGCCACAGCCATATTTTTTACTGACAACATTTTTCTGTCACTGGCATTTACTGACAGGAAAAAAGTGCCAATTTTTTACTGGCTGCCAGTAAAAATACTGACGGTTGACAACACTCATGCACCAGGGGGTGGGGGACTTTTTGAAATGCTTGATCCTGTTCTTTGATTGTTTTTGTATATTTATTTTAGTGACACTGTACACCTAATACCTCAATAGCGACATATGTGTGACTTTGTTGTGTTCTAATATGTTTCTTTACTTAAAAAAATGTCAGGAATCTGACTTATTCGTTTGCACTGTATACAACTGAAAAAGTGATACTGAACAAAGCATGTTACAAGAAGGTACATTATTTTCCTCACAGTGGCTGCAGAGATACTCATCTATGGTGTTTATTGAGAAGTGCAAAAGGTTATTTTGGAAAAAGTGTATTTATTTCCTATGGTCTGATGTGTATGTTTGGTGCACAAAAAGTTCAATCAATTTGTTTTCCTACTGTTTTCTTTCTCTACCACTGTGACACAGTTTGGCTTGCAAGGGGAAGTTTTTGTAGCCCTTAACAGAGTCCTAGGGGCAGACATCCGTCTTTCTCCCCTATTAGGACAGCACTGAGACATACTTTTTTTTCCAAAGAGGAAGTTTGGGGTAAGGGCATGGATGTGCCTAATGTAATTCCACTTTCTGGCCACTAGATGGTGCCAATTAGTGAAAGGAACTTTACATAACAACTTGAAAAAAAATATTGTTTTTTATCAAGGAACGTACAACATTGCACAGTAATAATTATGCTACCAAAATTAGTGGGAACTGTAAATTGCCTTCAGCATTGCTCCTGTTTCTTCTCACTGGAGGCTGCCATTTTGCTGAAGCTCAAAGGTCCTGAGCAGCAGTAATTTTGCAGTAAAAATGGTGCAGAGCAGGGTGAGCCAGTGTATTACTGGATTTCTAAACGCTATACCTGCAAAAGGGGTCGGCGTGAAGTCATCTAGCAGGACCTAATGTTCCACTTTAATAGGCAGTGTAGGTGCCTTAGGAGGTACTAAATCAGGGCTTCCCAACCTAGGTTCTGTGAGAAATCCCCAGGGATTCCGCTGCAATCTACTTATCAATCACAGTCAGCTGATGGGTAGATTGCATCCCTACTTTGCCCACACATGCAGAGCAGTGCTGGGAAGTGGCATTGATCAGTCCTCTTGTGGTGTGCTGTTCCCCACCAGCCCCTCCTTCCCTACTGCCTATTCCAGGTGCTTGTATGTGACATCACTTGGAATAGATGAGAGGGGAGATGAGGCAGGCAGGGAACAGCTCGCATCAAGAGCTCTGATCCCAGCCACTTCCCTGCGCTGTTTCTGCATGAGAAGGAAACTGCTACCATAATGTGCCCTGTGATGCACTCTACTGTGTCCGATAATGTGCCTTGCTATTCCCTATGAAGCACCCTGCTGTGTGCCCCATGATGTGCCCTTCTGTGCACAAAATGTGCCCTGTTTAGTGCCCCATGATGTGCCCTGCTGTGTGCCCCATGATGTTCCCTGTTGCCCCACCATGTAACGTGCCCTGCTGTGCCCCCCTACAATGTGTCCTGTTGTGTCCAATTGTAATGGGCCCTGCTGTGCCTGATTAACCTGCCCTGCTGCCCCAATGTAATGTGCCCTGCTGTGCATCCATATCATTTTCCCTCATGCCCCCCCCATGTAATGTGCCCTGTTATGACACCATGTAATGTGCCCTGCTGCCCCCCAAGTAATGTGCCCTACTGCCTACCCCCCATGTAATGTGTCCTACTGCCTACCCCCCATGTAATGTGCCCTCCTGCCCCCCTGTGCTGTGCCCTCCTGAACCCCTGTGCTCCGCCCTGCTGATTCCTTCTACTGTCCTCTACTGACCCCCTGTGCTCTACCCTGCTGGCTCCTGTGCACTGCTAATCTGAAGTTTTACCCCAAATTAAGCATCTATACAGAAAAAAGCAAGCAAAAGTTTCACATGAAATAGGCACGTTCTAGTCTCATTCTATAGAAACACAGTGCTTATGTATGTGGCATAAACTTATATAAAAGCTCTTAGTGCAAATTCTTACATATATCCCAAACACATAAGATATCACAATCTGATATTGTAAGGGCTTGAAACATAAAGTGCAAACAATTTAAAGTGCTTTAGATAGTTAAGTGTCCACAGTGACTAAATATAATAAAGTGCTTTGTGTTATTTTCCAACTCTTGTGCAAAATCTTCCACAGCAAGTTTCTTCATGTGTCACTCCACCAACATGCCAAAGCCAACACTCTAGAACAGTCGTCCAAATCTGTGACCCCCCCCCCTAAACCCAGTGGGTCAACCAGCACTTTGATCCCCCAGGGAACCCAAATCCAGGGCCAGTGCTGTAGCTTCCTCAATATTCACCTATATATTACACATAATGTATATATAGGGAAAAAATATTTATTAAAAACCATAAAAAAAAATCAATACAGTGCTCAGCATAAATAAGTACACCCCAACAGATTTGTCAGAAAACCTTAACTTTCCTTTCAGAATCAACATTTTCTATGGGACACTATACTACAAAATACTCCCACAAATGCAGGGCATTATTTGCAACCAAGATTTATTAATTTGCACACACAAAAAAATGTTTTTTTTCCTAACAAATTCATTCAAGTTCATGTTGCAAAAATGAATACGCCCCAAAAAAAATAGCAAATAAAGAAAAAAAAAAAAGCATTTACAATTGTGACACAAGTCATATTGTAATGGAATGTTATTAAAAATTACCTTTCCTTTTCAATCTGCAGCCGCTGTAATTTTCTGAAAATGCAACATGGCTACCTGGAGGTGTTCTGTACACAGAATGTGTACTGACCACACCCCAGAAACATAATTTTGGCTTGTGTGATTAGCTCACCAATTTTCCCAGAAGTCTGCCTAAGATACAAGTCAGATTTCTGGCATCCCCTGCAACAAAAATGTCATTTTTGGTGAGATACTCCCAATAGGAACACGTCTAAAGGGATGCAGGCCCAGCAGATTTTCTCATTAGTACTCTGCAACTGCATAGCTTATTGATAATAATGAAACCACTCCTATTAGACTTACTCAGCACAGAGGCACAGAGGAACAGACAGTGATTTCTTCAGAATAACAAAAGGTAGAATCTGCAACAATGTTTGTTATAATCCTTGCAATGTATATAGATTCCCCCAGTGGGGAATGTTTTTTTCTCAACAAAAGTGGAGTTACGCTTTAACAAAGAAAACCCCTTCCCATTTCATGCTGTCAGCAGTGGCACCACATGGAAGAGAAATAAGGCCTGAGAAAGAAAAAAATTGCTTTACACGTGAAAGGTGAAGGCTACAAGAAGATCAGCAAAAGTTTACTTATTAGTCAGAATACTGTAGCAAAAGTGATACAAAAATGTAACAAAGTTGGAACTGCAACCATCTCAGACACATTCAGGCTGCCCATGGAAGGTAACACCTCGACAGGAGCATCTTCTGATGGGAAGGGTTGAAGAAAATCGCCAAGCAAGTTCACTGCAGTTAGCTAAAGAAGTAGAAAGCCAAACTGGGGTGATTGTTTCCTGTGACACAATACGGCGTACACTGCAGAGGAATGGTATGCATGGGTGTCGTCCATGAGGGAAGCCTCTCCTGAAGCCCATACACATAAAAGCCTGCCTAGAACTTGCCAAGGCCAATGCTGAAAAAGAAATGGGGGTGTGGGATACTCCAAAATGCAACACAGGTACAGCAGGATGGATTTTCAAGCACAAATCCTTTAGCAGCAGCTGGAGATAGAGGGTATAGCCAGCTAATCTGAGACTCTGTATGCGCAATCCCAGCAACCTTTGGCATTACCCCCAAAATAACATGCATGCCTGGAGTCTTAGGCATAGGACCTACTCACAATGTCCAAGGACAGCTGTCGTCCACTCAGCTTCCATGCGACACTCTACAGTAAGAGAGGGAGGTTCTTATCCAGCCCAGCTTCCAACAAATGTCTTTCAGTCCATGTTTTTAATACCCTCAGCCAAGCACATGCTGAGGCCTAGCTCTTCAATACACTGGCTGCCTCCCAGCGACAGCACCCCAGGAGAATAACAATTCTGAACAAGCTCAGCCAAACATTTATTTTCTCCCAAGCCACCTTTTGGGTGCCCTCTCCCAGGGATTGGCTTATGTCTGATAAATGTTCAACACTCAGTGGCTGACCCTCCTACTCTATCTCTGGAAGCTTCTTACAGAGACAGGCAGGAAAAATCCTACACCAAGCTTAGGGAAACCTGGCCAAAAAATTAATTATGCCTGACTAGGGCATGGCACTACATGTCAGATGCGCTGGAAAAACAAGTTTGATCCATGGAGACCCCACCTTACAACTTACAGGACTTAAATGATCTGTTACTAATGGCTTTCTGCCAGATACCACAGCATACCTTCAGAGGTCTAGTGGAGTCCATGCCTCTACAGGTTATGGTTAGTGGTCATAATGTTATGGCTGATTGCTGTATATGGATGTAACTAACTGTTCAAGTACATAATTATAAGGTTTTCTGAATCTTGACTCTTCCTTCTCCTACCCCTAAGATGGGAACATTTCATGCTATCCTATATGTGCGAGTGTAAGCTGCTGTTCTGATCTGATACTGTAAGACCTGTAGCAGAAATGGTGGCAGGCAGCTGTAGAATGCAGCATAGATCAGGCCAGATGCCTCTGAAGTGAGTTAGGACAAAGAGGGATGAGCATGAGGAATTGTTAACCACTTGCCGACTGCCGCAAGTACATATACTGCGGCGGTCAGCCCCTCACAGGCAAAGTGACGTATGGGTATGTCACTAGCCTGTGAGGCTCTGGGTAGCGAGCGCGCGCCGCCGGAGGCGCGCTCCCGCTCAGTCACGGACCCCCCCGCGCGTTTGCCCGGCGGACCCGATGTCCTCCGGGCACTCGCAATCGTCCGTTAGAGCGGGAGAAAGGCGTCATTCTCCCCTGTGTAAGAACAGTGATCATACGGTTCTACTATGTAGGACCGTTGATCACTGTTCCGACACCTCAAGCCACAGCCAATCACAGTTAGAATCACGCCCCTAGGGACACACACAACCCCCTCCCTCTCAAAAAAAGTTAACCCCTTCACTGCCAGTGTCATTTTACAGTAACAGTGCATATGTATAGCACTGATTACTGTGGTAATGTCACTGGTAACCCCAAAAGTGTCAAAAATGTCAGTCAAGGGTCCAATCTGTCCACCGCAATGTCGCAGTCCCGCAAAAAAAATCGCAGATCGCCGCCATTACGCGTTAAAAAAAAAAACAACAAAAATGACAAAAATCTTTCCCTTAGTTAGTAAACGCAATAACTTTTGCGCAAACCAATCAAAATACGCTTTTTGTGATTTTTTTTTTACCAAAAATATGTAGCATAAAACATATTGGCCTAAAATGTTAAAAAATTTTAATTTTTACATTTTTTTGGGGGAATTTCATATAAAAAAATGTGAAAAATATTGTTCTTTTTGCAAAATTGTCGCTCTTTTTTTGTTTATAGCGCATGATCAAAAAATCGCACAGGTGATCAAATACCACCAAAAGAAAGCTCTGTTTGTGGGAAAAAAAGGACGTCAAATTCGTTTAGGTACAGCGTCGCACGACCGCACAATTGTCCGCTAAATTCACGCAGTGCCGAATTGCAAAATAGGCCCTGGTCAGGAAGGGGGTAAAATCTTCCGGGGCTTAAGTGGTTAAGTTCCCTGGATACTCCCATGTTTCCCAAGTCCAGAGTATTGCAGTGTGCCCAGCACAAAACAGACCATCATACACAGGCAGTGCAGAGAGGCAGGACATTAATGGAACCAATGAAACACTCTCTGCACCCTTGACATTCATAGACAGCTGAAGGAGGGATCAGCAGAAACTCTGAGTACTAATTGCGCATGCACATTAGCATATACAGTAGTGTGTAATATATTATGAGACATGTGTTCTTGCAATTGAAAACAGGGGAGATATTGTAAGAGCACTTTTTCACCAGGAGTAAGGGGAAAGCAAAGTACCAGCAGAAAGTGTGGTCAATACAGGTTAAGTAAAAAATGTGTATATATATATATATATATATATATATATATATATATATATATATATATATATTATTTTTTGAATAATTAATGATTAATTGCTAACATTATCATCATTCAGATACATTGGGGGTAATTCAATAAAGCTGCTGCACCACTTTTCTGGCGTTTAATCTATCATGTTAATGCATCGCGCCAAACTCATAAAGCGTTTGCAACAATTTTGGTTTTGACCACGACTCTTGCGCCATATTCAGGTAAGTCTAAAATGTGCAGCTTTTACATTGTGGCACATTGAATGTGCCAAATTCAAAATAAAATACCAGCAGTTAGTATCTTTCGAAAGTGGAGCTAAATAAGATCAATTTTACTAGAGAAACTGGTGCAGACAAATTTTGTGAAAGTGTCTCATGTGCATTTTAAAAGTGCCGCAACACTACAAAGGTACATAAATTTGGCAAATGCTGCACCACTTTTGGAACGCATGAGAGACACTTGTGCAAAATCTGTCAGCGACAGTATGAATTCCAGGGATTTTGTGTAATTTTTTGGAGAGTTTAATACTACTTTGATGTCTCAGGGGAGGAACAGACACATATTCATCTCTTCTAAATCTGTTAATATTCAAAAATAGTAATTACGTTTATTTAAAAGTATTATTCATTCATTTTATTATAAAATGACTGTAAATGGGGTCTGAAAACCTAAAATAATTATGGAATGGGAAAGACAGAAAACATAATACTATCTGGCTTATTCAGCAGTGGTGAATGACCGAATGCTATTGTCAGTTACACTGCACTTAATGGAGGAAAGTATTGAGAATCAATGAGACAAACATCTTCAGGCTGTATTTAGGTTACAATGAAGTTTTTTTGTGAGGCCTAAATTGTGGGGGTTCAGTGTAGCCTGAAACACTGCTTTAAGATGTTTGTCTCACTTGTTTCTCAGGATTGAACTGCAGTGAACTTTATTTAAAAGCTTACTCTTCCTTCAAGTGCTTTTCACTGCCATTCATGGAAGCTATGCTTCATCCTTATTGATTGTTTGGTGTACAAGACCTCTGCAGCATAAACAGTTAAGGTAAGATTGGTTCCTAGCCTTTGTTTTGAAGAGGCATACCCAGTGATTTTCATTTGAAAAGGCACCAAAAAACACATTTAACAAGATATGACACCAAGCTGAAACACGTCAGGAGCAATTAGAGCTGCTTTTGCAGTTTGCATGTAATATGCTTTATATTCAAGCACCAGTGACCCCCAAAATTAAAGTCTACCAAAATTTGTGATGTTCTGCAAATCAGAGAAAAGTTATGCAAACCAGGTAACATTCACAGGTCTGGATGAATTTTATAATGAAAAGAAAAAAGACTGGACCAATGCATTCTATTGTGGCAAAATCCCAGGTCTTTCCCCTATCTATTCCCACTATTAGTTGCCAGTCTCTGATAGATAAAGTGGACCTGGCTCTAATATTTTTAAAGTGACAATGGTGCTGAAATACAAAATCATTGAGGTAAATGTTTTAACTTTCAAATTGAATCCTGTTTCTCAGTGGCGCTCCCTGCTCCTTTGAACTGTAGGTACAGAAGACTCTACATGGTACCTCAACCTTGTTTAGGACAGAAATAAATCTGCCCCTCCTTGCACTAACCCCCCATCATTCAACTCTCAAATGCCAGACATTTGGTGGGTAAATGAAACAGGCATTATTTAATACAAGGAAATACAGGGGCTAATCTCAACTCAACCAGAAGTAGCTAACCCAGGTGCTAGTGTTTGGCGAATGGTTCAGCCCGAGCATGAGTTCGGGCCAAACATTGGCTGTTCGCCCGCTCAGCGAACACCCGAATTGTTGGGGTGTTCAACCGTTTGTTCGGCCCACTGAGTGCATTGAAAGCCATGACTGGCTGAAGCAATGAAAGCTTTGCCCAGTCAGGGCGCATAGCACTGTCAGAGCCATGATTGGACACAGTCATGATGACTCTCTCGAACTCATGGCTTATTGCTCATAGTCCCACCCCACACTATAAAAGGTTCCTTCCCAGAGCAGCCATTTGCAATATTGGAGTGGAGATAGATAGAACATTGCTCTGTTCATTGCTACTAGCGAGTTAGTGTGCTATAGGGATTCTATTTTGAGTGTAAAGTAATAAGTGTAGTGTGAATATAGTGATAGTGCAGTGTGAGTGTAGTGTGATTGTTCATTTTTACTTTAGTGTAAGTTTAGTGTGAATATAGTGATAGTGCAACGTGAGTGTAGTGCCACCGTTCTTTTTTACTGTAGTGTCAGTTTACTGCAGTATATTGAAGTGTGTTAGTGCACTTTTATTGCAGTATATTGAAGTGTGTTAGTGCACGTTTACTGCAGTATATTGAATTGTGTTAGTGAACGTTTACTGCAGTGTATTGAAGTGTGTCAGGGTACTTTTGCTGCAGTATATTGAATTGTGTTAGTGCACTTTTGCTGCAGTATATTGAATATTGTTATTGCAGTTTTACTTCAGTTAATTGAAGTGCATCAGTGCCGTATTACTGAAGTATATTGAAGTGCATCAGTGCAGTTTTACTGCAGTATATTGTAGTGTGTCAGTGGAGTTTGTCTGTGTAGTGCGTACTTAAGTTAAAGTGCAGCAAACACCACTTCCATTGATTAAAGTGCATTCAAGCACACATTTCCTCGTCTATATTACATTTCAGTAATAAGCCCCCCCCCCCATCATGTCTGGGAGGCCAACAAGGAGAGGCAGACATTCCCATGGCACTGTGAAGGGGGCCAGCAGCATATGTGTCTACAGACAAAGGTGGACGTGGACTGTCCTCAGGCAGTGCACCATTTCCTCTGTTTAGTGATGTAGCCACAGTATGCAGAGGAGGTGGTGGACTGGCTTACTAAACCATCCTCATCCTCCATCACCCAAGCAGAGACTAGTGCCCAGTCCACCACAGCTACCAGTGTGTGTCTTATTCTACCTCCTTGTCCACGGCTACTCCTGCCATAGCCCCAGCATCATGCATGGAGGAGTCAGCTGAGTTTTTTGAACACAGCGTCAGACACTTGCTCTTCGACGATGCACTGGCATTACTTGATACTGATTTTTGTTCTGAGGTTGAGGAAGGTAGGAACATGAGCCTACAGAGAAGGGAGAACACTGGTAAACAACATATTGGCAGTCATGTTCCCCCAGCCGTAGCTTATTGCCAAGTTGGCTCCAGTGATGATGAGGATAGAGGGAATGATAATGATGGGGTCACTGACAAAAGCTGGTTGTCAGATAGAGCAGAGATGGAAAGTGAGGGTGAGGCACAACCCCAATGAGGCAGCTATCATGGAAGAGAAGAGAGCAGTCACATTGTAAAGCTATCTCCCGGCCCACTTCCCACAGCCCAGCTTTCTGGGCTTTTTTTTAGCACATGTGCACCAGATCACAATTGCAATTTGCAAACTTCACCTAAAACAGATCAAGTGTGGAAAAGACACCAGTCATTTGGGCACCACATGCTTGACAAGGAATTTAATCTCCCGCCACTCAACATGTTGGCAAGAGCACCTGAAAGACACACAAGAGGGATGCAATTCTGCTTCTTCTTACTCCTCATCTTTCAAGTCTACCCCCGCTCAATCTCATGACCTGCCAGCAACCTCCACTGACAGGGATGATGGTAAAGCGAAGGGTGCCACGGGTCCTTGCAGAACGTCTAAAAAATCTAGTGCGCTAATAAAAGGTGTGTATAGTGTGTCAATATATAAAAAAAATGAATTTTTCCCCTGGGTATACTCTGAGGAACTTCTCCCATAGCAATATATGGTATGGTTGGATCTTTGCTCTGGGCTATCTGGATCTGTTCTCATCTTATTGAAGAGAAGAAACATTTGCCATCAGATGATCCTGGCTTTTATATATTGTTGTCTGGTAAGAGGCTTTGAGTGAATTGAGTGCTCACAAGTGGTTAGTGGGACTTCACCTACAGTGCACTTGAGTGATTTTTGAGTTGGACTGGCACTTTCATTATTTCCGTCTGGTGAGAGCAGAACTTAAGTGGTGGAGGGATTATCAAACTGCACCTGTGAATTTTGAGATATCATGTTTCGCTGTTTTTTACACCAGTGAATTATGGACTTTTCATTTATGTCACATTCATGCACTTGATCACATGATCCTTTCATCTTATGTGTTTTCAATTTTTTATATATTGACACACTATACACACCTTATATTAGCGCACTAGATTTTTTATTCACTTATTATATTCCAATTGCATAATTGGACCTTTGGTAGCAGCTTTTATATATATTATTTTTTCACACCAAGAGCGCACCTATTTTTTTCATTTATCACTTGCAGAACGTCTGTCAGCAGTACACCACCAGCTGTAGACTAGAGCAGGCACATTTCTCTGCAGCGGGAAAAAAAATGCAGTTACTGCCACCCACATGCCCAGTGTCTAAATTCAAGCTTGTCAAAGCTGCTGGCTTTACAACAGGGTCTCAGTCTATATTTCTTTACATATAAGGCCATTCCAGCTCGGCAAGGCACCCACAAGGTCCACGTTACTGCTGACATGTGGTCCAGCAAGCATGGTCAGGAATGATATATTTAGTTCTCAGCACACTGGGTAACTCTGCTCGCACCTCGGAAGGATGCAGGACAGGACAGTGCTGGAGCTTGTTTTGCTGCCATGTCTCTATACAGCTGGTAGTGATGATGCAAAATTTGTCAGCTCCACCCCTCCTTCTCCTCCTCCTCCCCTCCTCCATGTCCTGCTGAATTGTCCTATGAACCACCAGTACCCCCTAAGCGTTCAAGGGGTTATTTAATGGGTGAGGCTAAAAGATGCCATGCAGTGCTTCAGTTGGTTTTTCGAGGTACCAGAAGCCACACCGGAGCACATTCTTTCAGGTCTGCAGGGGCAGGCCCAGAGGTGAATCATGCCAGCTGGAGCCAAGAATGGTGGTCTGCGATAATAACACTAACCTCCTGTCTACCCTTAGGCAGGGAAAGTTGACACATGTGCCATGCCTGGCACATGTCCTCAATTTGCTGGTTCAGCATTTCTTAACCAGGTACCCAGGGTACGAGAATCTACTAAAACAGGCCAGAAGAGTCTGTAGCCATTTCAGTCAGTAAGACAGAGCCAAAGGTCGGTTGGCTGAAATTCAGTGGGAATGCCACCTGCTCATAAATCACATGATTTGTGAAATGCGTAGCAGGTGTAACTCAACTTTGACAATGCTGCAGCATCTGTACATTCAACAGAGGGCCGCCAATGGGTACTTGAGTATGGCACAATGACAGGCTCAGGTCGGCTCTGATTTTTCCCCACGCCAATGGCCTTTGATAAAGGATGCATGCACTGTACTGTTACTATCTGAGGATGTGACAAGGACGGTGAGCCGTGACATTCAGTGCAAGCATCAGTGACACAATCCCTGTTGTGCTCCTGCTGGAGCAGACTCTGAGTGGCATTATGGACAGGGCACTCGAGGCAGGACAGCAGGAGGAAGAGGAGGACTTCCTTTTCTCTCAAGGCCTGCTTTATGCAGACACCATCCTTAAAATGCCACAGGACACACAAAAGGAGAAGTAGGAGGATTCTGGCAGTTCTGGAGGCATTGAAGTGGAGGAAGACATACGTCAAACCCTAAGAGATGGTTTTCCGTCCCCAGAACCTTGGGAGTAGTAGATGGCTGGGAGGAGGCAGTTCCAGATACTCAGTCCTCAGTCACCCCAAGGTCTGCTTCTCATGCCTCTGCAGACTTGCAGTGCATGGGCTCTCTCATTCTTCACAGCCTGTGAAAGGCCCGGGAATTCATGGCATCAAGGAGAAGGATTACTATTGAGTGGCAACCCTCCTTGACCACCGTTACAGGCAAGAAGTTTTGGAACTCATCCCGTCCCCACAGAGGGAACAGAGAGATGAAGTATCTTAAAGAGGAGTTTATGTAATGCTATTCCAGACTCTGCTAGGTTACAGTTTCATGGAAAAGTTACTTTTAAGGCTTCTGTTGGTCAAGAGAGGGGTCGCCTCAGTGATGCATTTCAAAATTTTTTTTAGTCCTCGGCACCCAGGGCTGTCCGCTTCCACATCACATCAGCTGCGTCTGCATCATATGGTGGGAGATTATCTAGGGGGGAAAACAGACATGGAGAGCTTTCCAGTTGACGATCCACTGGGTTACTGGGTCATGAGAATAGACCACTGGCCAGAACTTGCCTAGTATGCAATTGAGCTGCTGGGCCGCCCTGCACCCAGCGTGCTTTTTTAAACGGGCATTCAGTGCTGCCGGAGGTTTTGTGACAGATAAAAGAGCACACTTGTCCACACTTGTGGGATATAATAAGATTGTCACTATTATAAAAAAAATCTTCCTATTCTGTATGCCGATAAAGATCTATATAGTGTGATTAAGGATGGATGTAACTTTTCATGCAGAAGAGCTCCTACTTTGGGTAGCAGGTTATCACCTAGCCTATTTCATTCATGCAAGCCAGGCAAATTACAGACATGGTTGTCCACTACAGGATCATACATGGGTTAACAAAACACCTTTAGACAGTGTTATAGGCACAGGAAAAGTACTTCAGTAATGACCTTTTCAACTCAAAAAAATATGCCATCAAACAGTACTTAAGTTGCAATTCCAAATCAGTAGTTTATGTTGTTCAATGTGGTGCTTGCAGGATACAGTATGCAGACTGCACTATATGTCCTTTGAGGGTGAGGATATCGGAGCATGTAAATGACACTACCAATTTAAAGGCTAAAAACATCTCCAATATGTCAAAACATTTCCAAGTTAAACAGGTTAAAAAACCCTAAAAGTGGTAGTATCCTGCTTTTTGACACTTTTACCTACAGGTAAGCCTATAATAAGGCTTACCTGTAGGTACAAATAGGTACAAATAATATCTCCTAAACTGGCATGGTTTTAGGAGATATTTACAGTGCATGCAGCCGCTACTGCGCAATCTATTTGCCGGGAGCTTGCCGGAAAATCACTCCCGCGCGCATGCACGGGAGTGACGTCATCGCGGCTCCGGCCAATCATCGCGCCGGAGCCGTCTCTTCCAGCCAATCACCGCGCCGGAGCCGCCAAACCCGGAAGAGACGGCGAGGGATCATGGCAGCGCCCGCAGCGATGTCCGGGGGTCCGTGTCCGGGCTTCGTTCTAAGGTAAGTTACACATAATGGGCTAGTATGCGATGCATACTAGCTCATTATGCCTTTGTCTTGCAGGTTTTTTTTTTTTTTTGTTTTTTGGGTTTACAACCGCTTTAAGAGGAGGAGACACACATTGTTTTCTGCTTAAAGAGGTTGTAAACCCTCCAAACCAACTTCAGCACATGCAATCCTCATTATTAAAGATATTCATTGCTGCCTGTAAAAGTTTCCTTACTTGTTTAATCTTCTTGAAATCTGCTCCCTAATGCTTGATTACGTCACCGACGGACGCATGCGCTTTCCATCCTGCGAGTCACGGCGCGCTGTTAATGGGGAGACAGCACACAGAGCGTGCCGTGAATCGCAGGACGGAAAGCGCATGCGCCGGTGTACAAAAGTTCTGCTGTCTGCGGCACAGCTTTGAAGACTCGCGAGACTGGGCATTCATGCAGAGCTTCCTGGTTCTCCCCTTGTCACACGGGGAGTAAACCAGGGCTTCATAGAGACTCCTATAGCGGTGTTCTGTCAGCGGCAATCATCTGCAGCTTATAGCCTCGAATGACAGCGGCAAAACAAGAGGTATAACACAACGGAGCTTGGTTGCCATAGTGATGTCAGGTTGAGAAAGAGGCTTGGATAATACACGGTCGCGCATGCCCGAGATTTAAGCAGGGGAAACAATGGAGGGCGGAAATGACATCCGATGCTGAATCAGAGAACAGTACTGAAGATGGCGGAAGAAACATTTTTTACAAACTACTAAAAAATAGTAAGTAAGAAGCGATTGTGCATACATTATACTGTACATTGATTGTAAATGCATTTTCATATCACAGTAGATGAAAATCGCAAAAAGGAAGGCAGAGTTTACTTCCTCTTTAAATGCGAGGTGTGGTGTATAAATATCCTAAATACTAGGAAACCCCATAGCTTGAACAAGAGGATGGACATAAATATTTTTCTAATATGAATTTTTGAATTTTATTTAATTAATAATATATTGCTAATTACCCTGCATTACAATGTAAGATGTTGTTCAGTGTATATGTCTTTTTTCCTTTTGGGTTTTTTTTTTGTGCAGTTGTCTTTGCCCCATGTGTTTTTAATTGATTCAATTGCTCTTAATTAGTGAGGCCACTGCCCCTTAGATTAGAGGATTTGTCATACTATATATATCAGCTTTTAAATCCCTTTTGTATGCTTTGATGAAGGCTCTATAGCCGAAACGCGTCAACATATACTCTGTACCCTGTCGCAATAAAGTACTTTTATTCAAGAGCATGCTGAGCTGCCAGCCTTTCTGTCTTGAGTCCATCTCTACCAGGTGCTTGCATTTTAAAGGACATAAACAAAACATTACAGTTTGTCTTATGGATCCTCTAATCTTTAGTCAGAAAAGTGACGTAATGCAAGTTCTACTACTAAGAAGTCAGTAAAAACTGTGTAGGTTGTGCTGTTTGCTTTATATGCAGAACTACAAATTGGACTGTTTTACCAGCAAGTGAAGAGCTGTCTCCATGAGAACAAGGGATGATGAAATATCTGCCATTAGAACTCCAAAATCTGCTGTGATTCTTGTTTTTTCTTGATTCTTGTGATTTTTGTGTTTTTGTGATTCTTGTTTTTGTTTTTCTTTTTTGTTTGTTTTTGTTTTTGTGATTCTTGATTTTAATGGTGTACATTGAAAGAGCAAATGTACAATCCAACTCAAAGGGAGGTTTTTCAAGATGGAAAATAAAATGTTCCTGTGTGAAAACAAGTGGTTCTAAAGTGAACGTTATTGCCTCCCAGGATTTCAGAATGGCCTCATTGCCATCAATGTTCAAAATCGGGAGCATATTTACTATTATCATGCCATTTATGGCCAACCTTACAAACAGTCTTATGATGTTTATCAGAAGCCCGGTTAGTCCCCTTCTTTATGTGCTGTTGCTATAGGTGGGCAGACAAAGTGGAAATAAAGGTAAAGGGAAATTAAGTAGTACACTGTCAGTTCTTCTAAACACTTAACATATTTTTTTTTTTTTGTTCTCCAAAGGATATTTGCTGATGAATTTTTAAACAAATGTTTCACAAAACATTACTATTCAAAACTACCTGGAACAGAATAAAAGAATAAAAAGAATAAATAAAATGTACATGCATTCATGCAGTGACATTGTGTTGAGGTTATCACTTTCATCACAGTTGAGTGGGAGGTAGTCCCGAGTTCTGGCAGTACAGAATATAAAATTTGTCAGTTCTCCCAAAAACTGAAATTCTGGCTCTAAGAACTTAAAAATATGAAGGTACGCAAGCTGCAAAAGAATATATTAGGTTAGAAGATTGGAAAAAAACATTCAAAACAAAAACAGAGAACAAAGAGGATGGTTTAAACAAGGACAGTCCTGCTGTCTATGACATTGATAAGCCATATGAGAGTTCATCAGCGTTATTAAAAGGCCCTCTCTGACACTACCAGCTCTTCGACTCTCATTATACAATGCATTAAATCAGCCAAATGAACGAAGGGCTGCTGAGGTGTTCTTTCATTGTCTAGTATACTAGACTTTTCCGCAGTCGCAATGAGGAAAATTGTACATTTTTTGTATAGCAGACAACATGTTTGGAAAAAAAGATAGTGGGTAACAACATAACCTTAAGGCAGGTATGAACAAATGATTCTGTAAACAAGCTTAACATCACCGACGGCCTCCATAGCAAATCAAACGCACACTCTCCTGAACCATTGGTGCCATGGATGGATTGTTGCAGATCAGAGGCCTGAAGCTGCAGGCAGAATAGTACACAACATGGAGAAGGCATCAGTTGGGAATACATTTCACACCAGCAGTACAGACTTTATTTTGCTCCTCCTTGCCACTCTGTCCACTAGAAAAGGGGAGGGAGGCTCCAATTAGTGACCTGGAGCTTACACAGGACTGAAGACTCTCTCCCCACCCACACAGCACTGAGCAAACGCTCACCAAAGAGCAGCACTGTCACTTGGAATAGGGAATGAGTAAAATTCTCCCTCCACACCCAAAAGTAATGTTTTTCTCATTATCAGTGCCAAAATGCGGACAGGATAAGCTATAAGTTGATGGTTGAGTTGCCATTAAAATTAACCTGCTGTATTGCCTTGCATCGCAAAGCATAGACTTGCTAAAATAAATGTTCTATCATAAAAGATGTATGGGCTGGCTTCTGAATGGCAGGGGGCACATAATTTTCTACCATAGAATTAGATTTAGGCTTGTGCAAGGAAAGAGCGGTCATGGGAGCTAATCAGGCACTAGGAGCACTAAAATACCATACCAAAATATACTATAGGTGTGTATTACCAATTATTGATACGTATTAAAAAAGGAAAAAAACATGCTCAGATATCTAAACCAGATTTTTTCTTTACTTATTTTTGTCATCTTTGCTCTATTGGGAATATTTTTCTTGCTTTCAATTGTACCTACAGGAAAAGAAGTAAGAGAAGTGAAGGAAGTGCCCTCTTAGATAACTTGTCTTTGAAACAAGTGTCCCTATCGGGAGATTTGCCCTCTATTCCTATTCTAGCTACAACTCAAATTTTAGATTTTCTCTCACTTTTAGAATACATTTTTTTAAGTGGGACAATGACAGCTATAAAAACCTCTAACAACTCTATCTATAACTAAAGAACGTTTTGGGTATTAGATACACTTTAACTCTATCAACGTAGAGAAAGAGTACTATGTGACATGGTGTTGGGATGAGTTCAGTTTGGACATGATTGCCACTAATTAATATACATTTTGTTTTTTCAGGTAGACATTCCACAAAATAATAAATTTGTTAAAATTAATAGGTACTCTTAAAGGTGACATTAGCCAAAGAAGATTTGCGTTTAATACTGGACTAAATGCCATTTTTCTCTGAATAGGATTATTATGTCATTTGCAGTGCAGGCAGTAAATGTAAGGCAAATTCCTGGCAGATATAAAAAGAGAAAATAAAACTCAGAAAGATTGACTCCAAGCATACTAAATACCCAATTTTATCAGATCCTACAACATCATAACAAGGTCTGATCAGCAACCTACTTCTTGCCACCTGATGTAAGCCACACCAGACCACAGCAGCTGCAGCATCATTACAGCAGCAAATGTCTACCCACATGCCTATCATCAGCCTCACCCACACTATGACTAGGAACTAAAAACAAACAATAGGAAAGGTGCGCTGCTATGGTTAAAACTGACCACACCTATAAGGCGAATTGCAGCTCCCACCAGTTCAAGTACTTAAGTGCTTGTAAAGTAAAATATAAATATATAAGGTGGTGCGCCATTAAGGTGTCAAGGTAAGTAAATGCAAAAATCACATGAATTGAAGGATATTTCAAAACAATAAGTAAATATAAAACAATAAATAAAATCGGTGATCTTATAAATCAAATGTTCTATTTCCAGGTGCAGATAAAATAAATAATATCTAAGATTGTGATAAATATGAGATGATATGATATGATAAGAAAAAAAGTAAAAAATATTTCTATGTAAAGGGAGTTCATCCATTCATAAGTTCATTTGTAGTGTGCTCTCACCTCTAGAGCATAAAATCATTGCTTGTAAATGTAGCACAATTCCCAGCAGTTTTGCTGGATATGGGTCCCCCTGGGTCACCGGGTGCAACAAAAGTCCCTTTGAGCATGTTTCTCCAAGTGTGAGCACTGAGACAATGACCAGTCCAGTATCTTTGGTTTTTTGTATTTATTTTGTAACTAAGATAGGAGAAGGGATGAGTGGGATACTCCTTTGGCTCAACTATGTACAACTTGGCGGAGAGACTTGAAAAATGCCAATTGGTGTTGACTTGACACTGGCAGAATGCCGGTCAACGCCGGTTAACGCTGGTTAACACTGGCCTGCTTTTCTGAATAAAGAAGTCCTCTTTAAGCTCCCTTAAGCACTCCTTGCTGAGGTAGCTATTTGTATACAGTGCTGCACTGCTGAACACTTTAGGGCCCACACCGGCGCCCCCTTTTCTCTCACTTCTCTTCAGGGTTTAGACACAGGCAACCCCTTTCTCTAAACCCCTTTACTGGTTAGCTGGCTCCCGGATTCCTTTGACCTTCTGGAGTGGTCCCCTATCCCAGGCAGACCCCTGGGCAGTTTCGAGTACTCACAACACTGTTTTTCCTGGAAACCTCTGCCCAGCAGCTCCACAGCACTCTGGGTCCCTTCCTGCAGCCCAGCTCTAGACTGACCGCCAAAGACACACTTGCTTCCTCTGACAGGAGGAGTGACAGCAGTCAGCTTCCTCCTGGGACTCTGCTTCCCGCGAAAGACGCTCTGTCATGTGCTTCCCTCAGACTTATACCCCATCCCAGGGTGCATTGCGGCAGACCCTGCCCTCTGGGATATATATAAGCCCTGGTGTACTATTGGCTAGGTTTCCTCCACTGTCCAATAAGAGCCCAGATTGGACACAGTGGGGAGACTCCCCATACTCAACAGACACACCTGGAAACACATGACAGCCTAGCTGAATGATCAGGCCCCACTGATAAGCAGACAGGGACACAATATGTACAAAAGGGGAGGTTGAGACTTTGAATGAGACGCATAGAATGGCCAATTAAAATGTAAACCATGTTTATTACAATGACAAGAACATCGCATGTTACAGAAATGAAAAAAGAATTGTTAAATAAGAAACATTGTAGATATGAGCTGGAATGTGTAGATAAAAATTGCACATATGCACAAACAGTTGTATGATAGAGTTGTCAATGCATATTGCTGAATTGCATCAGAGTAGGCCCGATGCGTTTCTGTGGACACTATTCCACTTCATCAGGGGAAAATAATGATGTATATCTGCAAAAGATATATATGTGTATATAGTACAAAAATATATATATATCAAAAATATGTAATATTGAAAAGGAAGAGGGAAACATCAAACCTAGTCAACTTGCAATGCAGCTCAGATCTACTGGTATGAATTGTTGGGCGTGGCTGGAAGTACAACTCTCCCAGGAGCTGAGGGGGCACATAAAGTGCGGACAAGCAGGGCACGAAAATGGCAAAGACTGGAAAAAGAGGGATGAATAGGAATGATTATGGGGAAATATGTATGAAAGAGTGTAAAAAAATAGAAGATTGAAAATCGTAATCAAGTGGGGGACTGAATAAACGCCAAATAATCTAGTAGAGGAATACAAAAGTATATGCACGAATTACCAGTGCAAAGTGAAGTAAATATGAGTGGCATAAAGTCTATATAGAAACTGAATAAAAAAAGTAGGGACATGCAAAGAATATGAGAATAAAGGAATAAAAGTGTGCTGAGACATAGCAAGTGAGTATAAAGCCCAAATGAGAAAATAAGTGCTGGATAAAGAAAGTAATTAGAGTAGGGGATCCCAGGCGAGACGAAGTAAAAGAGATGTAGATAAGTAAAAGCAAGGTGACTTACAATCTAAAAAAACGTGTTGGGGTACTGTGCTGATCTGCCTTGGACACGGATGTGGCACCTCGTCTTTGAGTAGTGGATCTCTACTTATTTCCCATTTCCCATTTCACTCGGATTATTTTTTACATTGTAAGTCACCTTGCTTTTACTAATCTACATCCCTTTTACTTTGTCTCCCTCAACCTGACCTTTTTTACAATTAAATTAGGGATGGAGGTGCTTGGTTTTATATCAGGTGCCTCATGTAAAGTCCCAACAACCCCCCCTTATATCGCAGGGCCACAATATGCTTTTCCTAGCACCTACCTAGGAGGGTGCTACATAAACATCTAGAATTTTCTTCCAGTAACCATAGAAGACTCTTCTCTCAACAAGGTTCCCAAATATGTGAAAAAATATATAAACAATATAGTGTAATATTGTCACAATAAAAGTAAAAAAAAAAAAAAGGGAAAACATCAAACACAACACTCGATCTGTGCAACAAAAATCTATCCGTGAAAATAACTAGTGCCAGTGAAAAAATCAAAATGTGCAAGAAACACTGTGAAGTGCCACAAAAAAGAAATCTTCCACCAATATGTATGGCTAAAATGCGCGCACACCTGCAGCACATAATGACTGTGCCTTATAATTTCTGTTGCCTCTCATCTAATATGTCAGGAGGGATGTTTTATCCTCATAGAGCAAAACTCACAGTAGATATAAAAAAACAAGGGGCAATCTGTGTAAGACACTTCTGCCTACATGATGCCAAGGCAACCAAGAAAGGTCATGCAGGTCTAGGATTGGAAAATCTAGCCTTATGGGGGCGAATACAGAAAATGTAATACTGGATTCTAACTGGACTCTCCTGTAAAGAAATTGTGATATATGTATTACAGTATGTGGAAAAAATAGAGTTTGATACAGCACCAAAAATGTTTGAGCCAATACAAGAAGCAGGAAGAAATCCCTCAAAAGAGAGGGAATCCCTGGTTGTCACCAGAACTAGTGTCCCCATTGGAAATTTTCCCTTCTTTTCCTGTTCTGGGGACAACCCAAAATTTGGGATTTTTTCGGTTCCATTTTCTATGATAGCAGTAAACATAACATATAGAGAGGCTAAATCTCCCAGGGCACAGACAGCAATAAAAACCTGAAATGTATTTTCAATCCTCTCTGCTCTGGCGTTAAAAAAAAAAATTTTTGCCTTTGTATACTTTTATCAAGAGCGATTTTAATAATTTTTTCTCTCTTTTTTTGTGTTGTAGAACATGGCCATCATATATCATTAAATCCAAAGAGTCAGCACCATAACAGCATTAAATGCCAGGGAATAGGCTACTTATTACCAACAGAGACAGATCAGGCAAACAAATTGAACTAACTCTTGTGGGAACAAATAAAGTATTCAATATTCTGATGAAAGCCACACAAAAAGATTTACATGTGCTTAGTCCTGTACATATATATACATATTTATATATCTTTTGAACATGTCTTGAAGCCTAAAAATAAGGCGTATTACAGTTATAATATATGTATTATATACAGTATCTCACAAAAGTGAGTACACCCCTCACATTTGTGTAAACATTTTATTATATCTTTTCATGTGGCAACACTGAAGAAATTACACTTTGCTATAATGTAAAGTAGTGAGTGTACAGCTTGTATAACAGTGTAAATTTGCTGTCCTCTCAAAATAACTCAACACACAGCCATTAATGTCTAAACCGCTGGCAACAAAAAGTGAGTACAACCCTAAGTGACAATGCCCAAATTGGGCCCAATTAGTCATTTTAGCTCCCCGGTGTTATGTGACTTGTTAGTGTTACAAGGTCTCAGGTGTGAATTTGGGAGCAGGTGTGTTAAATTTGGTGTTATCGCTCTCACTCTCTTATACTGGTCACTGGAAGTTCAACATGGCACCTCATGGCAAAAAACTCTCTGAGAATCTGCAAAAAAGAATTGTTGCTCTACATAAAGATGGCCTAGGCCATTAGAAGATTGCCAAGACCCTGAAACTGAGCTGCAGCACGGTGGCCAAGACCATACAGCGGTTTAACAGGACAGGTTCCACTCAGAACAGGCCTCACCATGGTCGACAAAGGACTTTGAGTGCACGTGCTCAGCGTCATATCAAGAGGTTGTCTTTGAGAAATAGACGTATGAGTACTGCCAGCATTGCTGCAGAGGTTGAATGATGGGAGGGCAGCCTGTCAGTGTTCAGACCATACGCAGCACATTGCATCAAACTGGTCTGCATGGCTTTCGTCCCACAAGGAAGCCTCTTCTAAAGATGATGCACAAGCCCACAAACAGTTTGCTGAAGACAAGCAGACTAAGGACATGGATTATTGGAACCATGTCCTGTGGGTTGATGAGACCAAGATAAACGGATTTGGTTCATATGGTATCAAGCGCGTGTGGCAGCAACCAGGTGAGGAGTACAAAGACAAGTGTGTCTTGCCTACAGTCAAGCAGGGTGGTGGGAGTGTCATTGTCTGGGGCTGCATGAGTGCTACCGTCACTGGGGAGCTACAGTTCATTGAGGGAACCATGAATGCCAACATGTACTGTGACATGCTGAAGCAAAGCATGATCCCCTACCTTTGAAGACTGGACCGCAGTACTCTAACATGATAATGACCCCAAACACACTTCTAAGATGACCACTGCCTTGTTAAAGTAGCTGAGGGTAAAGGTGATGGACTGGACAAGCATGTCTCCAGACCTAAACCCTATTGAGCATCTGTGGGGCATCCCCAAACGGAAGATGGAGAAGCGTAAGGTTTCTAACATCCACCAGTTCTTTGATGTCATCATGCAAGAGTGGAAGAGGACTCCAGTGGCAAACTGTGAAGCTCTGGTGAACTCCATGCCCAAGAGGGTTAAGGCAGTGCTGGAAAATAATGGTGGCCAAACAAAATCTTGACACTTTGGGCCCAATTTGGACACTTTAACTTAGGGTTGTACTCATTTTGTTGCCAGCGGTTTAGGCAATAATGGTTGTGTGTTGAGTTTTTTTGAAGGGACAGCAAATTTATACTGTTATACAAGCTGTACTCACTACTACACTCACTACTTTACATTGTAGCAAAGTGTCATTTTTTCAGTGTTGTTACCTGAAAAGATATAATAAAATATTTACAAAAATGTGAGGGGTGTACTCACTTTTGTTACATACTGTATATATATATATATATATATATATATATATATATATATATATATATATATTATTTTTTAAAGGTTCTCTGCTGTGGGATTAGTCAGCTGCTTGTAGATTTAATCAGTGAACATTTCTTAGGCTTCCTTCCAGTTCCTTTTTCCCAGACTGACGTATGTTCACAACATTTTTGTAGATTTAGCTTTCAACATTTGATAAGCCTGGACATTCATTTATGTGGGAGACATTTAGCATTGCCAGTCTCACTATATGGTGGTCTAAATGTTTTAAATGCTGTGATAGCAAAAGGTTATATATTAGGTTTTTAACTATTTTGGTTCATCCTTCTTCCTGTTTGAGGTTTCTTATGAAGGGATAATTCTGCACATAATAACAGAGAGGGATCCCAACAGGTTCTTGCGAACAACAGAACTGCCAAACCTGGAAAACAACTGTATTTTATGGCAATTGTGCAGTTGCACACTTCTTAGCTGGCAATCAACAAATGAAAATCAAACGTTCTGGCCTCAGGGGCTCCTGGGGAGCTCAGGAAAATGAACAAAGATGTGCACGCATCCTTTTGACTTTTTGACTTGTAAGGGGAGCATAGTGCATCTAGGAACCAAAGCTACAAAATATTGGTATTACAAGACATTGAATCATTTTTAGTAGCAAAACAAGAAATAAAAAAATATACAAGAATTGAAATAATATTTTAACCCATATCTAACGTGTATTATTTAGACAAAAACATTTATTTCATTAACTATAATAGCAGCTATTCTATGTCAGGCTATTTGTTCAGTTTAACTTTCTATTTCTGAAATATTTTAAACATTATTTTGAACAAATGTACACTATTTGCCATATTAAAAAAGTACTTATCTTATAAATTCTAATCATAAATCACCTATCACTAATAATGTTCTACATACAATATATCATCCTTATCTCTTGGCAAGCCTTGTGTAATTATATACCAGGACAACTTTGCCCTCTGGAACAGGCTTCTCTTCAAACACATCTCCTATTTATTTATAGCTCTCATTCTAATGTTTCACATTTTAAAAAGATACATAGAGGTTTGGATTAATGAGCCAGTGATATTTGTCTTGGATAAACTGGCCATTGATACTGTGGCTTAGTGGTTAGCACTTTTGCCTTGTATCCCTTCTGGCCAGGATTAGGATACTGTCAGCCTTGAGTTTACTTGTTCTCCCTGTGCTTGCCTGGGTTTCCTCTCACTTTCCAAAGACAGGCTGGTAGATTAATTGGTTCCTGACATGTGTACATATGCTACAGGGGCCTTAGATTGTAAGCCCCTTGAGGGCAGAAACTGGTGTGTATAAATGGAGGATGCTAGAGAGATAACTCAGTGATATCCTACATTTCTCAGGGCCCCATGTGATGAGATTTTTCTTCTTGGGTTCCCAGGTATGTACACCTGTCACACCTAATACAATGCCCTTCCTGCCCACATTGGGTTAATAATATCATTATATTATGGAGAACCTTTTGAGAGATTTAGAGAAGTGGGAGCACACTACGTGAGGCTAGAAATCCCAAAACTATAAGGTGATAACTAGGCACTGTGGCAGAAAAGTGTTACCAATGTAATACCCTGTGGATAAAAGAAGAATGTCCTTGTCTAGTGACATCCCTAACAGAGCATGTCCGTCTGAATGAATTTCAGCTCTCTTGAATGCCAGCCAAGACAGGCAGAGTGCTAACCAGCCCAACACTAACTTCAAAGCTGAAGCAACATGTGGCCTCTTCAATGTTTCTCAGGTAAGTAAACACTGTGCCCACTGACCACCAACAAAAGGGGGAACCCTGACTACTAACCATTCACAGTTAGGGGAAAATGATATTTGACCTTCCACATTTACAGAGGGACTTACCACTAACAGACCTATATTTAAAAGGGCACTTACCACTAATCTCATCACATTTAAGTGTCATTATTTTTTAGGAGGTTTCTGACCACTAATTTTAATTAGGAAGGAACTCTTCCCTGCCCACCAACATTTAGGGATGCACTTTCCACTGACCAATAACAGTTACGGGAGCACTCATAACTGACCATCAATATTAAGGGGGCACTTTCCACTCACCACCAATGTTTAGGCGACACTCACCATTGACATGGCTTGGGAAGTTGAACACTTTGATAGAGGACATGCATCAATACAAAATAATTATTTTTTAAATAGCATATTGTGGTCATTTTGAACAGTGACAGATACATTTTTATCAAGTATTATTAGACCAGTGAATAAAATTATCCAGTAATTCATGTAAGCCATCCATGTTCTCGCTGATTTAAAACTGTTGGACATTTTTCTATTTCAAACTGTCATTAACCACTTGCCTACTGGGCACTTTTACCCCCTTGCTGCCCAGACCAATTTGCAGCTTTCAGCGCTCTCACGCTTTGAATGACAATTGCGCGGTCATGCTACACTGTACCCATATGAAATTTGTATCATTTTTTTCACACAAATAGAGCTTTCTTTTGGTGGTATTTAATCACCTCTGGGTTTTTTATTTCTTACAAAAAAAAAGAAAAAAGACAGAAAATTCTGAAAAAAAAGTTGTTCTTATTTTTCTGATGAGGTGGCACTTATGGGCACTGATGAGGTGGCACTTATGGGCACTGATGAGGTGGCACTGATGAGGAGGTACTAATATGCCGCACTGATAGGTGGCACTGATGAGCACTGATAGGCGGCACTGATGAGCACTGATAGGTGGCTCTGCTTGGCACTGAGAGGTGGCACTGCTGGGCACTGACGGGCGGCACTGATGGGCACTGAGAGGCGGCACTGATGGACACTGATGGGTGGCACTGATGGACACTGATGGGTGGCCCTGATGAGCACTGTTGGGCGGCACTGATGAGCACTGATGGGCAGCACCATCAGTGCCCACACTCAGTGCCCATAGTGTTGCTAGTCAGTGCCCATCAGTGCCTAGATGAGCCGGGACTGATGGGCACTGACTGGCAGCACTATTGGCACTGAATGTGGGAACTGAAGGAGGGCACTGATGGCGGGCACTGTGGGCACTTATGGCATTTGTTTCCCCTCTTGTGTAATCAGGGCACTGGTGTTTTGTCAATAAACAGTTTACTTTGGATACTGATCCTGCACTCTTGCTGTTCTGTTTCTTTGCATGTCATACTGCATCCATCCCAGGATCCATGGTCAGGAACTACAGGATCCATTCCTCCCTTCTAAATTGCACTTCAGACTTTTATGCCTTTTGGGCTATTACGGACTACTATTGCATAAATCTGCTATGTATAATTAATATGGTTTTCTGTGCACTTTGCTGATAGACCATAAAGAAAGGATGAGTTGTGATCCTTTTTTTTTAGGTCAGTAACAAGTAATTGCTCTTTGAGCTACCAATACCTAAAAAAGCTCTATTAACATACACTAAAAAACAATATTTACCCACAATAAATTAAAATAACAAAATGCCACTCTTGAAACCAAAGCCCATGTCCATCTCTGCACTGTATTTTCTGTATTGTAACTTAAATAGTCCTGCTCACTGCACTCTACACTCTGTGTTGTGCAGTACATTGTCCTGACAACTACACTCTATACACTATGTTGTATGTTACATTGCCAGAACTACTGCACTCTATAAATTAGTTTGCATGTTACAGAGTCCCAACTGCTACACTGCATGCTATTTTACAAATTACATAGTCACTACATAGAACCTACAGTCTGGTTAATTTTAATTTCTTCCATTGGTGATCTTAGGATATTGCTTGACATGAAGAAATAAGCTGAGAGCCAGAAGTGCTTGGGTCCTGCTGTAATGTGCATGAGGCAATAAGGCTACCAGTTTCAAAATGAATAATGTATTATGGGAATCAATTTCAGCTACTATACAGTATGTAGGAGGTTGTGTGACCCCAACCCCTGGGCATAGGAATGATGGACCTAGCTCCATTTTGATTGAGGTGTTATGGGACCATTTCCTGTGTAAACAAGGTTTTATGGGCACCTGCTCCTTTATGCATGATACATTATGGGTCCAGCTCCTGGTGCATGAGGTATTAGGTGCCCAGTACCTGCGTGCATATGGTGTTTTGGGCATTCGTTTTTTGATGCATGAAATATTATAGATTGATCTAATTTGTGGATGTGGCAGTAAAGGTCCAGATACTAAATGCATTAGAGCATGGGTGTCCAACCTTTTGGCTTCTCTGGGCCACATTGAGTGTGGAGAAATTTTCTCGGGCCGCATATATATACTATAGTTAAGGTATATAAGTAATAAAATGTTGCCGCACCCTTCCCACACCGCCATGCCCCCCACACTAATTTAGCACAACTAAAGGATGATCAAATGAAATGGAATCCGTATACAGAGGTTTACTTCTTCTGAGAGTTATTAAACCACCATGACCACTTCAGTGATTTGAAGTGGTCATGGTGGTAGGAGTCAGAGACACTGCACATTCTCGCCTCCCCCCTTCGAGGCAGCCTCTGCCTACCGTTAGTTGGAAGCTGCTGTGGCCATGCCCCCAACCCGACTTCCTTCCTCCCCAGCGAAATAAAAAAATTGTCAGGGGGCAGTGGGCCGCATTGCCTGCGGTTCTGGGCCGCAGGTTGGACATGCCTGCATTAGAGGTTCTGGACCCAGCTCCTGTGTCCATGTGATATGATTGGCTTTTTTTTAACAATTCTCTGAATCAAACTCACAAAGAATAAAAGCCTGGTTGTGACTCTCAAACTCCACCCAATAAATCTAAGCTTGAAAGAAAAGAAAGAAAAATGAAAAGCATGTCAGTGTTTGTGTTCATATGAAGTAGAAC
Source organism: Pelophylax lessonae (assembly GCF_965119305.1). Classification (NCBI taxonomy): domain Eukaryota; kingdom Metazoa; phylum Chordata; class Amphibia; order Anura; family Ranidae; genus Pelophylax; species Pelophylax lessonae. The sequence goes on along the minus strand of NC_138774.1, from coordinate 171,153,720 downwards.
CAACATAATAATAGAAAGACTAACAAGTCTTGGCTAATAATAATGTTAAAAAAAAAACTATTATTTGTTTTTACCATAAATCCTGGCCAAAACTTTTTAGTTTTAAAGTCTTTATGTATGTTGGTTCTATTTAAATGTGAATAAAATAATTGTACATTGGTATGTAGACCATGAATTTTGGCATGCTTTTCAGTTTCTTTTTTTTTTCTTATTTTTTTTTAAGCTTAGAGATACTATGTGGAGTATGAGAGTTGTAACCAGGCTTTTATTTTTTGTGACTTTGATACATGAATACCTACCGCAGGTTTCTCCTACTCTTTTTTGACCATTTGGGTCCCTCCCATGTGTAGCGGGGGGTGGGTTAAAATAATGGGGTCCTTGAGGATTTTAATAATTTATTCTTGTCATTCTCTGAATCAACTTGGTTTTATAGAAATGTAATTCCTCAAAAAGATAATACATACCGTAGATAACCCACGTATACATTTTTGAAGTCATACAGTATATATTTTACAGTGCAATGTTTCAGCAAGTATAGTGGAGCTTCTTTCTAAATTGTTTCTTCAATAATTAATGAGTTAACTGACTGATGCTGCTAAATTCGGTCTGGTCATCTAAGCTTCAATGACCTTTGAATTTGGGTTAATCATCCCGTGGTACCACAGAACTAGTTATTGCTGTAAAATGCATTACTTTTTTTTAAGAACTCACAGAGACAGAAGTTAATTGTCAAATATGAAGAAATAATTACTATGTAAATTTTCGCTGAAGTGTGTAAAGTGTAAATAGTTTTAAATAAATGAACAACTTAGTTTTTGATTAAAATGGTTCTGTTCTCATGATCCTTTTTAGATTAAGTCTATAATCTCTGTAGTTCATAAAATAAGTGCCCTAATCAGATTGCAGCTTCTGGGTTCATGCTGTCAATTTCTTGTTATTGCTGTTTCGGCGGTATCGCTCACATTGATCTCTCAGCACATGTACTTATAGTTTTGATTAACTTTTCGAATAACTGTTGGCTTCCAGAATGAGTCAATTTCACTGAATCAATACAACAGAGGCAGATAACAGTACAGCAAGAATATTGCACACATCTCTCAGTATGGTTTCCTAGCTAAAATTAAATATTGCTTAAGAGGTTTTTTTTTTCTACACAAAAAAAAAAAAAAAGAAATGTCCTATTTATAATTGGAAATCTTTAAGGTAAAATATGCTACACAAACATATCTTTAGCCCTATATATTTTTTAAAAAATGTTCAGGAAAACATTGCAATTACAGTGATTTGATAGAAGACACATAAATTACATTGTTATTTAGGCTGAAGAAAGACAAATGTACACCATGTTTAGTGTCTCATGAATTCCCGCAATTTGTACCAGATCTTGTCTGCTGCCTCTGCTCCCACATCACCCCTTTGGCTTGCCCAAATAGTTAAGCACGGCATTAAAGGGGCAAAATGGAAAGAAATTATTCAGCGCTCAGATCTAACAAAAAATGGTACATAAGCAGCTGAACACCGGAATAGGTCAAAACTATCGATACCCAATGCAAACAATAAAATCAAAGAGGTGCAGCGCTAAAATTGCATACAATAAATCGCAATAACTGCTAAATGTATACAAAAAATGTCCATATAACAGTAGTAGGGTTTAAAGAGTAGTCCCTTCAACTTCACAGATATGTGCTAAGGAGACCCGTGCTGTTAAGATGAATGCAGGCACCACTTCAAACGTGAATCCATCACCAAAGTTAGTACAAGCCACTCACCTCCATCACTTGACCACTAAAGGTCACTGCACTTTAAGTCAGGGTAAATAACCAGATGGACTCCTGTAAAAACCCGATCTCCTGTGCTCTGAAGCGGACTCCAAGATCAATCAGCAGTCGTTCATCCCATAAAAGACATGAAAAGATCTAGTGCTCTCCATCTAAAACGGCTTTTATTCAAATACTTTAAAAGGTACTACTCACATAGAAAGCACTTTCCCAGTGCATTAAGGAAGACATATATTCAGAGGCATGTAACAATGGTGTGCTCCGATGCAGCGATACCTCCGGAGCGTCGCGGGTGACGTCACAGCTCCTCCCCCGTACGCGTTGCGTCAGTGGGCGTGACTTCTTCAGCGGGAAAAAAAAACTCCTGAGTCTGGTTGTCCATTTTAGGGCACAACCTAGATATGGTGTGCTGATTTTTTACCCCAATAACCTGATTTTGAGAGATCTCAACTTCTCTCCATCTTAGTTTCCATCTTAACTTTGTCAATGTTAACTGTTTTTTTCAGCTTGTTGGGTTACCTTTACAAAAGTTTGGTTTGACTTTGCTTTCCCTTGTTCCTTGGTATTATATATGCCTACCTGGTTGACCCAAAGTAACTTTTGTCTAACTCTCTGGTACCAGTTACTTTCTTTGTTTCTGTCTTCTGCTTGTTTTTACAGTCTTTCATTACTCCTCATTTGCAAGAATCAAATCTTACATTTTTTTTGAACAGTGGTTCTCAACCACTGGGCTGCAACCAGACAGGGCCACAGCTTACCTCCACCCGGACCACAGCTTTCTGTCTGCTCTGAGCTACTGCTGTCACACCTTGCTTTAACATTCTCATTCTCCTCTCCTAATGCTTCAAATGTCCATAGCTGACATGAAAAATTATACTGAGTAGGCATCTTTTTATTGTCAACGATAGGCAGTGGTACATAGGGGGCAGAGAATTGGTATGTTAAAGGATGATGTAGTGTGGCTTTCTGTCTACTTTTTGCAGAGTGGCAGCAGGATACCAGAATGCTCTCTGCATTCTAACACCCAGCACGGAAAGGACACCAGAAGAACTGTCAGGCACAGTATTCTCCACCTACAGTAAAAGTATAGTTCCGGCCGAATGATAGAGAGAATTAGAGTGAGCAGCACAGAAGAGTGAGATCAAGTACTGACCAAAAATGCAAGGGGGTGAAAGGGTTTAACAGAACCGACCAGCTATCGAAGGGGCTAAATGGTTTTGGAACACTCTCAAGCAATGCAACGTAGAGTGGAATGGGTTTAAAAACACTCACTGACTAGCAAAGCAAGGTGGGGAGAGGGGGGTTAACAGTACCGCCACTGACTACCAGTGAAGGGGAGTTAATAGTACTGCAACTGAAATCCAATGCTTGAGGCTGTTATTGCATCTACTGACATCAATTCTGGAGGTTATTATTGCAGTCTCTGTATCTAATGATGAGGGCTGAACCAAGATTTTGCATCTGATTGGCTAATGTTGCTGATGCATGCTGCTCATTGGCAACCTGGACTGTAGTCACTAGCTTATATAAAAAAGAAGAAAAGGACCTCTAAGTGTATAACTTTATTTCCAAGGCACAGCAATGATAATAAGCAACTCACAAGATGATGGTGGATTTGGGCTCACCAATAGACTAGAAAGATCTTCTGCAGGTGAAAAGTCCATCCACGCCGATCCAACATGCAGAGACCAAGCTCTGGCAGGGAGGAGATGCCGGCAGCCTCCTATTTGCTCCAGGTTCCGGGTTGAGCTGCAAGATGGACCGCAGCGCAGGGAGAGGCGTGTGACATCACCGGGGATCAAGACAACGCATTTCTGAGCAGGCGCAAAGCTCGTACTGAGCATGCGTGCTCCTTTGTCAAGGGTACGCTTGACAAAGCAGCGCCTGCTCAGTACTAGTTTTGTGCACGCTCAGAAACGTGCCGTGTTTTAATCCTCTGTGACGTCACATGCCTCTCCCTGCGCTGCGGTCCATCTTGCGGTTCAACCCGGAATGAATAGGAGGCTGCCGGCACCCCCTCCATGCCGGACCGTGGTCTCTGCATGTCGGATCGACATGGATGGAGTTTTCACCTGCAGATCCTTCTAGTCTATTGATAAGCCTATATCCACCATCATCTTGTGGATTGCTTATTATCATTGTCTTGGAAATAAAGTTATACACTTAGAGGCACTTTTCTTCTTTTGTATATATCCTTTCCAGAGTTTGCCTTACTTCTGAGAAGAGCTGCCTTTATTCAAGTGTTACATACTCCTTTACTATCAGCGGAATATTTCGTTTTTTATAGACATTTTATTACCCCTAATGGACTTTTACCAAGTACTCTGCCAAGTATCTTCCTTCACCAGATTAATTCTTGGTTTCCCTAAGCGCTTGTTTTTTTTTTCTTGTTACTTATGCAGTCATGAGCTTAGGCAGAGAGAGTGGATGAATAAGTTGTAGGGCATGGTGGTGTAGTGCAGGAGGTGACTGTGCTAGGGCTATCTTGAAGCTACAGTATAAACTATGTTATCTCCAACACAAACACCATTCAGGATGGGCATTACCATTATGAACTATCTCTAGATCAGCAGTCATAAAAACATCTGTGAGGTTGCTGAATACAGTGTACAGGCCCTAAATTTTGGGGGCTTTTCTTTCACTGGGATGCAAGTATTCACAGGCACAAATGATTTGGGGGACTATTCTCTCACTGGCATTCCCATAAATGTAATGTATAAAAATGAACTTTTCTTTGTTTTTTGTTTTTTACTGTTGGGGCATGGGATGTTTTGGCAAACATTACTGGTCTCATTAAGGTTGAGAAGCACTGATCTAGAAGAAATATCAGTTTATTATAGTTGAGTCCTGCTTTTTTAGTTGTAGTCGCTTTAGTAATACTGTTTACAGTTATGCCATTTTGCAATTCTGTTAATCTGCAGCCAGCTATGATTTTTAAAAACTGCTCCAAAACTCAACATGTTGCTTTGTAACCATGGAAACCATAGTGACACTGTAGACATTATGATCGCTGTTGGTGTACAGAATTCCCAGAGAAATATTTGCTCCTGCTTACAGAACTACTTTTTCCTGACATTTTTGTGTTGGCACACGGGAAGTAGGAAATGACAAGCATGTATGTGCCAGTTTCAACAAGTAGCAGGAAATAAACACTGCATTGAAGTGGCCTAATACAAACATTTTTTTTTTTACTCAGCAAAAGTGACCATCAGTGTGGGACATGCATCCTTGCCCATCAATGTAAGGGATTTTCTTTCCAATGACCACCATATAAGGGGAAATTTGTCCGTCCACTGATCATCAAAATTAGAAGTATTCATCCTCCCATTAACCACCAATGTAAGGGCTATTCTTCCTCCCATTGGCCACCAGTGTAAGGAACATTCTTCCTCCCAAAGATCACCAATGTAAGGAACATTTTTTTCTTTCCTCCCAAAGATCACCAATGTAAGGAACATTTTTTTCTACATCACCAATGTATGGACATTCTTCCCAATGACTACCAATATACTTTGAAATTCCTCCTTTGACTGACCATCAATATAAGGAACAAACTTACTTTCACTAACCTCCAATGTAGCTTACATTCTTCATTCCATTGGCCATAAAAGTAAATAACATTTTTCATTCCATTGGCCATCAATGTAAAGGCTATTCCTGTAAGGGACATTCTTCCCAATGACTACCAATATTCGTGGGAATTCTTCCTCTGACCGTATTCTTCATCCCATTGACCATCAATGTAAAGAGCATTTTCACCCCACTGACCATCAATGTAAGGGGCATTCTTCCATCCACTGGCTGCCCAGGTAAAGGGCATTCTTCTATACACTGACTGCCAATGTAAGGGAAATTTTTTTTCCCGCTAACCATCAATGTAAGGGATATTTTTCTTCCCAATAACCACCAATATAAGAGGCATTTTTTCTCCAATTGACCAACATTCTAAGGTAGCACTATAGTTACCATCAGTTTACTTTTTCACTGACCACCAATGTAAGGGGGCACTTTTTCACTGACCACTAGTGTAAGGGGCACTTCTCCTCCAAAAAGGTTTCCCTTCTACATGTCAAATACACTAGATAAATCACTGATCTTTACCTTGTATAGATTCATCATTGGAATCCATCCAAATAAGCTAATACTTTTACATGAAGGTAGTTCCTCATGTAGAGAAATTCATGCACAGACATCAGTCTACATCAGTTTTCATGTGTATTTGAGGGAGTTTTAATGCACGCTGACATCAGTTATGTGTCCTGTTCAAACCTATGTTGATTTCATCTCAATTTTTTTTCCATGCAGAAAATTGCATACACTTTGCAGATTGATGCATGTTGTGGAGTGAACAGAGCACATAGAGAACCATTGTTTTCTTGGAGCCCTTGCAAAACACGTGCAGACAAACTGACACTACCCCACCATGGTGAAAACCTCCACCTTGACATGCCAGGTTCCTCCACACTCCCATATTCTGTTTTTGTTTATTGTCATTTTGCTGTGATTCTGTGTATAAAAAACACTTTGAATTCAGCAGTAGTGTGGACAAGCTGTAACGTCTTCTGATTTCACTGCATTATCAGCTTCTAACCCGAGGATGCTAGGACCTGCACTGTGCATGACAAGAAGCTACAGTAAGCTGCATTGCACATTACTGAATGTTACAGTCAAGCTAAGCAAATTCTAGTGGGCATTTCAAGTAAGATGCATGAAAGAGGTCAAGAAGAAAACATTATTATATCAGTTCTTACTAAAAGGATAATCATGCCAAAACAAATATGAGGGCAAATAAGTTTGTATAAATATATAAATTTATTTTCTTAAATTTGTTTAGGTTAATACATAAAATACATTTTATGACTACGTATTAAAGCTTACAATATTTCAGTGCATACATTCCTAAATCCTAGAGCTTGTGGAGAAACCAGTATCAAGCCACAAACCACCATCACAACAGACTCGCATCCAGTCCACAATAATTCATATATTGTCCTTGTTTTTTTTATATATAGATGTACAAATAACATATGCCATGTATACATGTTAGTTTATTTTTTTCCACTGAAAAAAAAATATTCAGTGGAAAGTAGTGTTGCATTGATTACTTAGAAAAACAAATGGCTATAACCGTTATTATAAAATGTCAACAGCACATTGTAATAGTTTTACAGCATAACACTTTAAAAAGTGGGACATTATACATCTGTAAATATAAAGCCAAATATAAATAAAAATGTGTTTAGTACTTTCTGCATAATAAGGTAGTTTTACTGTACAGTTGAAATGCTGACTACATTTCTGCTTTTAGTTTGGGGCATAATAAAGCAGAACCTTTTCCCCTGTTTGGTATTAATACTGTTTGTTCCCCAGGAGGGAAATCCCTATCCCACCATGATAGCGGAGGCTCAGCGGTAAGACACACTTCCTGGTTCCCCTCTTTAGAGTGCATTCTTCATATTTTCCTATTGAGAATCGGATAGCAGGTTGATGAGATTTCAATGTCATAAATCTTCTAGTGGGGAACAGGAAGTTCAACTCGCAGTTGTCACAGCAGGAATGAGGGCAGGGTGCGATCTATTAATCGGCATTACAAACTGTAAAGACATAGCACTACTCTACCTTTCAGCTCGTTCCATCCCAAACAGCATCAAATATCTGGATGGAATTCTGCTTTATTATCATAAAGCTAAGACATGTAATCAAGCCCCAAATAATGGACAGAGATGCTAATAGGGGAAACTGACGTTTTCTTCCAAGGACAATTCTTAGAGTAAAGTAGCTGATTTGGACAGGGTATCAACAAGTTTTCTTTTTTGTTTAATTACTTAACTAAGATGTTGTGAGGTATTGTGATAGTATGGAATGAAAAAGTGGTGTCAAAAGGGTGGCAAATTTGCTCAATAGTGTGCATAAGTATGAGAAATTTACCTTCAGTATACATTTACAAAGTTGGAGGAAAGTGCTAATATCTATGTTATTGTATTGTGTTCTATTGTAAAGACCCTATTTAGTTGACTTACTGTAAATGGTTGTCAATTTTTCCTCAGTACGGGTTCCTCTTAAAAGGTAAAAGCTGTAAGACTGTCCTCCTGCTATAATCTCCAATACCTAGAGAGTAACTGAGCTGGAACTAGCATGCGGGATGGCAGTTCAGACTATTCAGACTTTACTAGCTGCATGCTTGTTAGAAGTAAATGACTTACTAGGTAATGACGCCAGCATGAGAAAATCAGTCCCAAAACCTGAATCTTTCAAAAAACATTCAGGAATAGAAACTTCCATATTTTTACTCACATAGTTTTACTTTAAGAACACATACTACCACTTTTTTGACTTACAAGGAAATACACCTCTGTTCCTAAGAGATTGAACTACTTTTTGTCTGCAACTTTAGTTGTAACACACTGATATCAATGTTCAGCTAATTGGATGACTGTCAGTATACTGTTACATCTCCTAGTAGCAAAGGGATGAATGCTGACTTCACAGATATGGATTGTATTAACATGCACGTTACTGTAATGCATGGTAGCGCATTGTGTATGCATTAGTGTGTTGCAGTGCCATAAAGGAACGCACCTCTGATGCACTGGCATTAAGAATGCCACAGCTCCAGTAATCTACTGACATGCATTGCAGTGCACTGCTTGGGAAAATAGTGCAGGTGCATTTTCTGCTCCTTTGTAGTGCACTGGCAACTCAGTTGAATGAATTGGCTGCCGTAAGGCAACACACATTAATGCCTGACACAATGCTCTGATATGAAAGGTTGAAATAGAATCTTAATTGCCTGTGTAGTCCAGGAATTCCTGATGTTATCTAATACATTGATAAGACTAAGATATAGCTGCTATCATCATGTTTTATATTGTTTATATGAGTATACAAAATGCTGTTGTGATGAACTTTTCCTTAAAATCTAGTAATAACTTTCCCTTTTTGAATTCCCTGAGAAATTATGTAGCACAATCTGTAAAAAAATCTTCCTGAACTGATATAGTAAGCATGCTTTCCAAGCTATCTCCTGTATGGCTTGTTATCTATCTACAATGTGGCTAAAGCAGCATTATAAAGCAAGGCATTTAGTTCCACTTCAAAGAACAACATCTTCCAGACAATCCTGAATCACTAGACTGCAGTGAAATCAACCTTTTAAACACTAATAATACTGCACTGTTCCCTTTTGTTTGTGTAGCGTATAGTTTGTGTACGATGTAGAAGTTGTGGCTCTTTGAAACGTTTGATTATTACTACTGATGTAATGTAGATTTAGGATACTAGTGTGTCTATGGAAAGACACTGCCAGGATCATATATTCTATCCAAAAGTCTTAGCTGAATTCCTGTTGCTGAAAGCCCATTTATTCATACCTTATTTAAAGTAGTAATCCTGTTATGAAATAGATATGGCAGCAGACACATATGAAAATGGCAATTGCTTGGCTGATACGCTGACCCTTTGGCTTTAGTACATTAAATCCTTGACCCAGAACAAGTATGCAGCTCATTTTAATTAGGTAAAAGTCAAATGTCCTTATTCTTGTTTCAATTTAGTAAATCAAACATTCTGAAGGACAGGGGTATTTAAAGCAATGACTAAATTAAGATAGCTTATCTACTGGTTAGCTCAAAACCCCTTAAGGTACAGAGACCCATGGGAGACAAAGATTAGCCCAGGAGAGTTGGAGATCTCCTATAAAGGTGTACCACCCTTGGTCCTTGATTATTTTGCTGCCTTGAAGTGACTTGAAGGACTAGAAGTGTGAAATACTATGTGATATCATGTGATGAAAAGCACATTTTGCACATTTTTGGGATTAACCAGTTCACCAATTAGAAATCATAAATATAAAGCGGTCCTATTGTATCAATAAAGCGGTCCTACTATGCACTGGCTTAGTCAAAGGCAGCAAAAATTCCAGATTAGTTTTACCTGAAATAGAGGTGGAACATATAGACTTATTATAAAATGCACAAATTGCATCTTTGGCACCATAGAAGATATTTCCTATGTCCATCAGATTTATGGAAAGCTCGATACAATCATTTACTTCATACTAGCATTTTTTCTTTACTAATATACAATTTGATTGAGTTTCAGTTACAAATTAACCTGTCCTTAGCCCATGGAGGGTAAAGTAACTGATGCACTATTTTCCCTTTTTCCCAGAACTACATACTCCGCTTACTTTGCTACTCCGCCACTTCGTTCGACTCTGGGAACAGGAGAAGCTGTGTAAGCTACAAGGTGTTCACGTCTTAGCTTATACAGAGCCAACGGCTCTTCCCATGTGCCAGCATTATTGCTTGGTGATAGGCACAGTACTGTGACATTGAGTGAGACAGATTTTTCTCCATACCCAGAAGTATCAGGTTCCTTCTTTGGAGCTGAATGGAGTGGCAAGGAAACAAAGTAAAGTTGAGTTGATGGTGTTGGGAAGAAGGGATAAAAGCAAATACTCTATGAAGAACTATTCTACATCTCTCTAACTTCATGAAAAAAAAAAGTAGGAATGAATCATATAAAAATACATTTAATAAGAAAAGTTTTTGTTTACACAGTATATCAGGACATGGCAAAAGTTGTGTGTAGTCAGATAAAGTGCAAGAAGCAAATGGAATGGATGAAGTATTTGAAAGAGATTCATACTGTATAAACTATAATCCACGACTAAGATCATACATTTTGATTCAGTGCCCAGAATTTGTCCTCAATCCATCTACCCCCAAACACTCTGAGTTGTTGAACAATGAAACAAAGTAAATTTGACATTTGAAAACAAGTTTGACATTTCAGAATATGATATAAAACTTTACAGTGGTCAGAATGTATAAAACTTAAGCACATCATCGGTAATGCCCTTTGCGTTTTTCTTTTTTCTGCTATTCCCTACCCTTATAAGGCAGCTTTTTATATCTTTTATCAGAAATATCATGTGTGTTTAGGCATAGGAATCGAGTTGCTAAAAAAAAGCCAATATTCACTTAGCAGAGTGAGTAAAGTGAAGCTTTTTTCACTTTGAATATCCAGTCACATGCAAGAGAAATACCAAGTCTTTGCCTTGCACAGGATTGGTTAATTGATGTGAACAAAGCTTTGTTTTTACTCAGTAAGCAAAGTGAACATTAATGTTACATATTAACAATGGGGTTTATTTACTAAAGACAAATCTACTGTGCACTACAAGTGCACTGCAAATGCACTTGGAAGTGCAGTCACTGTAGATCTAAGGGGGGACATGCAAGGACAATAAAAACAGCATTTTTGCTTACACATAATTGTGTGAAATTAGCAGAGCTTCCCCTTATTTCAGATCTTCCCTTCAGATCTACAGCGACTGAACTTCCAAGTGCACAGTGGATTTGCCTTTAGTAAATTAACCCCATTGTTTGTTCCTTCACTATATCAACTACATTGACTTAACTACAATGGAAATAAAAAACAGAATGCCTACCCTTAGAAGGGTAAGCCAGCCTTATTTTCTTCACAATAATAATACAGAATATGCTGTAAGGTAATGAAAACTAAACTTTTTACATCATTGGAGGGGAAGGGGGTATAATAATTTAATTTAAAACAGTCCAAAGAATATAAGTAATGTACAAAACTGCTTATAATATTTCATACAGTATATTGCTTAATCCAGTATGGTTCTACAAAATAAATTTAAACAGAAACACCCAAGAACATCTGAGTGCCCAAATGCTTTGGAAAGTTATCAAGAAACCATGATTTCTGTTTTTCCAAAACTTCTCCAGTAACATACACTATTCATTCTTTATTGCTACGCTGACACTGGTTAACCAACTTCAACAGTGCTGGTTACTTGAAAAGGGTGTACTGAAAGTGATTGAAGTTTTTTTTTTACCCTAATGCATTAAGGTAAAAAAAACTTCTGTGTGCAGCCTGTTGTGTGAACCTCTATGAAACCTAGTCTTTTTAAAGGTAGTGTGTGTAGTCACGCTTATACTTTACAATATATTTCCACTTCTGCAACTCAATTGGGAAAACAAAACTTTCATATTTCTTACATGTTCACATTTACATCGCCTAACAAAAAAAATAGCCAGATCATCAAGCAGAGTGGATACGTATAGAGGTTCAAGAGTGGAGACACCATCAGCCACCTACTCTACATGGACGACATCAAGGTGTACATCAAGAATGAGTGAGGAACGAGGATATACAACAAGAACAGTGGAATGTCATTCAGACTAGAGACTAGACTGCGGGTGGAAAATAGCAAAAAGAGTGAAGATGATAAGGACAGAAGGAGTCGAAGTTCCAGAAGGTCAAATAGAAGATGTAGAGAACAGCTACAAGTACCTGGGGTTACCACAAATGCATGGTAACCATGAGGAAGAGGCAATGAAGATAGCAACATCCTAGTCAGAAAGGACCTGAAGTCCCAGCTCAATGGCAAGAACAAAATCCAAGCCATCAACACATATGTCCTACCGGTCATCAGGTACCCAGCTGGAATAGTAACCTGGCCAATAGAAGAACTGGTCACCATGGATGTCAAGACCAGGAAACTGCTCACTATGAATGGAGGATTCTACCCAAAATCCAGCACCCAGAGATTGTACATCTGCCGGAAGGAAGGTGGTCGGGGCCTGATGAGTGTCAAGGCCACAGTCCTGGATGAAACACAGAGCACAAGTACATCATGAAGATGGCTCACAAAGATGAACTGCTAAGGGAATGCCTGAGACTTCAACAGATAGAGGATGCAGAAAAAAGATCAGGTTCCTTGGCAAGACAAACCTCTCCATGAAGTGTACCACTGGCAGATAGTGGATGTGGCTCCAATGACAAAATTCTACCAGTGGTTGGAAAAGGCAGGACTGAAGGACAGCACTGAGGCACCAATCCTAGCAGCACAGAAACAGGCACTCAGCACCAGATCAATAGAAGCTGGAGTCTACCACACCAGGTAAGACCCAAGGTGCAGACTGTGCAAAAAGGCCTCTGAGACAGTCCAGCACCTAGTAGCCGGATGCAAGATGTTAGCAGGAACAGCATACACAGAGAGACACAACCAAGTTGCTGGGATTTTTTCCCGAAACATCTGTACAGAATATGGATTGGATCTGCTTAAGTCCAGATGGGAGATACCACAAAGGGTAGTTGAGAATGACAGGGCTAGGATCCTGTGGAACTTCAAGATCCAGACAGATAAGCAAGTGCTCGCCAACCAACCGGACATCGTGGTGGTAGACAAGGAACGAAAGACTGCAGTCGTGGTGGATGTGGCAATACCCAGTGACTATAACATCAGGAAGAAGGAACATGAGAAGGTGGAGAAATACCAAGGACTGAAAGAAGAACTAGAAAGGATGTGGGAAGTGAGGGCAGTAGTAGTCCCAGTTGTGATAGGAGCACTCGGGGCTATGACTCCCAAGTTGGGGGAGTGGCTTCAACAGATTCCAGGTGGGACATCTGAGATTGCTGTCCAGAAGAGTGCAGTTCTAGGAACAGCTAAGATACTGTGGAGAACCCTCAAACTCCCAGGCCTCTGGTAGAGGACCCGAGAATGAGGAATAAAAAAGGGTTGAGAAAATCAATTTTTTTATATTGCTGCTTACATTTTTCTAAAAACTTGAACGCTGAAGTATTGCTCTGCTATACACAGGGGGCTGGGGAGTTACGTTTTACCATAATTAGCCTTGTCTGTACAGTGCTGGCAGATCTCATTATTAGTTCTGAACTAGATTTAAACACAGTTTCTATTAATAAGGTTTAAAGGTTAGAAATCTCAAAGCTGCACATTCTATGTTAATGAGAGGAAAATGTGTATGTTCCTCCTTGTTTATGGGGACAGATTGACTTTTCTTTCTTTTAAAATTGTTTAAAGTAAGGTGCAATCTGCCTGAGGCTTGCTTCAAAAAAAAAAAAAAAAGCCTAGAAAGTTAAATATTTTTGGAAATTATTTGTAGGTATTCCATATAAATGGGAACACAAGGCAAACGTATAGTGTGGTTTTCATTAAATTGACTGCAAAAGTGGAAACACACTTTAAGGCAGTGAAAAGAGCAATACTTAGTACAAAGTGGTATAATGTATTTCAGCTCATTTCACTACAGTAACAGAAATCATTTGTTTTTTATAGATGACTGCTCTCTGCATATCATAATTATAACTATCTATCTATTCTATAAACTCTCAGGAATAGAAAAAATGATTACTCAGCTTTATAGCCTTTATCACAATATAAAATATTCCCTAGATGCAGTTAATGTCTGCGATCAGAGAATATACCCTCTGCCTTTTTGTGCTCGTTGGGTTTATTTAGTCCTGTGATTTGAACCTTGAGGGAATCCACCATTTATTGTTTTGGTTAGAGGTTTTTTTTTATTTTTTTATACAAAAATCTGGTATTTCACAGATTAGAAGTACTAGCAGGTGATCGGATATAGAGCCGTGTCTAATTGTACATACAATCATATAGACTTGTATTCCACCGAGTGTTGCAGTTTTATGAAAATCGTGTAACAGTTTTTAATTGCTTGGCAGGACATTGTGTAATGACCATTATAAATACTTCCCTCTTTGAAACTCATTATTAGATTTTGGCTAACTTTGCTTAGAGAAAAATAAGCAAAACCATTATGCATAACAGTTGGAACATAATATTAAATGGCAAAACTAAAAACACTAATACTGTATCCTAATAGGTCCAAGAGGTTTCATTTTAGGCATGCACTGAACAAATTCTATGTTGGCATCTAACACTGTTAAGGCTGCGTAGAATTGACCATGCAATGCAACCAAAGCGTTTAGCTAGACTACCCATGAATCATTTTACACTGGCCACTGTAGAGAAACTAAATGTAATTGTCTGTTGACTGGACTGAGCAACCATGTTATGTCCTACATGCAAGGTGGGATATTTCACCACTTACATATGCCAGCTTGGGATTTGGGATACAAGCACTGCATATGGCATATCTAGAATCCACATAAATCCTTAGAAATGCTATAACATTCATTATGTCACAAAAATACAGCAGTATGTGACAAAATGATTTTGGCTCAGACAACTTTCACCTATAAACATCATTTCACCTTACTTTTTCTACCATTTCTATCATGGAAACACAAAATAACATCTTTGGTAAAAAATTCTTTTGAATTCATTAAATTCACAGGTTCCTATCCAGTGGTAAATGCGTACATTACTGTCACTGATTTACCCTAGAAATCTACCATAGTAGTTTGTATTTGGTATACTGATAATGTTCACTTCCTCAGCTTTGATACATATATGAACTATAACAAAAAGCTGTAGTAAAGCGTAAATATATAAAATTCCAAATAGACACAAATAAATCTTCATGTTAGTAACAGCATTCAGTCTTAAATATTGTGCTTTTATAAATTAACATATGCCCATTTCGGTGCTAATATCTGTGAAATAAGCTTTTAAGAAAAAAAATAAAAAATACCAGCAAATGTTTGTACTTTTCTTTCAGTCACACAAAATAGGGCAATACCTGGCATCCATGTTTTAATACTTAGGCAGTCATAGGTCTGTAAAGTGTCTTTTACATTTGGCTGTATTAGAAAAGAAGCTGTTAGCTGATCCAGCAACAACTGGATTTCCCCATTCGCTACACTGGGGGAGCTGAATAATGAATGACTGAGTTATAATCTGGTGGTGGGCTGTGACACTCAAGGTTCATATCCATTGGCATAAGGACAAGCTCCTCAAGTGTGAGGTCTGGAGGGTATTCTTCAATCTGGCTAGATGGCTGGTACTTCACAAGATTTCTTTCATTCTCCCCAAGCACAGACTCCTTGCTTTTGCTTACTGCTTTCATTCTGTAGAGAGAAAAAAACAATACAAAGTTAAACTAACAATGCATTTTACTTTATGCATGGAGACTGGCCAAGACCTATTTAGAGAGTTGTTTGTGAAGCTCAGCTACTGCTTTGTTACTAGAAGGGGTGCAAATAATTTTAAAGGGGTTGAAAGCCCATGTGGGAGAGAAATACATGTGGGCCCCCGGGCAGTTTAAACCATAATGTGCTAGACCAGGGGTATTCAAGTTATGGCCCTCCAATTGTTCAGAAACTTCAATTCCCATCATGCCTAGTCATGTCTGTGAATGTCAGAGTTTTACAATGCCTCATGGGATGTGTAGTTCCGCAACAGCTGGAGGGCCGTAGTTTGAGGATCCCTGTGCTAGACTTACCTTAAAATAAAGCCCTCCAGCGGCATGCTGTCATCGTTTCAATCTTTACCCAGTCATCTTTCCTGGTTTGTGCTCTCAGGCCATGATAAAACCACACCCGTGTATGCACACGGGAGTCATGGCTGTGGCACAGCGCTCTGAATTGAAGGCACACTTAGTGTGCTGTCAACTCAGAGCGCAGTGCACATGCACTGGGGACATCATCGGCAGCTTCAAGTGTGAATATCTCCTAAACACTGCTTGTTTAGGAGACATTCACTGTACCTAGTGGAGTTTACTACCACTTTAAGATGCAACAACTAATTAAATTATGTATTTTTTAGTTCGTATAGCTACAGCATATTCTGTGACAGTGTACAGAGAACATTACATTTCATTTAAATAAGCCTTACTCCCAAAGCAGCCTATTGCCTATTGTCTCTACCTGTCATAATGACACTATGCTGTTAAAGTGGAATTGCTTTATACATCCTTGACTATTTTTTAGACAACTTCCCTTTTAATGTTTCAATCAATTAAGATATCTTGCAACACAAGCACAGTAAAGATGACCATGCACCATGTGAATTTTGGTTGTTTCCTTATGAACCAGATGAAATTTGCTCAGTGGATGGCCCTCTCAAGCACCTACCACCTGACATCCATTGATTAAAAAATCTAAAGACAGGGTACAAAACTGTCAGCCGAACAGCAAATGGATTCATTCAGAGCAAGGGTCCTTCTCTAATGCATACCGTCAAACAAGAATAAGCTCAGGCGTGTTTGGACACAAGTCTAAACCTGCCTGAGCTATCATGCCAGGGATCTGTCAAAACAGACAGCCAATTATAGGTGGCAGAGGCATTCCCCAGCTATGCTTATGCCGACTATGATTGGCTGTCTGCTCTGACAACTTAATGGAGGGATAGCTCAGGCGATTTGAATTCATGTTCAAACACACCTGATCTAATCCCTACTTTCAAGGAACAGGTTTTTTTCTGATTGAAAATCTAATAACCAAACTGAAAGACTTGCTGTGATGCACCTGGAATTTTTGGTAGCCGATATGAACTGAAAGTTCAACTGGGCTTTAAGTTAAGTTTTCCAAACAGTACAAATAAAGTTTAATACATCAACAGGATTAGCAAATAAAAATTACTGAAGCTTTACTAGGCTTCCAGAGTTCCCATAATCCTGGTTAGGCCCACTGGAAAGCAGCCAGCAAGTGTGATTCAACTTGAAAAGTATTTTTTGAATTTTGGATAGAGTAAGGGAGGGTTATAACTCATGTCAGTTTTTTTTTTTTTGCTATATCCCATTGGGCAGACTTTCTTTCAATTCCTGTCCAATAAGCAAACAGGAAGTGAGAGGAAATCTCTGAAAATTAGGAGGATCCCCAGGTTATCAGAACTATTGTCTCCAATGGAAGATGTTTCCTCTATTACTTTTCTGGGGACAATCCATAATTTGGGATCTTCTTTTCTTTTACTCTCAATAAAAAATGGTACACAGGACAAATAGAGGTGAATCTCCCCAATCAGGGCACAGATAGTGATACAAACCTAATAGGTTTCCTAATCTTTCTCCACTCTGTTCAAAACTAAAAAAAAATTGCCTTTAGTTTTACTTTAATACTCTAAGGCTCACACCTGAGCGATTTTCTGCTTTATGCTTGTAGCTCTAAAACGCTCATCAAGCCAAATCTTATTCATTTCAATGACCCCTGTTCACAACTGAGCATTCTGTCGCCTGCAGCGAAATGCCTAAAGCTCAAAAAAGCACATGAGCTTCGTTTTGGCAGATTACATGGCTTTTTGGCCCCATAGACTTCAATACAATCTTTTTCTGCTTAAATAGCAGCTCTTCACCTCTAATTTCCCCTCCTCCCCGTGGTGCTTTCTGTTGGCTAAAACACTTTTAATAGGTAATACGTTTCTAAAATGCTTTAAAAAAAGCTTGTAAAAATCAGCAAAAAAAGCTTAAACCCCCCCTCCCCCCGAAAAATGCCAGTAAATCAATACACTCCGGTGGGAATGGAGTCTGACTCTTCTCTGTATTGGAAATGACAAAAAAAAAAAAAAAAGAAAGACCGGTAGCTTTTGCAGTAAATGAAATATTTCTTCAATTATGGCACAAAAATATCACTGCTATGACATAAACGTATTGTAATGAATCTGCGCTGTGATAACATGTGTGGCTGCTGACAAACAAAGTTAGATATACCCAAACCCAAAAACTTACAATAATAATGAAATGAAATGATGCAGCACCAGTGAATATCACTAAAACATAAAAAAAAAAACAAATAAGTAAACAGCGTTCAAAGTGCCAAACGTGAAGTCTCTCCTAAATCAAAGCCCATGCATATTCAGATAAAAGTTCTCTACCATCCAGCAGATGGTATGTGTACATTTGATTAAAGTGGTGACGCTTAGTGCCAAGGACCTGCTGGATGGTGGAATATATTTTTATCTGCTAATACATGGACTTTGATTTAAGATAGACTTAACGTTTTAACACTGTTTTAGGTTTTTTTGTCTGTTTTTGTTATATTCACTGGCGCTGTATCATTTCATGATATTGCTTTGACATTATTTGGGAGCAAGGTAGCCTTTTATTCATTAGCAATGTCTGGACAGATTCTGTTAGATTTTTTTAAATATTGCACACATTTATCTGTTGTAAAAGAAGATAAAGCTTGTACATGACTGTTCTGTGTAAAAGGACTTAGAACTGTTAAGACAGCGGCAGGCAGACAGCCAAGTTGGTGAGTGCTGGATATTGGCCAGGGTACCTGACATAATGACATAACAGAAATGTAATTAAAAATTACCCTAACTGCAAGTAAGAGTTATGGGAAAGTTTAGTAGGTCTTGAGGGGTTAGTAAGTAAAGAGATTTAGAGCAGATCAAGGTCGTATACCAGTCCTTTAAATAATCACATTTCTGCTAATAAAATGCTCACCATTTAAATTTACAGATAATGGGATTTGATTTGATAGTAATTCGATTCTGCGTTATTTTGTACCCTCTAAGTGTCCATTTACACCAGGTGCTGTGTTACAGTGCAGCGGCTGGTGTTTGTTGCAGTCCAGGCAGTGCTGATTTGCTGGTCCTGGCGCATTGCACTGTTCACTTATTTTTTTAAATTAACTTTAAAAAAAATTACTGTTCTCTTGACTGGCCTGCAGTGACTGTGCTGGGCTGGAAAAAAGTATTGGACGCAGTACCTTTTTTAAGCGCACACCCCTGCAACCCAGGTGGGAACCGGGCACACCAGAGACAAGGCATTTTTCCTTCTCCTGCGGTGGAGGTGCGGTGGGATTGTGCTGGAATAGCTACCCAACGCAGCCACACCACACCTGATGTGAATGTACCCTAAAAATGGTAATGTTTATTTTGGAAAATTCTTATGCTGTTATATCATAGCTTTCTCTTATAGAATGGATATTTCCACATTACGCTGACATGCATTAACATGCGTTTTGCTACATTTCTTAAAACATAAAAACTACATCTGCCTGCTGGTCATATGGTATATTGTGGAAACACAGTAAAAAAAAAAAAAAGGTACAAAATGCCAAATATCTGTTCTGCTGTGTTACTAATCATTTTCATAGGCCCTAAAATCGAATGCGCTGCAATGCAGATATTAGTGATCCTGACCGCTTCTGTATGACAATTCTATGTTTGATACAGTTACCCAGTAAATCACTAGGGGGGATTTCCCCTCTCTTTCCAGTGACAAGGGACGTCAGAACAGGATGTAATGGAATGTCACCCCAGAAGGGGCATACACAGCAACAAAAATCAGACAAGTTCTAACCTTCCTCTGCTCTGTCCAAAACTAAACAGACTTCTGGTCCATCTTCTCACATCCCTGTTTGTCTCTTTAGAGGTGACTCTCTTGGAAGTATTTCCTCTCACTTTCTGTTTTGTCTAAGGGACAGCAAGTGAAAAGAAATTTCCCCAATGGGACACAGATAGCTTAAACACTGATAGAGGTTATAGCCCTCCCCTACTCTATCCTAAATGAAAAAATACATTTTTCCAATAGTTCTACTGAAGGTCCCTTTTTATAGTAATAGTTGTGATTTTAATTCACTTATAAGAACACTTTGCAAAAAAACTAAAATAAACAAAGAAGTTGCACACGAATACACAATTTTGACAAACATACGCAACTTTTTGCTTTTTTGAAGATATTGCTATTCCCCTCTCTTTGTCACCGTACATGTTGCTCATACACTTGCAATATGTTGTGGGGTCTAGAGCAGGGTTCTCCAAACTTTCTAAACAAAGGGCCAGTTTAGTGTTCTTCGGACTTTAGGGGGGGGGGGGGCTGGACTGTGGTCAGTAGGAGGAGAAAATGTCCTGGTGTCAGTGGGAGAAAACAATGCCACCGTTGGTGTCATTGGGAAGAATAGTGTCCCATTGTTGGTGTCAGCTGGAGGAACAGTGCTCAAACATGGGTGTAGGTGGAAAAAATAGTGGCCCCTTATTGTGTCAGTGGGAGGAATAGTGCCCCTTAATGGTGTCAGTGAGAGGAATAATGTCCCATGGTTGTTGTTATTTAGAGGAATAGTGTCCCATCGTTGGTGCCATTGGGAGGAATATTGCCCCAAGGGCCAGATAAAAGCAAGCAAGCAGTCACATCTGGCTCTGGGGCTGCAGTTTAAAGACCATTGTTCTAGAGCAGTGTTTCTCAACTCCGGTCCTCAAGGCACACTAACAGGCCAGATTTTAAGTATTACCTTGGGGAGATGCAGACTAGAATACTGCAATCACTGAGCAGCAAATTATATCACCTGTGATGGATTTCAGTTTTCTTGCAAACCTGGCCTGTTAGTGTGCCCTGAGGACCGGAGTTGAGAAACACTGTTCTAGAGAATGCCGTTTTCCAAATTACAGTGTAATAAATATACATTGAATGGTGTATTTGCTCATCATACAGCATTGTAATGGATGGGGATAATAAATAAATCTAAACTCAAGCTATGTTCCCAGAAATCAGAACACAGTGGAAAATGTGTTGAATCTTCCTATAGGGATATCAGGTTTTGTTCTGGTTTTATTTGGCTCTTGCATCCTGTGACTTGATGCTTTAGTTAGTTTGCCAAACAGAAAAGACAAACTCCCCACAAGTTATAGGAACAGTGGGATCTGGCCGAGGAATGACAAACATAATAATCACTGTAATGATCTTCAAGTAGCTTTACCGTCAGCTATAGAAAATGTCTGAAATAGATCCAGGGTAAACGTCTCTGAGGTATTCTTCTAATGTGTAACTCCTGACTGGTTTGTCCCGGCTGTAGCTTTTGGACTCCGTGAGAATACAATTATTTTAGCCAACTGGTTTAAAAGTAAAGTCAGACATACCCCAACCAATATTCACACTACAACCTGCTGGAAAAAGATCATAGAAAGTATCTCTGTAGGAGCACTGTTCCCAGCAACTCCTGCAAGGTCTGAAAAGCCTCAAAACTCAAAAACTGGTGTAACCTCTTTGGACAGTGAAAGTGCAGACTGGTGAGATAATATCTGTTACTCTGGTTTCTCCTCCTATCAGTATGTTTCTTGCCACCCTAGTTGGTGGTAGATCACCTGATTGGGTTACAGTGTTGTCCCTCCCTCTGCCAATTTGAGATCTGCTGCAAATGGGAGTGCAAGAGGCTGCTACCTACACCACATGCTTTAAAAATATGGTTAGTGATTTTAAGTGAACTGCAAGAATCTGTGCTTTTGTATCTACCTGGAGTTCAGCTTCAACTGATGTTTTAGCAGGTTACCTGATAGGATATACAGTAAAACCTTTGATTGCGAGCATAATTTGTTCCGGAAACATGCTTGTAATTCAAAACACTCTTATATCAAAGTGAGTGAATTTCCCCATAAGAAATTATGGAAACTTGTATGATTTGTTCCACAACCATTTATTCATTAGTCCTTCAGTCTATAGTCCATATGAATAGATTATAGCAATGTGATAAGTTGTGTGAAGAGAAACTGAGTTAAAAGACCTGATTTGAACTCATCCACGAAATCAAAAAATTATATGAAATATATATATATTATATATATATATATATATATATATATATATATATATATATATATATATATTTTGTGGTCTCTGCTAAACCCGGACGTTAAGAGTAATAGTAACATCACCTCCTATCGCATTGGAACGCATGCTGGAACGAACGCCGGACCGCTGCCACACTACAAGGGTAAACTAGGAAGGATATCGGAGAGTATCAGGAGACTGCAGATCCTGCACCCCCGATCCCACTAGTACCCATAGCAACCAATGCGCATTGCCCTGTGCCAGGTGGGCACAACAAAAAGTAAGCAGCCATTTTTTTGTTTTGATGTAATATAAAATAAATACAGCATTACACTATTTTTGGCTTCTTATCTGTCTCCCTGCATATGGGCTTAATATACACCCACGTGAGGTAACTAATGGAGGTGTGAGGAGAAGGAGTATAATATTTTTACCAAATCATCCTTTTGTTGGAAACCATAAAAATAATCAAGGTGGAGTGAAGGTGTGCCTATGGTCTGATCCACCTAAGGAAATAGGATCACAGGCATTTGAGGTCTGTGTAACCTACCAGGATCTGGTAAGAGGCATCGATTACCACCCTTATTCACTGGAGCACCTGATCCATAGGAAATTAATTCTTACACTATTTTGCATGAACTGTCTGGACCATAGCCCACTATTTAAGCATTTTTCAAGCACTATATTTATATTTATACAATTGTTTTTCAATTTATTTATTCACAGAGCAATATATTTATATGTTTAATATTGGAATTTTTTGAAGATATAATAAGTGTATTTGCTATTAACAAGTACATTAATGGTATTTTATTGCACTGCCCAGCACTTTATAATTTTTTTTGTATTGCACAGTACACTTTCTTGTCACTAGCACTTCTCTATTTTAAATTTATAGTGATTTTGTTGATGAAAATTAGCATTTTTATTTTGTTTTGTATAATTTCAAATACTTAAAGCAATATTTGCACAATAGAAACAAGAGCTAGCACTCTGAATTTTATATATATTTTTTTGCTACATTTGCACAACAGAATTAGCACTTTACTATTATTAATTTTCATAACAAACATCCAGGGTTACCAGCGCCTTTTTACCATTTTATCCAATATATATATATATATATATATATATATATATATATATATATATATATATATATTTAAATATATCACTGTGTATCTAAACATTCAAGAAATATAGTGCTGATAATAGTGATCCCATGTATGGTAATGGAACTATGGCAGAAAAAAAAATTCAATGTTGATGAAAAACAAGCCTGATGGTAACCTCATAAGTGTTAGTGCTTGAGAATACAAAAAAGAGGAGGCATAAATATTTTTGAGTTTTCCACAGTGGTTTAGGAAAATACGAGCAAATGTGGTCCAGAGGAGGATAAATGTTTGCCAAAGACAGAAACACAAGCTGAATAAAGCATTTGATCTTTGATTCCCAAATGTGTGAACAAAACCTCCCTTGCACATCCAGGTAAATAGATGTCCTCCAAATGATCAAAGCCGGACCCACATGTCACAGAGTTAATGGCTATGTTTGTAGAAACAGGCAAGTAGTATACTCATCTGCCTGGTAGTTTCATTTAGAAGTGGAACCATGGTTCTCATACAGAAGAATGGATTTCCCAAAAGCCCATACTCCTATACCAGCAGATCACCAAGAGAAGGAGAAGAGGTGGCTGATGAGTATGCCTGACTGGTTTTGCCAGGCACAGGCCAGCTGCCTCTAAACATTTATCCTCCTCTGGACCACACTAGCTCATATTTTCCTAAACCACTGTGGAAAACACAACAATATGAGCTAACCAGGAATTTATGCTTCTTCATCTGTTTTCCATTTGGTATTCTCAAGCACTGGTCAAAGGCTTGTTTTTCATCAACATTGAACAATTTTTCTTCCAAAGTTCCATTACTATACACGGGATCACCATTATCAGCACTTTATTTCTTAAATGTTTAGATACACATTGATATACAGTACACCCCTCACATTTTTGTAAATATTTTGTTATATCTTTTCATGTGACAACATTAAAGAAATGACACTTTGTTACAATGTAAAGTAGTGAGTGTACAGCTTGTATAACAGTGTAAATTTGCTGTCCCCTCAAAATAACTCAACACACAGCCATTAATGTCTAAACCGCTGGCAACAAAAGTGAGTACACCTCTAAGTAAAAATCTCCAAATTGGGCCCAATTAGCCATTTTCCCTCCCCGATGTCATGTGACTTGTTAGGGTTACAAGGTCTGAGGTGTGAATGGGGAGCAGGTGTGTTAAATTTAATGTTATCGCTCTCACTCTCTCATACTGGTCACTGGAAGTTCAACATGGCACCTCATAGCAATGAACTCTCTGAGGATCTGAAAAAAGGAATTGTTGCTCTACATAAAGACCCTGAAACTGAGCTGCAGCATGGTGGCCAAAACCATACAGTGGTTTAACAGAACAGGTTCCACTCAGAACAGGCCTGCCCGTAGTCAACCAAAGAAATTAAGTGCATGTGCTCAGCATCCTATCCAGAGATTGTCTTTGGAAAATAGACGTATGAGTGGTGCCAGCATTGCGGCAGAGGCTGAAGGGGTGAGGGTCAGTCTGTCAGTGCTCAGACCATACGCTGCACACTGCATTAAATTCATCTGCGTGGCTGTCGTCCCAGAAGGAAGCCTCTTCTAAAGATGATGCACAAGAAAGCCCGCAAACAGTTTGTTGAAGTCAAGCAGACTAAGGACATGGATTACTGGAACCATGTCCTGTGGTCAGATTTTACCAAGATAAACTTATTTAGTTCAGATGGTGTTAAGCGTGTGTGGCGGGAACCAGATGAGGAGTACAAAGACACTTGCCTACAGTCAAGCATGGTGGTGGTGGGAGCGTCATGGTCTGGGGCTGCATGAGTGCTGTCGGCACTGGGGAGCTACAGTTCATTGAGGGAACCATCAATGCCAAAATGTACTGTGACATACTGACGCAGAGCCTGATCCCCTCCCATCTCAGACTGGGCCACAGGGCAGTGTTTCCCAAAACACACCTCCAAGATGACCACTGTCTTGCTAAAGATGCTGAGGGTAAAGGTGATGGACTGGCCAAGCATGTCTCCAGACTTAAACCCTATTGAGCATCTGTCAGGCATCCTCAAATGGGGGGTAGAGGAGCGCAAGGTCTCTAACATCAACCAGCTCCGTGATGTCATCATGGAGACTTTGAAGAGGACTCCAGTGGCAACCTGTGAAGCTCTGGTGAACTCCATGCCCAAGAGGGTTAAGGAAGTGCTGGAAAATAATGGTGGCCACATAAAATATTGACATTTTGGGCCCCATTTGAACATTTTCACTAAGGGGTGTACTCACTTGTTGCCAGCGGTTTAGACATTATTGGTTGTGTGTTGAGTTATTTTGAGGAGACAGGAAATTTACACTATTATACAAGCTGTACACTCACTACTTCACATTGTAGCAAAGTGTCAAGAAAGATATAATAAAATTACAAAAATGTGAGGAGTGTACTAACTTTTGTGAGATACTGTGAGTGTGTGTGTATATATATATATATATATATATATATATATATATATATATATATATATATATATATATATATATATATATATATATACATATACATATATATATATATATGTATACGCTTATACACAGATATATGGAGTGAAAGAGGTGGATGTGTGTATGACGTGTGTTTTGGTACTATTTTGATGCAACTAATTTTGCACATTTTGACTGTTTTGTGATACATATTCCCCTTTTTTGAATCATAAAAGTACATTAATCCTTTACAGCCCAGTGAGTATTGTTATATATATATTTTTCATATAACTTTTCCTTTTGGTGGTTGAGTTTTAACTCAGTTTCTCTAGTCATTTATTTACCGATATACTCCCACCATTTAAATACAACAAAAATAAATAAAAGTATTTATCTTGTATATGTGATAATCAGAGGTTCATTTTAGAGTGCCTACTTTAGTTTTTTTTGATAGGTCATGTAACCATAAAATGTCCATCCACAAATGGCAGCTTCCACAAGGGGATTAGAAGCAAAAACCAGCAGGAGCTACAGTGTATAAAAGAGAAGAGAGGCGCCTCTAAGTGTAGCAATATGGTTGCATTTAAAGAAGGTACAACATTTAGCAACTTACATGGTTGATGATCAAAACAGGTACATCTAAGTATGCAGGCATTTCAGGTAAAGCTGTCCACATAGACCGTCCTCCACACTGCCGGCTTTCACCGCCGTCAGTATGCAGTCGTGATCGGTAAGGCTATCCTGCAGTAGAGCGATCTGAAAGCGAGGCTTGAAGCAGTCAAGGAGCGCAGTGTGGACAGCTTTACCCTGGATGCCTGCATACATAGATATGCCTGTTTTAATCATAAAATATATGAGTTGCTAAATGTTGTACCTTTATTAAATGTAACCATATTGCTACACTTAGAGGCATCTCTCTTCTCTTTTATACTCAGTTGTGACATGACTTTACTTGTATATCAAGACATTGCTTGTTTATCAAGTCAACATTTATAGGAAAATTTTGCTTATCTTGCAAAATGCTCTCAAACTAAGTTACTCTCATTCCAAGGTTTTACTTGTAGTTAGATAAATAGCTGAGATAGCTTAATCAACAACCAACAACTGAAACACACCACTTTTTTTATCATGCATACATTTGGTTTTGGTGATATGTCACACTACGTTTAACCTCCCTGGCGGTATGATTATGTCATGAATTATGTACCAAAAGCGGTACAATTCTTTTCTTTTCATTTGGCGTTATGTATTATAGGCCTACAATTCTTAGTAATTACTGACTTAAACCTGACCAAAATAAGACTCTAGTAGACATCCCAGATGTGATAAATTTGAAACACAAACGCATGAATTATAATCGAATCAATAATATAATTTTTGATTAGATTATAATTCATGCGTTATATATTATATATATATGTGTGTGTATATATATATATATATGTGTGTGTGTGTGTATATATATATATATATATGTGTGTGTGTGTGTGCATATATATATATATATATATATACATATATATGTATACACACACATATATATATAAAATGTGTTATGTGTTTGTGTTTGTGTTTTGTGCAACGTTTGAATTTCCCTCCCAGTTCCGCTCCCATGCAGCATCGCTGCTGCAGGGGACGGAACTAGGAAGTCATCATACCGACGGACGAGCGGCGGGGATCTTGGCTGGCGGTCACAGCAATGAGAGATCATTGCTGGATCGCCAGGAGAAGGTAAGAGACACCGCTGCGCTCTCTGCACATCTACCCCGAGTGTGACTCGGGGTTACCGATCCTAGACTAAAAAATCCACCCCGAGTCACGCTCGGGGATACCGCCAGGGAGGTTAAAGCTTATGGGGAGGATGTGCGGAGTGCCTCCAAGGCTCTGTACTATCAGTAGATGGATTGGGGACATAAAAAGGAGGGGAGGATCAGAGAAGACGGGATCAAACAGCCTTTTTACACAATGCTGTAGTAAACTAATTTTAGTAAACCAACCTCTGTGTTTCTTTTCAACTGCAGTGGTGAGAAAATTCAAAGGAGCAAGATGGAGAATTTTTCTTGAGTTCAAAATTTCTAATACTGTAAGTGGTTTTCATTCCGGAAATTACATTGATTACAAAAGCAATGTAAAAGCAAAGAATATTTTGAAGTTCTTTTGAACAACATTCACCAATTAATTAAATGTACTGAGAATTTTCACATGAATGTTTGTACATTCGAATGTTTATTCCAAAATCTACTATCTAAGTATGGCCTGCTTAAAGTTTTACTAAACCCACAACAGTAAAATCAGTCTTTATATGCAGTAAAGCATGCTTGTTATACTCACTGAGCAACCTAAGGGTAAAACTCTGAACTGTGTAAGAAGGCTGTTTGATCCTGTCTTTTCTGATCTTCCCCTTCTTTTACTGTTCCCAATCTATCTGCTGATAGTACAGAACCTTGGAGTCACTAAGCACATGCTCAGTTTGGGGTGTATTTCTAGAGAGTTTTTTTGTTTTGTTCGGGAGATGTGATGAGTTCAGGACCAATCAGCACTGTCCAGACAAAGAGTCAGAGGTTATGCAACCTCATAGGACAGTCAGAGAAGAATGGAAACTCCTATTACAAGCTTTAAACAGAGACAATGTCACACAGAGGATCTTCATTTATTGGATTCATATCTTCATAAAGAGAGGGGACGAGTACCTATCTTGTACTGGATAAACCTGTGTTGAGGCTATAATTGAATAAACAGTTATATTTGGAACAAAACCCTATTGCAGGTTTTTATTTATTGACTTCACTTACGCATGAGCAATTATTCCAAATGGCCATGACCGTGTCTCTTGTCGTTTCAGATTTTTCATTTCGACAGAGGACAGCACCATCCCACTGTCAGACTCCCCTTCCTGTGATAGAAATACAGGCAGGATGAATAACGATTCTTAGACGTGCTAGTCTTTCCAGTTCATGTAGAACTTCAAGTTCAAGGGATTGGCATAACATTTTATAATAAAAGCCCCAAATTGCCTTCCCTTCTGATCTGACAGATTACAATTATTATCACACAGCACAAACTTCAAATTATAGAGATAAATCAAACTGCTCTACAGAATAAGGTATTGTTCTTGTTGGTTTAGTTGTCCAAATACAATTTCTCATTTCTCAGAAAATAGGTACAGGAACCACGATCTGTGGGAGCCGTTGGGAGACAAGCTGTCACTTGTAAACACAGAAGACAGACTTCTGTGTTTACAAGTGATGGTGGTGAGCAGGGGGCCTGAGCCAAAGGTGGTGGAATTGAGATCCACCAAGTTCCAGCTGAAAAAAAGCCCTGCTCAGCAGTGGCGGCTGGTGAAGTTTTAAGATGGGGGGGCGCAAGACCCCGCCCTTCTATTTTGGCCCCTCCCATTTCTCAGAAGCCACACCCCTTATAGACCCCACCCATTTTGTCCCCTGTATTTTGCTTGCGTGAACCAATTCTCCCAATATATCACATATTAAGGGCTCCATCAGTACTAGTATATCCCATAATAGGGAGCAGGGGCCCTATTATGGGATACACTGACAGAGTGGCACAAACCCCACAGTACAGGCCCCTTGTACAAACCCCACAGTACAGACTCCCTAGCACAAACCCCACAGTACAGGCCCCTTGTACAAACCCCACAGTACAGACCCCCTAGCACAGACCACACAGTACATGCCCCCTTTCAATGTAGTGACCAGCGTACATGCCCCCTTTCAATGTAGTGACCAGTATACAGGCCCCCTTTCAATGTAGTGACCAGTATACAGGCCCCCTTTCAATGTAGTGACCAGTATACAGGCCCCCTTTCAATGTAGTGACCAGTATACAGGCCCCCTTTCAATGTAGTGACCAGCGTACATGCCCCCTTTCAATGTAGTGACCAGCATACATGCCCCCTTTCAATGTAGTGACCAGCGTACATGCCCCCTTTCAATGTAGTGACCAGCATACATGCCCCCTTTCAATGTAGTGACCAGCATA
The DNA here is from genome assembly GCF_965119305.1 of Pelophylax lessonae. Taxonomy (NCBI): domain Eukaryota; kingdom Metazoa; phylum Chordata; class Amphibia; order Anura; family Ranidae; genus Pelophylax; species Pelophylax lessonae. The sequence continues at coordinate 171,124,147 of NC_138774.1, read as the reverse complement.
CATGCCCCCTTTCAATGTAGTGACCAGCATACATGCCCCCTTTCAATGTAGTGACCAGCATACATGCCCCCTTTCAATGTAGTGACCAGCGTACATGCCCCCTTTCAATGCAGTGACCAGCGTGCATGCCCCCTTTCAATGCAGTGACCAGCGTGCATGCCCCCTTTCAATACAGTGACCAGCGTGCATGCCCCCTTTCAATACAGTGACCAGCGTGCATGCCCCCTTTCAATACAGTGACCAGCGTACATGCCCCCTGCAGAGGTATGGCAGTGGGAGAGATGGGATCAGGCAGAGGGATGGTGGTGGGAGAGATGGGATCAGGCAGAGGGATGGTGGTGGGAGAGATGGGATCAGGCAGAGGGATGGAGGTGAGAGAGATGGGATCAGGCAGAGGGATGGTGGTGGGAGAGATGGGATCAGGCAAAGGGATGGCGGTGGGAGGGATGAGGGCATGAGGCAGAGAGGGATGGCAGTGGGAGGGATGGTCATGGGATGAGGCAGAGCAGAGGGGGATGGCAGTGGAAAGGCTGGATGGATGGATGGTCATGGGATGAGGCAGAGCAGAGGGGGATGGCGGTGGAAAGGCTGGATGGATGGATGGTCATGGGATGAGGCAGAACAGAGGGGGATGGCGGTGGAAAGGCTGGATGGATGGATGGTCATGGGATGAGGCAGAGCAGAGGGGGATGGCGGTGGAAAGGCTGGATGGATGGATGGCCATGGGATGAGGCAGAGCAGAGGGGGATGGTGGTGGAAAGGATGGATGGATGGTCATGGGATGAGGCAGAGCAGAGGGGGATGGTGGTGGGAAAGGCTGGATGGATGGATGGCCATGGGATGAGGCAGAGCAGAGGGGGATGGTGGTGGAAAGGATGGATGGATGGTCATGGGATGAGGCAGAGCAGAGGGGGACGGCGGTGGGAAAGGCTGGATGGATGGATGGCCATGGGATGAGGCAGAGCAGAGGGGGATGGTGGTGGAAAGGATGGATGGATGGTCATGGGATGAGGCAGAGCAGAGGGGGACGGCGGTGGGAAAGGCTGGATGGATGGATGGTCATGGGATGAGGCAGAGCAGAGGGGGATGGCGGTGGAAAGGCTGGATGGATGGATGGTCATGGGATGAGGCAGAGCAGAGGGGGACGGCGGTGGAAAGGCTGGATGGATGGATGGCCATGGGATGAGGCAGAGCAGAGGGGGATGGTGGTGGAAAGGATGGATGGTCATGGGATGAGGCAGAGCAGAGGGGGACGGCGGTGGGAAAGGCTGGATGGATGGATGGTCATGGGATGAGGCAGAGCAGAGGGGGATGGTGGTGGAAAGGATGGATGGTCATGGGATGAGGCAGAGCAGAGGGGGACGGCGGTGGAAAGGCTGGATGGATGGATGGTCATGGGATGAGGCAGAGCAGAGGGGGAAGGCGGTGGAAAGGCTGGATGGATGGATGGTCATGGGATGAGGCAGAGCAGAGGGGGATGGCGGTGGAAAGGATGGATGGATGGTCATGGGATGAGGCAGAGCAGAGGGGGACGGCGGTGGGAAAGGCTGGATGGATGGATGGTCATGGGATGAGGCAGAGCAGAGGGGGATGGTGGTGGAAAGGATGGATGGATGGTCATGGGATGAGGCAGAGCAGAGGGGGACGGCGGTGGGAAAGGCTGGATGGATGGATGGTCATGGGATGAGGCAGAGCAGAGGGGGATGGCGGTGGAAAGGCTGGATGGATGGATGGTCATGGGATGAGGCAGAGCAGAGGGGGACGGCGGTGGAAAGGCTGGATGGATGGATGGCCATGGGATGAGGCAGAGCAGAGGGGGATGGTGGTGGAAAGGATGGATGGTCATGGGATGAGGCAGAGCAGAGGGGGACGGCGGTGGGAAAGGCTGGATGGATGGATGGTCATGGGATGAGGCAGAGCAGAGGGGGATGGCGGTGGAAAGGCTGGATGGATGGATGGATGGATGGTCATGGCCCATGATGACCATCCATCCAGCCTTTCCACCGCCATCCCCCTCTGCTCTGCCTCATCCCATGACTCATGGGATGAGGCAGAGCATAGGGGGATGGCGGTGGAAAAGCTGGATGGATGGTCATGGAGGACTGACAGGACAGGAGGACCACGAGGACTCACCGGTGGTGATGTCTTCTTCCAGCAGATGACCTCCGGTGGTCTGGTCTCCTCTCCGGTGCCGCCGTCACTCCCGTCCGGTGTCCACCCGACTCCATCGCCCGCGGTCCGGTCCACTGCTGCGAGTGACGTCAGCGGGGTCAGCGTTGGATGTCCTGGATGCTGTGATTGGTCCAGGCTGGAGGCTGGACCAATCACAGCCAGGAATCCACGAAGTGGGGGTTTCCAAGGAATCTGCCTTGCGCCCAGGTTACGCCCCCCACGCCCCCTAGAAGGCAGCCAATCGGCGCCTCTTCTGGGTGGTAACCCCACCCCCCCACCCCCTCCACATCGGCTGGCGGCGGCGGCGAACGCAATTTTTTTTTTTTTCAAACTTTATTGCTCGTTTTTTATCTTTTTTTTTTTTTTATCTTTTTTTTTTTTCTTCCTTTTTTCAGGGGGGGCGGCGCCCTGGCGCCCCCTATGCACCGGCCGCCACTGCTGCTCAGTCATATTAACTTTAGATGGACATACAGGCATTGCCAACAGATCTCAGGCACCTTCCAGTAGCTCAATAAATACATTTTGTTTTTGTGTTGTTCCCATGCAGGAGGGGAATGTATGGGTAGATGTTGATTGTATAGCTTAGGGAGGGTGGAAAAGACACAATAGTGATCAGGACATGTTTTCTTGTCACTCTATCTGAAAATGGCAAGCCAGCTCATATGTGAGACTTTGTGACTTCTTATCCATGGGCCTATTCAATAAAACAGTGTAAGGAACTGTTATCATGTGCAAAGTGCATCGGCCATGAACATTAATAACAATTCAGAATATTGAAGTCAAAGAATAATTTTGAATACACTGTGCAAATTGTTCTTTGACTTGCTGAATAAACCTGTGAGACTATTTTCATGGTGTGATGTCATTTTAAGCACTGGCCGGACTTGAAAATCTTTGGTGAGGAAATCATTGTTATATTCACTAAAGCCTATACACTCGATCAGATTATCGGACGGATTTTCAGATTAGATTATCGGACAAATTTCCATTTTTGCATGCTAGTCTCATATCGAAAGTGAAGAGGTTTCTTTCATACGAAAATTCTCGTAGGACAGAATTCAACTTCAGAAGTGATGCCATGTGTTAAATTGTTTTGTATGTATTCTTTCTGAGCATGCCTAGTCTTGTGCTTACGATTTTTTTCAGATGAAAACTGTACTAATTAAATGAAAATCGGACATTGTGTTCACGTACAATAAAAATGTTATAGCCTGCACATTCAGTTTTTGTCGTCCAAAAAATTTGTAATTGTTTGTCAAAAGCACCGTACTAACGATCCGAAAATCAGCAGATTGTTCGCCAGATGAAATTTTACTTCCAATTTTCTTATCGTGTGTACGGGCCTTAAGGCTAGCTATAAATCTAAAGGCGGTTAGAAGAACGGACCATTGTATGACTGTCCTGTGCAGTGAATGTTGCTTATACAGACACCTCTGATGATGCCAGATTCATTTTGGCACAATAGGACTTAGTCAGAAAAATCCATTGCCAGCCAATATATTCAAGATATAAGACCATGTTGGCTGCCCAGCTGATGGGTAGCCACAGAAGCTACTGGCCAGATCAAGTAACAGTCATCTCATATCTATGGCTAACCTGACTCAACAAACTTCACTTCAACTAGAAAGTCACAGGTTGTTGAAAGGTCTCTGACACGTGAATGTTTTGGTTACTCCTACTGCCAGATGTTTCTGAGGCCTTCTGGGAGCAGGTTTCTGGGTTCTTAATAGATTCTTGTGTAGTGTTCTTTTGCTTACAGGATTTTTCTGGATTTTTCTGGATAAAGACAGCGTGCTCTCCCCAGTTGTTTTGTTTCTGCAAAAGTGTTTACCTCATTGAGTACTTTGTCCTTTCCCACTGGCACCTCGTCAAAAGTCTTCACACTCAGTGGTCGATTCTTGTTATTGTTTCTGAAAACAAGATGGGACACAGGATGAGCTCAACACCCACGTTTCTTTGATAATCTTTCTAATTCACCCTTAATAAAGTGAAGTGCTCATAATGTCATGTTTATTCTTTATCTTTCGTAGTACCATTTTGCAATTTTTTTTTACCAGTACCTAGAAAACACCTTAAATGATTATAAAGTTTTTACTATGCAATTAAAACGTTGACTTGTATACAGTATAGGCTAGTTATGGTAACATATGATAGCAATTATGTAAAGCAGCTTTAGCAGATGATAAATCACTATGTTAAACCACGTTTTCTGAAGTGTGTAAGCTTATCTAAGAGGACACTTCTAATTAACATCACTAAAACAAAGTACTAGTTATGTATAAATTAGCTTTTTTTCATAAATAAAACAGGGCACTCCGGTTTAGTTTGTACAGTACTCAAAAGCGAACAACTGAACTACTTTACCACGAAAAGCTGTCCTGGAATCAGCATGACAAAAGCAACATACTATACAGATGCCACAATAATTAGCAAACTAGCCACAGTGAAAATGAAAAGATGAGTGTTTTAACCACAGGTTCGCGTTGCTGCGACTTATCACCCAACTTACAACACAAACTCACATGACAAGTCAACACACACTCATTTTATTGGGTGCCGTGTTAATCAATGAGAGTCAAGTCACAGCAACTAAAAAAAAAAAAGAAAGGTTCCTGCACGACTTTTCTGCAGCTTTTGTTGGAGTGCCATAGACTTCAATGTTAAATCACAAAAGGTGCAAGCAAGTTGCATGGAAGTCAAAAGCATATCCCACAACTTCAGGGTCGCAGCAGTGTGAACCGAGCCTTACCAAATAAATATTTGCAGCTACTGTCTAATTTGTAGAGAATGGAGGCTGGCCCACTATTCACTGTCTTTGCTAGTGAACCAATTTGACACAAAAAAAAAAAGTGAGATGATATTTGGTCAGTGTTTTTACCATCTACAGGCACACACCTTCTCTACCGTATGGTAAATTTACTCCTGCAATGGGAATATGGAGCCCTTTACCAATCCACCTAAAGCTGGAGCTCTGCAACTGATAACACAACCTGTCAAGCAAATTATATGTTTACATTCTCAAGTGCAGAGATTTCACTTATCACGTAAAGGGTAGCTCTACTTTCATGGAAAAAATATAGCAAAGAAAAAAAAATATTCTAGCATGTGTCATTGCTACACAAGCAATATTGTAGTTTATTGTTGTTAAAAATTACCTTTCCTTTTCAATCTGCTGCTGCTGTAATGTTTTGTAAAATTCACGTAATATGGCAACCTGGAGGCATTCTGTACACCATCGGTATACAAAACACACAAGCAGGAAATATAATTTCCTGATTGTGTGATTGACTCACTGATTTTCTCAGAAGTCTCCTCTAAGATACAAGTCACATTTTAAACATTGCCAGCAATAGGAATTTCAGGTTTTGTAAGATACTGTCCAAGGGTTAAAATCTTCTAAAGACCCACTACTTTTTTCATTAGAACACTAAGAGTGTATCAGCTGATTATAATGAACCAATTCCTCCTATTCGGAATCAGTTTTCACAGGTCAAGGTAAACAAACAGCAATTTCTTCAGCGCAACAAAAGGTAGGAATCATCAACAACGTTTGTTAAAATCTCTGCAATGGACATTGATCACCCAGAAGAGATTGTTTTTTTCTCAACAAAAGTGGAGTGACTCTTAAAGTATAACTAAAGGCAGTTTTGGATAGAGCGCAGAGGCATTAGAATGTTTTGTCAGTTTTTATCGCTGTCTGTGACCCCATTGGGGAGACTCACTCTCTCTACTTGTCCTGATTACCATTATCATTGAAAGTGAAAGTAAAAGAAAATACCAGTTTTGGGCTGTCCCCTGATAAGTAACAGATGGGGAATCTTCTAATGAGGACACTAGTTCTGGTGACTTGGGGGTCCCCAATGAGTTTTTTCAATTTGCAGGGATTCCCTCTCACTTCCTGTTTGGCTTTGGGACAAGAAGTGAAGGGAAATCTCTGTAATGGGAAAAAAAAATCTGACAGAGGGTATCTCTCCTTTGCTTAATCCAAAATGAAAAAAAAAGTTTTGCCTATAGTTCTACTTCAAAGTGGATCTAAAGTCAAAACTTTTGCAGTTTTAAGGAAGATATGGAATGGTTAAATCCCTGTCAGGTTTTCACCTCCATCTAGATCACTGATGGGGAACCTTGGCACCCCAGATGTTTTGGAACTACATTTTCCTTGATGCTTAGCTACACTGCAGAGTGCATGAGCATCATGGGAAATGTAGTTCCAAAACATCTGGGGTGCCAAGGTTCCCCATCACTGATCTAGAGGAACAACAGGAAGTAAGAGGGAATAGCCAGTTGATGCAGCAATGGGTTTCCTCATTTGAAAAGGTATCCTTACTTTCTGGGGACAACTGCACAATTATATATTGATCATCTTTCACCTTGGAACATTGGACACAAAGAGGGTGAATTCCTCCAGCAAGGACGTACAGTACATACAGTAACAACCCAACAGAGCTCCTAAATCCATATTTGAGTTTTTGTAGAAGTCATCTTTTGGGATCCTAGAGAATATATGTTCTGAAAACCTTAACCACACTACACAAGAAAAAGAATTCTCAATCTCAATGCAATCAACAGAATTTTGTCGCATGAAAGGCCTTGTTTGCATTTTAAGAAGCTGGCAATAGTCAAATTATGCCCCAGATATAAAGTTACCATTTAACCAGTCAAGTTTTCAAGGTCCTGAACACTATAATGTGGTAGCTCTTACCCAGATTCCAGCATGCTCCACCGTGTCACAGAGTTTCTTATGCTTTGTTCTCCACTGCCAGGTTTCAAGTTTGTCTCTCCATCAACTCGTAAAGCAGTGTTTAATGGAATGTAATCTTTTCCCTCCTGTGGCAGATAAATACAGCAAGTTAGGCAAACCATAAAAAACTGCTTGTCATTTTCTAAAAATTGCGAATAGGCATTAGAAAAGAAAATTGGAAAAAGAAAACTATTTTGAGGATGCCATACTACTGCCAAATATTTCAGCCTATATTAAAGAGTCTATCCACTCAGATTTAGAATATTTTGGCATATGTGGTCTCTTAGAACAGGTGCAAGTTGTGAATTATAAGTCATTTTCTCACTGCTGATAATAGACCACATTTTTTCCCTGCCTGCATTTGCCAGCTACTCATCAACCAATACGCTACTTACTTGCCAGGACCACTAGTCATGAACTGCTGTAGTTGAAAAATAATAATTCCATCAGTACAGTGTACTTTTGCTATCTGAATTATTATCTTACACTAAACAGCATAGTTTAGTTACTCGTTAACGCACATAGATGTTTATCAATTTTCTTGGAAAAAAAAATCTGTGTGTGTGGCACCAATTATTCTCTTTTTCTACGGAAAAAAAGGGAAAAGAGTAGTACGGCATATGTGTAAATTTCTGGAAGATAGTTGCCAAAAGTCTGAAACCTCTAAAGCTTCTACATGGGCAAATGTCTCGTCCCATATTGTTCTTTGTGAGACACTTCTTCATCGGTGACCCCATTAAAGGTATCTTCCAATCTGATCATTTTTAGCTGGACAGGGTGATGATCTAACATCTATGGGGCACCTGTAGACAATGCTTGCTGAGGCTTGTTAAGGATAATAATGTCAGGTAGGGTGGTCCTACTGCTATTGTATTGCTCCTGGTAAAATGGCATTACAGATATACACTGTAAAAATCTTCTGCCTCTTTCTGTATTCTTAAAAACAAATGGTTGCTCAGTACATGACAAACCATGGTCTTATGTATCGGTCAGCCTTGTGAATTATGTAGAAGAAAATTTACATTTGGCTTTACAACTTCAAAAACAGACAACATTGTAGAAAGCAAAATTCAGAGGTAGGAGGGACATTGCAAAATGGCTAGGAATTATTGTATAAATCTCTGTTTTCCCTCTCTTCAGCAAACATATAACTATGAGAGTCACCCCATTTTTTTTTTAATACAACAATAAAAACATAGACAACAGACAAGCAAACCTGTTGAACATTGGCTTGAAGTAGATCTCCCAAGCGCTGTACTAGTTCTGTAAAGGTGGGTCTGTCTGTTGGGACTCCTTGCCAGCAATCTAGCATTGTCTGGTACCTAGGAAAGAAACAATGAATGAATAGGCTTTTTTTCCCAAAGAAAAGCATTTGCCAGTCTTACAGGGTTACAGGAAGCTCATACAGTGCCAGTGACTCATACTTTTTTTGTAAAGTCTTACGCTGTGACGCACACAGGCATTAGGCAAGTCTTCTTTTTGTTACATCAAAGAAATCTATTTGTGTGTTATTTCTTTTTTTAATTAATTTTACATGTAATTTTGAAAACATAATAATACAATGTGGAAAATTTACTACAACTGGTGCGCACAGAATCTGGTGCAGCTGTGAATAGTGACCAATCCAGCTTCTAACTTTTGCTTGTTCAATTAGGCCTTGACAAGAAAACGAAAGGTCCGTACACACGATAAGGAAATCGAAAGTAAAATTTCTTCCGACAAATGATCTGCTGATTTTCAGATCATTAGTATGGTGCTTTAGAAAGCTGATTACGAACTTTCGGAGAACAAAAACTAAATGTGCAGGCTATAAAATGTTTATCGTACATGAACACATTGTCCGATTTTCGTTGAATTAGTACAGTTTTGGTCCAAAAAAAATCGTAAGAGCAAGTCTACACATGCTTGGAAACAATAGAATACATACAAAACAATTCCCCACATTACATCACTGCTAAAGTTGACTTCTATCATATGAGAATTTTCATATAAAAGTAACCTCTCACTTTTTTACTTTTTACGAGGCTTTAGAAGCTGATTGGTTATTATGCACAGCTGTACGAGATTGTGTGTGCACCAGTTTTAGTAAATCTCCCCCATTAATTGTTATTTACATTTTACATTACTATTTTAACCCATTCTATATTTATCCACCCTAATGATTCAAGGCCTGAACATACAATGAGGACTGGATATTTATGGACCTGAGCTGAGCTACTATAGAACCAGGCACAAATTTATAATAACAATGAATTATGGGATAATATAGAAGTCGAAAGCCTTCAAAATTCAGCACTTTTGTCTTCGCAAAGGATAATATTGAGTGTGACTATTTCTTTAAAGAAATAGTTGCTTAAATGGACCAGTAACAATAATCAAGAAGCTATGTAGGTAATGTAGAACTGCTATCTTCTTTATTACCCAATTATGCACAACACAAACAAGACTTGCACTCTAGTACAGCCCAGCATGCATTTGAACCCACCTTTCTCCCCCATAGACAAGGACTGCAGCAATTTTTGATCTTGCCCCCTCTAGCTTATCTGTTCTTTCTCTCCACTTTCTTTATTGATTGGTATAATTTGACCTTCATCTATTGTCATATTCTGAAGTTGACAATTACAGCATACTGAAGCATATAGTGTATTTTATTATATTTATTGTCATTAAACATAATCATACATTTCAGGAGTGCAGTACTCTGGCGGTCTCATCCGTGTCCCTTCCTTCAGTCGGCAGCAGAAGTCCTCATCAATCTGTACACCAGGGTAAGGAGAAGCACCTGCACCAGAAACAAAAATAAATGTAATAAAAGAATTATCCATCAATTTAGTTATACCAAGTTTCTACATGGGCAAATATATTATCCCATACTGTTCTTTATGAAACACTTCATCATCAGTGACCAATTTAAGGCATCTTCTAATCTGCTAATTTTTAGCTGGACTGGGGGATGATCTAACATCTATGGGGCACCAGTAGACAATGCTGGCTGAGGCTTGTTGAGGATAATAATGATCAGGTAGGGTGGTCCTACTGCTATTTTATTTCTCCTGGTAAAACAGCTTTACAGATATACACAGCAAAAATCCTCTGCCTTTTTCTGCATTCTTAAAAACAAATGGTTGCCCAGTACATGACCAATCGTGCTCTTATGATCCAACCAGCCTTGTATATTGTGTAGAAGAAGAAATCCTTTCAAAGTTTATTTAATTTTGAAAACACAATTACACAGTGGGGAAGATTCAGGCTGGGTTTACACTAGTACAAATTATCCAAGTTTCCCCACATCCAATTAGCGTGTAAGGAGACTGTAACCGGCTCTTAATGGAGCTGGTTCACACAGCTCCCGGATGGCTGCGGAGTGGTTTGCAGAAGGGTCCTTTGCGTCTTCTGGTCTGTTTTAGGTCCAAATTCAGCCCAAAATTCAGACTGAATACGGACCTGAACAGGTGAACATGGACGCACCGTACCCCCTGCTGCAAGCCGCTCTGCACACAGTGTGAACCCAGCCTTAGAAAAACTGGTGCCCACAGAATTTGGTGCAGCTGCGCAAGTGACCAATTAGCTTCTAACTTCCACTTGTTCAGTTAAGCTTTGACAAGAATAATTAAAAGCTGATTGGTTATTACACACAGGTGCACGAGATTCTGCATGCATCATCCATCAACTTAATTATACCATCCAAAAAGTGTAGGGAGTGTATGAGGAACGTGTCAAAGAGATAAGGACCAGGACAAATATTGAGGATGAATCTTCCCAGAGGGGACACAGACATCACAAAGAAACCTCAGAGAGGTTCTGACCTATCCACACTATATTCAAAACTGGAAAAGAAAACTTTGGCTAGAGATACTATAAAACAAGTATGAACAAGATTATGAGTTCTGACTATTCTAATCTACATGCTTGTTCTACTTCAGTGACTTGGAAAGTGCTGAACCACTGGATGACCATTACAGCAAGGAATTCGTATTTTCAGAAGAATGTCAGCCTAAATTTGGGGCCTTCCTCTTACTTTGAAAGTAATAAAAAGGTAAAAAAAAAAATGTTACAGGTTATGTTTCTGGTAATTGAAATAGACATAAGAACTAACACCAAACACAAAAAAAGAGTTGTGAAATAAAAGAAAAAAAAAATTTAAGCTTTCGACTTTGAGCAATGAAAAGAAAAGGATACAATATTATATTGAAGGCTATTCAATCTGCATATCTAACATCTTTGATATATTCTGAACATTTTATAGATAAACTTGTGTGTTCATCAAACATTTATAGCCTCTACTTTTCAGGCATGGCCTTGTGAAATTGCCATAAAGAGTTAACAAACCTGTTTATATTTTCAAAAAGAACTCAGATACCAGAATTACACACCAAAGCAAACAGTGTCATTCAGCGACTGTGCCAGCTCTTGTTTTGGCAGGGCATGTAGAGGGACAAGCCAGACACTCAGTAATACACCAAAACCACAGCAATGCTTGTGTTGTTCAAGTCAAGGACCTCAATAATAAAATACTGCCAACATTTTCCTCTGCTAGGTAACTGACTTATTCTCAGACATGATGTTTTAGACTATGCTGGAGACCCAGCTGCAGATGTAACTAGAAAGAGCCATTCATTGTGTATTTGTAATAGGAATCAATTTTGCATTCTGCACATCAATTTTTTAAACGTTGCAGGAATACTGAATATTCACCGATACTAGGTCATTTTCAATAATTCTCAATAAAGTATTGACAATAATAACGCTCATGTACTTTGATCTATAGCAACTATCCAACTTTCATTTAAAGCGTGTCTAGCTAAAAGTTATTTTTATTTAAACTTTGGATATATTTGGGAAGGATAAGAACTCTGGTCATTTTTTTATATAGAGCACAGTTAGAGAAAAATACCTTCACGTATTATTATTTATTTATTAAAGGTACTTCTATATATATATATATATATATATATATATATATATATGCAGCTCTTTACATATGTATTGTACATTCATATCAGTCCCTGCCCTCAAGGAGTTTACAATCTAAGGTCCATATCTCCCATTCATACATGCAGTATATTAGTGCCAAATTAGACAAGAGCCAACTACCCAACCAGCGTGTCTTTGAAGTGTGGGAGGAAACCAGAGTACTTGTAGGAAACCCAAGCAGGCACAGGGAGAACATGCAAACTCTGTGCAGGTAGTGCTGTGGTTGGGATTTGAACAAACTAACCTTACTGTTTGCCAGACAATAATTTAATAAGACAGGAAGTAAGTGAAAATCTCCAGAAGGGATACAGAGGAAATAAAAATCTTAAAGGGTTTTACCCTTCACCTACTCTACTCAAGAAAGTCATCTCTATTTCTGTCTATGCTATTTTTGGGGAGTCACCCTCATATCCTACATGGTACAACACAGAAGGACAGGAAGGGAGGATACAGTAAATCTAATGGAGGCCTGGACAGCAGGATGAACTTGACAGGCTGTTCTAACCCTTCTCCACTCTATCCAAAACTAAGAAAAATTTGGCTGGACAACACTTTAAACATAATGCAAACATTAGTGATGGTATCTTTTTATTTTACCAATAAATACAAATATCTTTACTTTACTCGGGTATGGGAAACATGAATCGTAAATTAGTTGTAAATGGTTCCTGCAGCTTACATACAGTATATATTGCTCTTTTAATTTGATATAAGCCCAGCTGTGTCTTTCTGTATTTGTGTCACTGGGAATGTGCAATGGAAATCTGTCAATACAATATTGGATTACGGTCTTTATGTTATCAGGTCACAGGTACAATAGCTTTTACCTCTCAGCTTTTTAATAAATGAAATCCCTAATTCAAAATTCAAACTAGGTTTACCTCTGAAACTTACCTAATGAAAAAATTTCCCAGAGCAGCACGCCAAAAGACCACACATCACTCTGCGTTGTGTAGATTTTATCAAAAATAGCTTCAGGTGCCATCCATTTAAGAGGTAACCTAGCCTGTGAAAAGGGTAAACATCCATCAACATTCCATTGACATAAATTGAGTGCTCATTTCTAACCATGCTCAATTTCCTCCTAAAGGAGTATGTGTAGGCAAGTGCTGCCTATCAGTGCTGCCTATCAGTGCTGCATATTAGTGCCACCCCATCAGTGCCACCCCATCAGTGCCACCCCATCAGTGTCTCCTCATCAGTGCCAGTCAGTGCAGCCTCATCAGTGCTCATCAGTGCAGGAAAAAAACGTATCTATTTTCAAAATTGTATAACAAACAAAATATTATCAAAATAAAGCTCTATTTGTGGGAAAAAAATGACATAAATTCGGTTTAGGTACAGCGTTGCATGACCGCGCAATTGCCATTCAAAATGCAACAGCGCTAAAACCTGAAAATTGGCCTGGGCAGGAAGGGGGTGAAAGTGCTCTGTATTGAAGTGGTTAATGGGGGCACAGAGAGCAATAAAAACCCACAGGTGTTCTAGGCCCTCTCCACTTATCTTTTACTAAAAAGAAAGTGTGGTCTTTAGTTATACTTTAAAAAAAAACATTAATTTTCTATATCTGCCAGAGCTCCTATAATCCTTAATTACTCCTGTTATTAAACTATCAAATGTAATCTCAAGTTAAAACTCTAAGAGTGCATTCACATCTGGGAATGCACCCATACTCCAATTAGAGGTGAGAACCCCAGCAGGGTTTCCCATGATTATCTGCGGGAGGCAGCCCCATTGAAAGCAATGAAAGGCTGCGAGCTCCTGCAGCTCATAGCAGCCCCTCGCATGTAATCACTCATGAAGGGATCACATGCGAATGATGGGCCCTGGACGCAGACTGCTTGAGCAAATTTACTTTGTAAAGAATATCCCAACTATTATTAGTAATTAGCAATTATCATTAAAAAACAGAATTTTTGCTTGCACATGATGGGACTACTGAAGTTGACATAGCTCTTCCTTATTCACTTAACTAAGTGCATTTTTTCTCTGGTAAATTTATTTTCTTATAGCTTGGTAATAGTTTACTGACATCAATCATGTACAAAGATTGTTTTTTTATTATTATTATTAATTTGGTATAATTGGTACATAATTGGGTATTCTTTGCAAAATAAAATTTCACTTTGTTTCATCTCATTCACTAAGATAATTAAAATTTCACTTTGCAAAGTGAAGGTTCACCTTGAAAATGAACATTGTCTACTCCATCAGTAAGTCAGAGTCATTGTGTATCTAAACTGGAAGGAGAGAAAAGTGCAGATCTAGTCAAGACTTCGATTTTAGGGATATTGATTTGCATGTTTAGTTATGAACAACTTGGGTAAGAGCTAATGGATTTCTCCAGCCACACAATATAACATATGGTGGAAATCTCATTCTATTTAGCTAACCCATCTACTATAGATTATCTTTCTAAGTTTTCTCTCCATATGCAGAGCAGGCCATTTCTGACAGTATGCGTAATACTCACATCTCCTTTGCGCACGTAGTCTGGATCTTTGTATATGTCACGGGCCAGGCCAAAGTCACAGATTTTTACTACATTATTTTCAGATAGGAGGATGTTCCTTGCTGCCAAATCTCGATGAATACACTTTAAGACAAAGCAAAAAAGACATGGCTCATAACTACAGGATATAATATGAACAATAGACATGCATTCCAAGCTTTCAAAGTATGGTCCTTCATTTATTTACATATTATCAAGGGATTTACTCAAAAGGAAGGTAGAATTCCTACACACTGTCCTGAGTTAGAGCTATGTGTAGTAGTATAGTGTAGTATAATGTCTGATAATACAACAACTGTTATATCTCTCTGCAGCACCCCATCTTTCTCTTCCCATTTTGAGTCACATTTAACTCTCCATCAGGCTAACTTCCTAAAGTGACCAAGGTAAAAATACATACAAAATGGTTTAAAGAGGAGTTTCAGGACAGTATTAAACTTTACACAGTGGACAGTACTGTCAATTGTGATACCATGCCCTTCAATGATCAATGGTCCTCAGGCTCATTAACATCTAAAGGGAGAACAGAAGATTGTTTGAAGTCATATAGACCATCAGAAATAAAAAAAAAAAAATATGCAGCTTTTTTTAAATCGAGCTTGTTCTCTTTTCTGGGACATGCTATGAGGGACTTAAATGTCAGTGACAGAAAGAAAGTGTAGAAGACCCCTATAAAATAGGTAGCTTAAGCATGGGCGTCCGCAGAACTTTTTTCAGGGGGGGACATAATTTTAAGGTCACCCATGCTCCGCCCCTTTTCAACAATGTCATGAAGGCTTAGTCATTATACTTATTTTGAGTATATTCCCTTAAAGCATGTTATGGTCAGTTTACGTGCCTCCATCATCCGCAGCCCTCCTGTCCTCCTCTGTCCTCTCTCCCCCCTCCCTCCCTGCCTGTCTGCTCCTGTGTCAGTGCCCACCCCCCTCCTCTCCTGCTGCTGTAGTTTCATTTAAAGTTTCATATCCTGTCTACATTCTGTTTAATAATCCTGTGTGCCCCTGTGTCTGTTTTTTATAAAAATAAGCCATTCTTTACAAGTATAGAGTGCCACTCACTGCTCACGTGACCCGCCACCTCTCTCCTCCTCTCCTCTTCCCCTCCTCCTCCCCTCCCAACTGACATCAGTGAGGAATCCTTGGCCCCGCCCGCTGCAGGCAGCTGTCAGCCGGAGAAAAGGAGAGAGCTGACGGGTCACGTGAGCGGCGCTCGGCCCTCTGAAAACTGGTAAAGAACAGCTTATTTTTTTAAAACACAGACACACAGGCACACATAATTATTGAACAGAACAGACAGGATGGTATGAAGTGGCTTAACAACCACTTAAAAGGGGAAGTTGAGATTCCAAGGGGGGGCATTGCCCCTACCTGCGGATGCCCATGAGCTTAAGCCTCCTGTCTCTGTTTCCATAATACCATTTACTACCGCATTCCTTGCTGCTGTGCCTTCACTGGTATCCCTACATGTGTGGTTGCCATTGGCTGTTACCACAAATTTACATGCCTTGTAATCTTAGGTGAGGTCTGTACCAGCAGATGGTGGGGAGTCCTTTAATTTTGACCACCTGTCCCTGAGTCTTCCCTTAAAATCTAATTTCCTTGAGCGTAAGAGCTGGAGCACAGACAGTATTTCACTCTTGTTTAGTGTAGTAAAATGGGGATAGTGTAGGACTATGTATATAACCTATGTACACTGATTTGTTTAGCATATCTATAAACATATACTTCAGAGACTTCCATTTGTTTTTGTTTGATGTGTCTTTATGTGGGTACATATGATGGGACACTTATTCCCTATACCTTATTAGTGTTTTTGGTACAAAATACTTCTATGTAATTTGCAGGACATCTGGCTGCTTGTTTAAGCGTGTGAGGGAGATTGGAATGAGCCACAATTTTGAGTTCTCCTCTAGACCATGCTACATACGTAAAAAAAGTTTCATAGACTCTACTGGAAACGCTGTTAGTCTTCAACCCTTGTACAGCATGCGAGGGAGGTTGGAATGAACAGTTTCAGTCTCAAGTTTGGAGTCCTCCTCTAGACCACCCAATGGAAAAAAAAGTTTTATGGACTTTCCAATAATTACTGCCTGTTACCAAAGGGTTTTGTACCCAGCCACATATGCCCTAATTTCACATTATGCTACTCAGAAGTTGTAATATGTATTTGGATATGCACCCATATATATGTTTCCAGCTACTGATACAAGTGGAAAATGCACTAGCCTTTCTTATGGAGTACACCGAGGGACTTCTTTTATGTCTTTTCTGCTCATAGCCAATATCACATTATCCAGAATCTGGCTCAACATTATCTACAAGTTTAAGGATATGGAACATTTGTCAATAGATAGGGTGGTATGGGGTTCATGGTTGGTTTTATATTTGTCTATGTGATATATGTATAATAAAGAATTTTTTTTTTATAAATGCATTGTTCTAGGTTTTTAGGATTATTTTTAGAGACCCAGTTCTGTGACGGTTTGGTCTTGAGCCCGTAACTAGTTTTCCATTTTTCTATTTCTCATATCTATACTGTAAATAAACAGTGCATTGTACGCAATGATTCAGGGTAGCCTATGTGCAGTGTATAGTGCTTAAACAGAATATATATGTACTGTGAGCATAGTGGTTAATTGTATTGCATTTACGGATGTACAGTACACTGAACTCCAACTTAGTGTGCATAGAGAAATAAAATGCTGTGTAAGGTGTGATTAGAAAAAAAAAATATGCATACACTACAAAGCAGCATACAGTATTTCAGAGATTGAGTCTATAAAGTTTCATTATATTCATTCATATTCTTATTGTATTTATGTACCATCATAGCATAGTATCCAGTGGTTAGTTGTTGTAATATATTTATTGTTGTACAATGGAGGGTGTATAATGGTTCATTAATGAGTTAGTGTTTAGTGCATTGCATAGTTGTTGTACAACAGTCAGTAAAGTGGCATATTATCAGATTGTTATTTTTTATCTTAGGTGCCAAGTCATGGTAAAAAAGTGTGAGGTTATCGGAAGTGATATTTGGCAGATTTACTAAAGGATTTGAGAATCTTTACACTACTATCCATTCAAAAAATGTAGTAAACAAAAGTAAATATGAATTTACTTCTCATGTGAGTGGATATTGAATATTCACGCATTTTCTTGTATGAAAATTCTCAACTTCTTTAGTAAATCAGTCTTGTTGTCTCAGAGCTCCTGTGCTGACAGATAAGCTATATTGGAAAATGTGCCATTTGCAGAAAGCCAAGATGAAAGAGGCACAGTGTGTTGGCATATCTCTTATCAAAAAGCAAATATATTGAATATTGTGGGAAAATGGTCAAAGTGCTGTTTGTACTAACAACAAGTTCTCCTGGCACAGAGCAGAATCCTTCCTCGTAAGAGTGGGAATTTAGTATGTTTTTCTGCCCTCTGATTGAATGCTATGAGAAGTTTTTTTTTGGTACTCGTGGCACCACAGTCACTCACCCTCAATACAGATTTTATGCTTGCAGAAAAAGAAAAGCCCAAGTGAGGTGGCTTTGTTTCTGCATCTTTAAACATCTGGGGACTGCAAAGAAGGAAAATGCAAACCTAATCCTGTCAGGATTACCGGATCCAGATCCATAGGGTTCAGTTTAAGGTTTTTGGGATATAGTGGAGCTTACAGAAAAAAAAACAATGATGTCAGAGTTTCCAGACCCAGAATACATAGTGAAGGCACAGACTGCACTGTTCATTAATGGACCAGGGCTTAACAACACATTCCAAATACAAACTAGGAACTTTCATGATAGTAAAAATAAGTATAACCACATTGCCACATTGGTTCACGGGCAATTATAATTCTGGGTTAATATTTCAATTTTTTTTTTTTACAGAATTATTATTTACATAAATATATCTTTATATGGTCAGTCTCTCCAAAAGTGATATTTCAATTCCAAACCCTGGTGGGCCAAGTCACCAGCCTTCTTAGTATATCTTTGTCTCTAGGTGTCCAGTGGCGAGATCTCTCTACCAAGTTTCTTGATACTGCTTACTTTGGAGGTCTAGGTCTTCCTTGAGGCGTTTGTATGAATTAAACATTTGATAGGGAGGATGGGTCCCCCCCCCCCATATAATGGACACAGCAGGTATACAGGCCTGTTAAATTCAAGTGCATAGATGTCACCTCTGGATTCCCAAAGAAACAATGTTACCATTTAACTCTCTAGAGTCTACCAAAATTCTTCTCCCATCCCCATCATCAAATAAACAAAACAAACCAAAGATGCCAGACTGGTCTTTGACTCAAATCTCACACTTGGTTAATCAGCTTAAAGGGGCTGCTGGCATTTTCGGTTACCATGGCAGACCCTCATCAGGCCCAATGCCTGGAAATCCTGCTACACATATATTTCCAAAAGCCATGTATTTTTTGGTCCAAAGACTTTATAAAGACACCAATACACATTTAATTAAACTGCCCTATCATTGTTTATTTGGTAATTTAATGCAATATAACTCATTTATTTAACTCCTTAAAAATTAATATTAAAAAAGTTAAATAAACAAGGACTATCTGGACTTAAAGTAGGCAATATGAAATAGGATGAAGACAACATACGGTTGGAAAATGAAAAGGAAATGCTCAGTTTGTGGTTAAGTTTCCCATTTACTAAATGATATGTCCCAGAATAAAAAAAAAAAAAAAGAGGGATTGCCTTTGTGGTGAGCTGAAACACATTAGTTTGCAAAGTGGCCTGAAAATAAATGTTATGTGGTGAGTTCGTACAGCCCTGTAATTCTTACTTTTCTTGATGCCAGGAACTCCATGCCCTTTGCCACCTGAAAACTGTAACAAATCAGATCTTCCATTGTTAGCTGCTTCTTGCTCATATCTTCAGGGTCTGAAAAAAAAAAAAAAACACACATTTTACTGAAGTTAGCAATATCCTAAATGCATATTGCAGATAAGCTATCTTTTCTAACACCTTTTTAATGGCAATTTCCCAGCCAACTGCTTGATCTTTCTCTGATATCTCTTTAAATATTTCCTGCAATTAGTATAGACTTTTTAAGTGCGATACAATGTTCTGTGGGAATGGCTTGGTTTCTGTTTGGGGGAAGCATGATCCTCTGTGATAAAACATAGTGCTATTCATTTTTGGAACATGAAAAGGCCAGATTGGACTCCAAAACTTTGTAGAATGGGGTACAAGAGCTGTTCAGGAAGCCATTTGCATGAAATCTGAGTTACAGAGTTAAGAGCTTTGTTCGTAGTTCGAAAATACACTTTTATTTCTGTCGTTCTCTATACAACACTGCAACCCCACATGCAACCAAAAAGTGACATATCATATAATCATCATATAAAATTTGAAATATAAATTAAATTCAGTGAACATGTATATTTGTTCATAATCATATCCAATAAAATCAATGAGAAAGCAATGATCTTCAGTAAAATATGTCATACGAAGACAAATGAAAACTGTAAGTGTTCATGTAACAAACAAGCAGATTTCTGTGCCTTCAACATGACAGCAAAATAATAATTTTGTGTAGTGTATGTTTAAAGTGGCTGACATGCTGAAGATGTTAGGCTGAGATACTGTGGATTTTGCTAAGGTTCAGACAGAGCCTTTACAGTCTTTTCTACATGAGAGACTTGGGTGGTTATGGACTGTTAATTAATCTTAGTGTGGTCTTTGGCACAGCATGTAATCTATTCGTGACTCTGTCTCCCAAGCTAAAATTTGGTAAGATTGCATATGCTTTGAAGTTTTCACACGACACAAACTTGCTTTAGGTTCAGAAAGTCACAGCCCAATTAGAAACATACACTGAAAGATCTTATTAGATGTAGTGACTTTGTGAAACTACTGGAAATATAGTGAAATTATTTGTAGCAGATTAAACAGAGCAGATCACAAATACAAGATGTACTTAGACTAGCTGTGTGGACTTTTCCTTTGATTCAGTTTTAACAAATCAAGTTTAAGGATTTATAAAAGAAATATAAATATTTCCTTCTCAAGTCCAAACATGAGAAGGTGGTAATTTTTTTTATTTACACTGTTCAATAAAAAATGAAAGGAACTCTTTAAAAACACATCAGATCTCAATGGGGAAAAATATCATGCTGGATATCTATACTGATATGGACTGGGTAATGTGTTAGGAACGAGAGGATGCCACATCGTTTGATGGAAATTAAAATTATCAACCTACAGAGGGCTGAATTCAAAGACACCCCAAAAATCTTACGAAAGGATGCCACATTATTTGCTGGAAATTAAAATTATCAACCTACAGAGGGTTGAATTCAAAGACACCCCAAAAGTCTTACTGAAAAAATGATGCAGCAGGCTGGTCCATTTTGCTGAAATTTCATTGCAGCAACTCAAAATGGTACTCAGTAGTTTGTATGGCCCAAACGTGCTTGTATGCATGCTTGACCATGCCGGGGGAATTCTCCTAATGAGACGTAGGATGGTATCCTTGGGTATTTCGTCCGAGATCTGGATCTGGGCATCACTGAGCTCCTGAACAGACAGAGGTGAAACCTGGCAGCGTCGGATGAACGGAAACATAATGTCCCAGAGGTTTTCTTTCAGATTTATGTCAGGCGAGTGTGGGGGCCATTCAATAGTATCAATTTCTTCATCCTCCAGGAACTGGCTGCATACTCTCGCCACATAAGGTCGGGCATTGTCGTTCACCAGGAGGAACCCAGGACCCACTGCACCAATGTAGGGTCTGACAATGGGTCCAAGGATTTCATCCAGATGCCTAATGGCAATCAGGGAGCTATTGTCTCTAGCCTGTAGAGGTTGTGCGTCCCTCCATGGATATGCCTCACCAGACCATCACTGACCCACCACCAAACCGGTCATGCTGAATGATGTTAGAGGCCACATAACATTCTATACGGCTTCTCCTGACCCTTTCACATCTGTCACATGTGCTCAGGGTGAACCTGCTCTCACCTGTGAAAAGCACAGGGCACCAGTGGCAGACCTGACAATTCTGGTGTTTAATGGCAAATGCCAATCAAGCTCCATGGTGCCAGGCAGTGAGCACAGGGCCCACTAGAGGATGTTGGGCCTTCAGGCCATCCTCATTAAGTCTGTTTCTGATTGTTTGGTCAGAGACATTCACACCAGTGGCCTGCTGGAGTTCATTTTGTACCTGTCAGGGTTAACAAATTCCTCCTTGCACAAAGGAGCAGATACCAGTCCTGCTTATGGGTTAAGGACCTTCTACAGCCCTGTCCAGGTCTCCTAGAGTAACAGCCTGTCTCCTGGAATCTCCTCCATGTTCTTGAGACTGTTCTGAGAGAAACAGCAAACCTTCTGGCAATGGCACGTATTGATGTGCCATCTTGGAGGAGTTGCACTGCCTGTGCAACCTCTATAGGGCCCAGGTATCACCTCATGCTACCAGTAGTGACACTGGCCCTAGCCAAATGCAAAACTAGTGAAAAACAGTCAGAAAAAATGAGTAGGGAAAAAAATGTCAGTGGCCTATACCTGTAAAAGCATTACTGTTTTGGAGGTTGTCTCATAATTGCCCATCTAGTGCACCTGTTTATAATTTCATTAACACCAAAGCAGCTGAAAATGAATAACAACCCCCTCTGCTACTTAACTGACCAAATCTATATCCCAGGAGTCTCAATGATTTAATGCTATACTCTGGTTAAAAAGTGTTCCTTTAATTTTTTTGAGCAGTGTATAATTTGTAGGGTGGGAACTTTAGCTATACCACAGTTACATAGTCTTATTTTTAAAAGCACAAATTGTATGATAGATATTCACAGTAAAAGTATCAACAATGTAATCAGCTAAAAAGTTTTTTTTCTGAGGTAACGCCATTTATACAAAAAAACGTTATGGGTTATACTCTTTTGGGATAAACCCTTCAATCTCCCAGATTTCTGAATCATTTGTAGTTTAGTCTACACATTTTGCAGGATCGCCCTCTTCATCAGGACCTCATGTATTTCATAGAGCCTGTAATTAAATAAAGCAAACTCTGCCTGAAAAAAATGTATAGCAAATACGTAGCCAAACATATGGTGTCGATCTCAAAAATAGATGTGCATAGGGTAGTTTGCTGTTTGTGTGGAAACACCTTTTCAGGCCAAGGTGCCAGTTTGTCTATTTTGGAAGGCTCATGGGTGCGTAGTCTGCCCAGAACATTTCTTCATCCACCATACATCCCCCTGGCCTTACAAACAGGAGTATTTGTTTATCCAATATATCTTTTTTAAACCACCCTATGGGCATCTATTTTTGAGGCCTTGGTGATCTGGGTATGTTCTAAGGGCCAGGAGGCGCATTTTGAGATAGACACCCTATGTTTGGCTACTTCATTTTTATACATTTTTTCAGGCAGAGTTTGCTTTATTTAATTACAAGCTCTATGTAATACATGTGGTTCTGATGAAGCGGGCGATCCCGTGAAACGCAGAGAACTTCAAATAATTCGGGAACCTGAGACATCGATGGGTTTATCCCATAAAAGTATACTGTAACCTTGGTGTTATCTCAGAAAAAAACTTTTAAGCTGATTACCTTGTTGATATTTCTTTGTTAATACCTATAGTAAAAAAATGTTCTGGTTCAAGAATTGTTTTATTGAAGTTTTACAAGAGTACATCACATAAGGTAATTACAAAAAGGAAATAAATGGTACAACCAAGACTGGGTAGCCCTAACAGAAAGACTGAGTGCCAGCTAGACCCCACAAGGCTTGCCTAGTCGCCATTCCCATTCCTAGTCATAAACAGTAACCAATGAGGAAGGCCCCACACCTGGAAGAAAGCAGGGGGCCAGAGAAAAAGCCACAGAAAGGAAAAAAGAGATCCAAAGTCAAATGATAGCGTGGATGCATGTTATCACATATCTACTCAATCAGAATGAGGGGGTAGAACAGGGAATCAAAAAGAAGGAGGGAAAACATCAAGGAAGCAAGGGGGGGGGGGCAGGGAGGATGAGAGAGCAGGGCGAAGGGCAGGGCCAGATTAACGTAGGGGCTATTGGAGCTGCAGCTCCAGGCCCCTACCTTTTATATAGGCCCCGGGCTGGCCATATTCACTGTTACCGCTCTTCTGTCACTTGTAAACACAGAAGTCTGGCTTCTATGCTCGCTTCCCCAGGCAGCTCCCTCAGAACCTCCCCACACAGCACGAAGGCCGGACAAGGAAGGACAGTTGCCGATGCATGGATGTGTTTATGGGCTTCAGAGACAGCATCCCATGTTGAATTAGGCATGCATGGCTGCACCCTTCCTCCTCTGGGTGCATGCCAAGGCACGGCCCTTAAGGCCCTTCAAAATCCTCAGCACCAAGCCCATGATGCTCTTAATCCGGCCCTGGCAAAGGGGGAAGGAAAAGGAGTGGGGAAAGAAGAGGGGCCTAGGAATACCACAACGAGCCTAGTTCCTCTGTCTCATGCCCCAGCATAGGGGTTAAAATCAAAGGTGCAATGCCCTTGGGTTAGGCTGGGAGTAATCTATCCCTGGTCATTTATTTGTATAGTTATTATCATTTTTAACATATTTCTTCCATATCTATGGAAAAAAAACACATTTATTTAGAAAGGATCTTCTGGTATTTTATTTTTATATTGTTTTTACCATGTACAGTATATCATTTAAAACAGACAAACAGAAGCCTTACCTATTGCAACATTTAGTTTAGACAGCTCCAGAACCTCTCCTGCCACATAGTTATTTAGGGTTTATAATTTAGCATCCAATTTGAACTAATAAAATCCCTGGCATATAAGGTATACCAACCCTCATTTGTGAGTATAACTTTGCCAAGCCAAACTGAACAATAACTTTCATTTATGGGTCCCATGGCTATCCCATTTGAGTATTCAAAAGCTAATACAGATTATGTTTAGGTTTTAGAAAATGTGTGTTTTTTTTAAATAAAATGGGCTGTTTTAGAATGACCACAAAGTTTTCCATGCAAAGGCAGTCATAACAGCCTTTTCCGCAAGGAACTGCCAGCACAGTCCTGAATAATTCAAATAAGAATATTTATCAATCATTGATATCATTAGATAATAAAGCAAATAATAAGTAAATAATGTATTATTCATGTGGGTTGTACACCAAACTGCTTCTTTTGTTCAGGTCAGAGGTGGAAAACTGGCAAATGTAAAAAAAAACAGGCTCCTTTGTTCTGCTTTGCCTACACCAGCCCCATTTTACCCACAATGGGAAAATGCAGAAGTTGCCTCTTTTACTGCACCTTAACAATACAATTAATCAGCCCTGTTGTATCAATTTATAAATAATGTTACTCTGATTAGTTTGACAAAGATTGTGTGAATACAATATACTGTATGGGGTTTTGCATTCCCAGTCCAATTCTGTCCCAGTATGTGGTATGTGCGTTGGACTTATCACATTCTAATGCCATGTGAATAAATGCACCCTTTCAATGTTTCCCAAATCTGATTGGCTAGGGAGGTGCTGAAAAAATTTCCCCCTGAGCTAAGAGAGTGAATAATTGTATACAGGCAGTCCCCGGGCTACAAACAAGATAGGGTCTGTAGATTTGTTCTTAAATTGAATTTGTTTGTAAGTCAGAACGGGTACACCTTTTAAGGGTAGCTCCAGCCAAAACAATCATTTTAAAGTTTTTTGCATAGCATAGGGAAGGGTTAATACCTCTATAAGGTTTGTTTTGCTGTTTGTACCCCTGTTCAGAAGATGTCACCTCACTTTTTGTTTTTGTCCCTGTGAAAAATTTTGGGTTGTTGTGGAAACAAGGATTGGGGATAAAGATTCAGTGGAGACACCTTTTTCCCATGATAACTCTTACAGGAGTGAATTTCCCTTACAAAGGGGAGACTTCCTCTCACTTCCTGTTGCCTTCCTCCATTTGTAAGTCGGGTGTTGGTAACCCTGGGACTGCCTGTACCCTCCCTGCTCAATATCGGTTTGCAGCAGAAGTTCTGTGATTGTTCATCTGTTTAGCTAGCTCTACTGTAGAAAAAAAGTGAAGTTCAACTTTTAATCATCAACAGGTTGACAAGTATAAGAATATTTTATTACCTTCTTCCTCCTCCTCAGAATCACTGTAACTTTTATCTTCTATGAATCCTGAGCTGGCTGAACTGCCCGTACTGGCCACACTTTCCAACCTTCTCTTGATTAACTCAGAGAGGTCACTGCTAGAGTCATCAGCTGTTTTTTCCATTTCCTGGGACTGAAAACAAAAATAAAAAGAATCTAAATGGACAAGCTCATAACATACAAAGTATAGCAACTCTACATATTTTACTTCATTATGTGTTTGCTTATGTACCCTTCAGATTTGGAAATAGTGCTGTAGCTGCTCATTAACTGATCATTTGTTTTTGCTCTGGAATTCATTCCATGACAAGAAACACATTCTTTTCCATCAGCAAAAGTCTCTCCAAATTCATAATACTCAGCTTCAATACAATAAACACAACTAGAGAATGAATATGGTTTCTACTTCGACACAGAAACACACACACACTATTCTTTTCCGCCTGCAGGCTACACTACAGATACTTATTTTTTTTGGAAAGAGCTCTGTTGTTTCTGAAGTGATTGACTTAAGGCATCTAGAAGCATTAGAAAATGTTTACCCAAACTAGGCTAAAGCATAAGTTGTCTAACATAAGTTACCATTAACACTGACAAGTACCTAAATACCCATTGTTTATTCAGAATTTAAAATATATTGGTGAAACTACACAACAATAAAACTGTGCCTGTAGTTGAAATTTTGAAACCAATATTTATGATCTTCAGGCTTTATTGAAAAAAAAATTGAAGAGCAGAATGCAGAAATTAGGAAAGCTGGTGATTGACAGATGAGATGTGTACACATCTTCTTTGTACTATGACCTAACAGTGGACCAGAAAATTTGATTTTCAATTGTTTCAAGCTACAGCAGTAACAACAGTAATGAAAATCAAGCTGAAATAGCAAACTCTGATAAATCAACTTCACCAACATACAGAAGATAGATCATTTTTGTTTCTTCATTTACCTGATTGGAAAAGCAAATGACAAAGATATTTTATGAAAAAGTAACAAAATAATACATTATAAATTTTCTTACACCACGGCAAGGAAATATTTTGGACCTAGTGTTCTGAAGAGTGTTGGTGAAAAATTGAGTTTACAACATATACAAAAACAAAATGTATACTTCACTATCTCAGTCAAGAAGAGGAATACTTAGAAAGTACAGTGCCTTGCGAAAGTATTCGGCCCTCTTAAACTTTGCGACCTTTTGCCACATTTCAGACTTCAAACATAAAGATATAAAACTGTAATTTTTTGTGAAGAATCAACAAGTGGGAAACAATCATGAAATGGAACGAAATTTATTAGATATTTCAAACTTTGTTAACAAATAAAAAACTGAAAAATTGGGCGTGCAAAATTATTCAGCCCTCTTAAGTTAATACTTTGTAGAGCCACCTTTTGCTGTGATTAAAGCTGGAAGTCCCTTGGGGTATGTCTCTATCCGTTTTGCACATCGAGAGACTGAAATGTTTGCCCATTCCTCCTTGCAAAACAGCTCGAGCTCAGTAAGGATGGAGAGGGTTTGTGAACAGAAGTTTTCAGTTCTTTCCACAGATTCTCGATTGGCTTCAGGTCTGGACTGTGACTTGGCCACCTGGATATGTTTATTTGTGAACCATTCCATTGTAGATTTTGCTTTATGTTTTGGATCATTGTCTTGTTGGAAGACAAATCTCCGTCCCAGTCTCAGGTCTTTTGCAGACTCCATCAGGTTTTCTTCCAGAATGGTCCTGTATTTGGCTCCATCCATCTTCCCATCAATTTTAACCATCTTCCCTGTCCCTGCTGAAGAAAAGCAGGCCCAAACCATGATGCTGCCACCACCATGTTTGACAGTGAGGATAGTGTGTTCAGGGTGATGAGCTGTGTTGCTTATACGCCAAACATAACATTTTGCATTGTTGCCAAAAAGTTTGATTTTGGTTTCATCTGACCAGAGCACCTTCTTCCACATGTTTGGTATGTCTCCCAGGTGGCTTGTGGCACTTTTTATGGATATCTTTAAGAAATGGCTTTCCTCTTGCCACTCTTCCATAAAGGCCAGATTTGTGCAGTATACGACTGATTGTTGTCCTATGGACAGAGTCTCCCACCTCAGCTGTAGATCTCTGCAGTTCATCCAGAGTGATCATGGGCCTCTTGGCTGCATCTTTGATCAGTCTTCTCCTTGTATGAGCTGAAAGTTTAGAGGGACGGCCAGGGGTCTTCGTAGATTTGCAGTGGTCTGATACTCCTTCCATTTCAATATTATCACTTGCACAGTGCTCCTTGGGATGTTTAAAGCTTGGGAAATCTTTTTGCATCCAAACCCGGCTTTAAACTTCTCTACAACAGTATGTCGGATCTGCCTGGTGTGTTCCTTGTTCTTCATGATGCTCTCTGCGCTTTAAATGGACCTCTGAGACTATCACAGTGCAGGTGCATTTATACGGAGACTTGATTACACACAGGTGGATTCTATTTATCATCATTAGTCATTTAGGTCAACATTGTATCATTCAGAGATCCTCACTGAACTTCTGGAGAGAGTTTGCTGCACTGAAAGTAAAGAGGCTGAATAATTTTGCACGCCCAATTTTTCAGTTTATTTGTTAACAAAGTTTGAAATATCCAATAAATTTCGTTCCACTTCATAATTGTGTCCCACTTGTTGTTTTACAAGCAGTCATCCACGATCCCTAGTGCGCAGCATTCCGTATTCACAATACCTGAGAATACGACGGAACTGCGCGTTGGAATCTGACTACAAACGAGAAGCCGCCGTAAGAAAGGCCTTACAACAAAGGCTTTTGGCTCGTGGCTACAGCAGAAAACTCCTTAAAAAAGCCTACCAAAGGGCTAATCTGCAACCACGTGACAAACTGATTTTTGGTTCCCGTCAGCTAACCCCTATGAACACTACCAAACTGATCACTAAATATAACTCTCAGCATCAAATAATACGTAAAATCTTGGCTAACAACTGGCACTTTCTAGCAGACGATACCACGGTCTCTAAATACATTAAACCATACCCAGAGGTGATCTATCGCAAGTCTGCCTCACTAAGAGACAGACTTGTACATAGTCACCATAGATCTATGGATGAGGAGGAATTGAGTGGAGCAGTGGGGGGTCTTGGTACATACAGATGTGGACAATGTTCGGAATGCCCTTGGGTTAGAGAGGGTTACACCTTTCCTCTACCTCGGGGAGGGATTTTGAAACCTCGATTGAGGGCCGCTTGCCTCACAGAGGGTGTGGTGTATTTGGCCACATGCCTCTGTGGGGCGTTTTACGTTGGTAAAACTATTAGACCGTTTGCCAGACGAATTCAGGACCACCTCTATTACATGGATACTGGACTCATGTTTACACCTATTTGTAAGCATGTGGGTCTACAACACAACTTTGACCCCCACACCATCAAGTTCATTGTACTGGAGGCAATTAATAAAAATCCGCGAGGTGGTAACTACGATAATGCTATACTCAAAGCAGAAGTGAAGTGGATATATTGGCTACAGGCCACCAGGGCTAAACACAGCTCTATCGTTCAAACCATTTCTGGAATAGCCCATAACCATGTAATTATTGGTGATTAAATCATTTTCCCTTCCCTTTCCCTTTCTCCCCTAATATCTAACCCTATGAATCCTCCAAGATATGTTTATGTTTTCCATACCACACGTTTATCCATGGCTTTATAGCTAGGGATGCAGGACATAACATGGTCATATCTTATACACTGAGATGATAACACAGTGGCATATCATCCTGCTTTATGTCTTAATATAGGATAGGGCATTACATATATGCCTCCCTATTCAGCGTGCTTATATCTATTTGGTTTTTTTCAATAAAATTTATTGACATTTGGCTGTCATTATATTTAACAACAAGATCCAAAATCTTTTCTATGTTACACAAGTGAATCTATGTTTATATATAATTCTCTCTGTATTTTTCTTAGATATACATCCATATGCTCCATTTTGGATCGGTTTGCGGTCAAATCCAATGGGTCAGTACTTTCCTCGCTTTTGTTCTTTGACAGGGATTCGGGCGCCAAGCTGGGGGTGGTGTTGTGAGATTTTTGTCCATTCTTCTCCTCCCACGTTACTCCCCGAGTCCGCCCCCTTTTTTCATGGCGGATGTGTAGCGCTCCGACCCACCTGATCCCGCCTTCTCTCTTGGCGCAGGCGCGGTTAGGACCGCAAGATGGCTCCCGCACCGGAAGTGATCAGTCGGAGGTCACGAGGTACCTCATCACTTCCGGTGGGACTGTGCATAAAATGCCGAACGCAGCGTGGTACAAACAGGCCACGACTACAGTGGCGCTGCTTGTGTTACCACTCGATTTCAATATCCAAGGTAAGCCTCTCATCAACTGGATCTCTCGATTGCACGGCTCTATGTGGGACTCTCTGCTACTCTTTGCGGTTTGGCACGCTACTTCACATCTTTGATTCTCCTCTTGCTATTCCCTAATATAGACCGAGTTCTTCCGATATCACACTATATGCTCATTTTCAAATGCTCTCTTATAGACACACAATTAAGGAGATTCCTTAATTAACCCTTTTTAGGCATTCTGTCACACCTTAACATGTGATATCTATCTGCACTTTATGTGGTCTTTGGCATGATCTGCCCCTATGTATATAATATGGGCACTCACCCTGCTTGTTTATCTATGGTACACACTACAATCTTTGTATCTCCTGGTCATGGAGTTTTTCATTCTCCTTGATCTTTGGTCATCATTTCTTTTTACTACCCTTCTCACTTCTAAGGCCTTGCTATTGGAGACTAATCTTGTGACACTTACAGCCTCTTTTCCCAATTATATTCTGGGATTATTGGTGATGAGTTTTTCTTTTTCTTTACAAATTATTGATCCCTTCAGATATGCTGTCATTCGACATAGCCCGGTCCGGTCCCTGTCACTATAGTGAGGTCAGACCTGGCTGGACTTCCTTAGTCCAGGGTGCTTTACCCACCATTGGAGATACAGCGGAGATCCTTGGTATATGGATGCATGTGCAATGTTTTAGATACAACGAGCCTCAAATCCTAAATATATCAATAATTGTACAAATGTTATAATTATCATGCTTAACTGACTGTATACTGTTTATATTTAGAACCTGTGTTGAGGTCACCAGCTTGTAATGTCCCAGAGGAAGCCCGATGGCGAAACATGTTGGACACAAGTGGCCCTAACCACACAACTATGGTTCCTTGTATACTATGTATCTTTATGCACTGAATTATTATCACTTTTTGTGATTGTTTTTATAAGGACACTGTAATAAAACTTTGTTATTTTACTATTTTTTGTCTCATTATTATTTATCTACTATACACCTTAGCAAGCTCCACCTTCAAAATCCCATTTTTTGGTTCACACCCCTACTATACGGTCTCTTTGGGGCTCAATTGAGAGTCCGTAGGGTGTGTCATACCTCTATCTCTTCCTCCTGTGTCCCACTTGTTGTTGATTCTTCACAAAAAATTACAGTTTTATATCTTTATGTTTGAAGCCTGAAATATGGCAAAAGGTCGAAAAGTTCAAGGGGGCCGAATACTTTTGCAAGGCACTATAAGCTCATATTGTGCAATAATAACCCGCTGAATAAGGTATGTAATTGCATTGATCGACACCAATGCTGGAAGTTATTACTAAAGACACTGACACTGAAAATAACATCAGTGTCAGTGTCTTTAGTAATAACTTCCAGCATTGGTGTCGATCAATGCAATTACATACCTTATTCAGCGGGAAGTGCCCAGCCGTAGCTAAATAGGGCTCCATATTGGTTGTGGTTAAAAGGAATACAGTTAAATAGAGCCCAAGTCTGTGCACATTACACTCTGCACATATCTGATGCAGCCCATGTGCTACTACTGGGCTACCTATTAATAAGAAACCATTGAAACAACAAATATCTTGATTGTGAGTATGCAACATACAGCACAACGTAAGGATTGCAGTGGCTCAGTTTATGTAACAGTACCTCCTACAGAGAATTTACTTTGAAAATAACCCCTTAACATTTCTAGCAGTGACCATCTTGAATAAGGGCAAATGATTCATATAGCATTTACTTCCTAGAATCGATTTACCCTTAGATCAAGCATGCAGGCAGGAGGTTATACTTAACTGAGAAAACCCCTCCTCCTCTCCTCCAGTGAAAGAAAAAAATAAATGCTTATGAAGACACAAGGGATAGAGGCGTAGCTTGAAGCCTGTGGGTCCCTGACGCAAAAGTTGACCTGGGGCCCCCAAACTACTACCCACTGCTTCCACTGCGTGCCAAGATACTCCCACTTCCAGCTTCCACGTGCATACAAGGTGGGGCAGGTAGGCCACACTCTTGAGCTGCCAGGTGAAAGTTGTGGACTTGTATGCAAAACGGACAACTCAGAGGGCTCTTGCCTCCAGATTTACATACGAGCCCACTGCTTTCACTCAGCAGCTCAGAATGTAGTCTGTCTGCCCAAACCTTGTGTGCATGTGCACAGCTGAGCAGGGCTCAGCAGGGGGGAGGGAGACTTTGTACTGGGTTGAAAGGGAGGGGGGGGGATCTGATCAGAGAGTGCACTGCTGGGGGAAAGGACTCTGTAGGTGAAACTGGAGGCTCAGAGGGCCAGGAATTGGGTGCTTTTCCCCAGTGACACAATGTAAGGGCTGGTTCACACCAGATGCGATGGGACTGCATTGGGTGGCTATTCCAGAGCAGTCCCACCACATAGACAAGGCAAAATACCTTGCCTCCTATGTGCCCGGTTCACACCACTGCATTGTGGGTATGATGAATAGAAGAAAAGTACTGCATGCAGTACTTGTTATCAGCACAGTGCAGAGTGAGGCAATCAAGGAGGCGGCCAGTAACTGAATTTTTTGAGATATCTTTGTGACATCTCAATAAAATTTGATTAAAAAAAAAATGAAACAGTGCGATCTGCCAAGCACAGCTCTACTTCACTGCGCTGAGCTCAGTCAGATTACAACGCACACCAGCCTCTGTGCTGCAGTGCAGCAGCTGGTGTGAACCAGTCCTATAACCTAAGGTTTTAGGGAGGCAGCACAGGCCTCCTGGACCAATGGCGGGGTCGTCATTGCAACCCCTAAAGCTTCACCCATGACCTGGGAGATATGTCGAAATTTTGGCCTAGGCCAGAAACCAGGAGGTAAGTAAAAAAAAAGTAAAAAAAAATAAAGTTTAAAACAAGTAACTATAATATACATTCCTATCTGTTTACTAATGCTAGCAGTATAAGGATTAAAAATAGTTAATGTTAAATGAGAGTTGAATTCCACTTTATTGGTCATTCAAGGAACTTTGCAGCCATACAAAACTTTTAAGAAAGATGGAAGATTAAGGAATGATGTCATTAATCTGGTTAAAAGTTCAAACTTTCATTTCCAAGAAAATCCATGGTTGGTAAATTGTGGAGTCTAAGCCAACACAATTCTGTAATGCCATTGCGTATTAAGATCAGACACACATGACACTGTGGATGTGAAAGGGTAAGAGTGTCTTCTGCATTCTGGGCTGTCACAAATCACAGCTTGAAAGTTAAGCTACTATTAGTTTCAGGAATGCAATACCTGTAATACCAATGTATAGTGGATCTTGCATTAATTTCATTTCACAGCCCTAACTATCGGGTTTGCTGTCATATGGAAATGGTCAGTAAGTCCCAGCAGGAATTGGGAGGGAAACAAAGGTTTTCTATTAAAACATTGGCTATTTTCCTGGATAAATGTCACTGGATGCCATTGATTTGACAGAACAAAACTACTATGATATCATAGAGAAACATGAGTTAATAACCTAATTCAGAAAGAAAAGCATTACACTGTTCATAATAGTTGAGCACAGAAAAGTCCAGTTTAATAGCATAAGATACAGTATTCTTTTATTCTAGCAAGTACATCTAGGGCTGTTTGCCCTTAGCTTTATATAAATACAACCCCAATTCCCAAAAAGTTGGGTTGCTGTGTAAAATCTACATAAAAAAATAATGCAATAATTTGCAAGTCTCATAAATCCATACTTTATTCACAATAGAAAATAGAAAACATATCCAATGTTTAACCCCTTCCCTACGGGCCTATTGCGGAATGACCTCCGCAAGATGGCTCAGTTATCCTGACTGGGCATCATATGACATCCAGCAGGATAAGCCATAAGGGGCACGCAGATCGGCGATCGGTGATGCAGGGTGTCGTTCTGACACACCGCATCTCCAATCTTGGTAAAGAAAGAGCCTATGACGTAGGCTCTTTACCACATGATTGTGACCAATCACAGCTGATCACAGCAGTAACCCGGAGGTGCCAGTAATCGGCTTTCCCCAGTTTGTGCTGACAAGACGCAAGCAGAGGAGAGCCAATCGGTGGCTCCCCTGACAGGGAGGGTTCTGTGCTGATAATCAGCGCATTGATTATCAGTGCAGCCCCCATCAGAGGTGCCCATCACAGATGTAAATCAGTGCCTATCAGATGGCAATCAGTGCCCATCAAAAATGCCAATCAGGGCCCATCAGTAATGCCTTTTAGTGCTCATCACAGATGCCAATCAGTGCCCATCAATAATGCCTGTCAGTGCCTCATTATTGCTGCATATCAGTGCGATCTATTAGTGCCCATCAGTGCCACTGATCAGTGCCCATCATTGCAGCCTATCATTGCCCATCAGTGCTGCCTATCAGTGCTGCCTATCAGTGCCGCCTATCAGTGCTGCATATCAGTGCCCATCAGTGCGGCATATCAGTGCCACCTATCTTTGCTGCATATTAGTGCCACCTTATCAGTGCCCATCAGTGCCACCTTACCTGTGCCCCCTCAGCAGTACCCCTCAGTGAAGAAGAAAAAACATTTTTATAACCGAAACAAAGAAATTCTTTTATTTTTCAAACATTTTGGTCTTTTTTAATTTGTTTAGCAAAAAAAAAAAACCCCAATGGTGATTAAATACCACGAAAATAAAGCTCTATTTGTGATATAAAAATGATAAAAATGTAATTTGGGTACAGCGTTGCATGACTGCGCAATTGTCATTCAAGTGTGACATCGCTGAAAGCTGAAAATTGGTTTGGGCAGGAAGAGGGTGAAAGTGCCCTGTATTGAAGTGGGTAAACTGTGAAAAAGTACAATTTTAAGAAAAAAATAGGGTAATTTTGAAACTGATGGCAGCAATAGGTCTCAAAAATGTTTGGGACAGGGCCATGTTTAAAATGGTATAGCATCCCCTCCTCTTCTAACAACACTTTGTAATCGTCTGGGAACTGAGGAGACCAGTTGCTGGAGTTTTGGGAGAGGAATTTAGTCCCGTTCTAGCCTGATTTAGGATTCTAATGGCTCAACAGTCGTGGGTCTTCTTTGTTGTACTTTTTGTTTTAAGATGCGCCAAATGTTTTTAGTTTTTTAGTGAAAGGTCTGGACTTCAGGCAGGCCAATTAAGCACTTGATAGGGCATTATCAGAATACATAGGTGTGAAGCCAACCTCCAGATTTATAGTGTAAGTTGCCTATTTACAGATTTGCATATGTTCGGTTTTCACCATTTGCATTTTATTTTAATGCAACATTGTGCAGTTACAATGTGTAGCAATGCATCACAATGCGCTGCCATGCATAGAGTTGAATGTCTGTCATTTTAGAAATGTTTAAAAAAGAAGAAAATAGGCATTGGTGTAACATTGCAGCACATGTGCACAATGCACACCAGTATGTGCACCAAAACACACATCCAATAATGTAAATAGGCCAGCAGCTACTAACAGGTGGCGGGGTTTTGACTGACAGCAACAGGAGCCAATGGCTTCCAGTGCTCTCAGTCAAACCTATGAGAAAGGGGAGAGTTGAGAAGAGCTTCTGCAGATGTGCACAGCAATGGATAGAGATGGGATCAGGGGAGTATGAGGGGGCAAGGGGGCGCTAGTATGTAAAGGTTTTTTACCTTAACACAGAGAATGTAAAAAAACTTTAACATTTACAACCACTTTAAAAGCTAAGTTCATCTTTCCAGGCAGAATTTTACTTTTGACAATAAATAGAAACGTTTTCCAATGTTTTTTCAGCCCCAAGCCATACCAACTTACGTATCTTTCCTACCTTTCCATGGAAGCTTTGAATCTACACCTCTCAGTTCAAAATTAAAAATGTGTTTTGTGAACCCTGACTTCCTGTCTCATTATGTGACAGTGCAGGAAACTTCATATCCTGTCATGCACTGCCTTACTGCATCACAGAAAAAGACATGTTTTACTTCTGTGGATCATGCCGCTCTCATTAATTGCACAGTGTATGGCCCCCCTTTATACAAGTACATAGGTGGGAGACACTCAGCTGTCAATGTTCTTGTAATCCAGCTCCAGCTCAGGGAGAGCGAGGGTGTAAACACACCAATTTCATTTTCAGGGCTTATTCACAGTGTAGTGGGAGAGTGCAGGTTTGTGGTGTGTTTTTCCTGCAACATGTAGAGGGCAGCCCATTGATTTCAATGGGATGCCCTACACCTGACAAACACAGCAGAGTAACCCAGAATGTTTTGTTGCACATTTTTGCATACTACAAAATGCGCATTTGTAGTTTCAGGGTCATAGGCGTGCGCACAGGGTGTGCCGGGTGTGCCTGGGCACACCCTAATCACCTAGGGCACATTATCGTTATCGCTCTATTTGCCAGTGAGGAGATGGAAAGATCTCCCTCGGACCTGCTCTGCCATAAGAGAAGTGCCACACACTTCTATTTCACTTTGCCAGCAGGGAGGGTAATGTACCGGGGCCATATACATGTAGGCAAACACATGCATGTGTATTTAAACTTTGGGGTGCACACCTATGTTCAGGGTGCCATTACAATTAATGCCACCAAAAACGCAACTAGTTAATTTTAGGTGTATAATGGTGGTCATACACTATACAATCTAATTGTACAATCTCTGTTCAACCTCTCTCCTTTAGATTTACCAAAACTATATAATAGGAGGACACACCTATCTATCCAATTGCTCTGTATCCAATCAGGCAGGCCCTTGATCTACATAGCTTTACATTCTTCCAGAGACACATTTCTCCAGTTTCCAATACTACAGGTCTGCTCCACATAGGCCGTTATGTGATCATTCAGCTCCTGCACACTCTGCCAAATGAATGATCTATGCAAGATGAAGGTAATATACAAAACATTCGATCAGTAGAGGAAGACACTGGCTATGTATATTGGGAAAACTGTGTTCACCAACAATGTCTGCATTGGAAAAGCATGAAACTGCAGAGATGGGTGGGGGTAATCTCCTTGAAGAGTAGGGCAGGTGCAGGGGGTGTTAGACCTCTTGTACACTTGACATTTTTCTAACTCTCCTAGACTCCTTTCCTCCTGGCAGCAGCGTTTCAGCAGAAAAAACTTTTGATACTTGTAAACATGTTTAACATGGTTAGGTGCATTTAGATGCGTCAAGCTTTTGGGTATTTATTCATTTTATTTGCCGGAATAATCATTTATTCTCGCTATTGTAATGAATTAATGTTCAAGTGCTAAATGCTTGAGGGTCCTCGCACAGGCTGTCAAGGTACAGGGGGTGGGATGCAGTTGACCAGTGAGGGTGCTGGCTGAGGAAAGGTCTGTCCAGGACTCAAAGCATGCTGCAAAATTAAAAAGAGATAACCCGGCAGATCTCCATAATTAACCTCTTACCTTTAGCACCTCCCTGCCCTTTAAGAAGTTTATGACTCCCGGAGGTGGGGCATGGCTTAAGATCACATGACCACCATGATTGATGGTCAGGTGGTCCAAAAACGTTCAGTTTGGAGACGGTAACTGTGCTGTAAAGGCAGCAATTCACACAAATATGCAGCCCCTCAGCGCTAAGGACCAGGTGCCAGGAGGCTGCATATTTGAGTACGGCCAACCCCAAGGGGTTAAGCCCCAGGGGTGGGGCAAAACATGTTGAAGACATGGTCTGGATGAATCACTTGGGCCAGGTGAGTATGCGGTGGTTGGGTTACCTCTTCTTATTTTTGCTGCATGCTAAATGTGCTTAGCGCCTATGCACATTTCAACACATTTACACACATTTAGGAGCATCAAGAAATTTTTCTGCCACAACTTTGCTGTTTCTGTACACACTGGCTGTGGGTTTTTTCTACCTCTAGACTCTTCCAAATACCTATGTGTGCATTGACACATAACATGCATAGGCATTTAAAAGCAGGAGAAAAAAAAGACACCAAATGCCCCAAAAGGCAGCAAAAAAATGTCCAGTGTGCATGAGGCCCTAATGAGGTCAGCTGCTGAACTATTTTCTTAGTTCACTAGCAGTTTTCATGTCCCAAATACAAGGACATAATGGGGGAGGTTTTCTAAAGGAGACACTGGGGGCTAAGGTAAGGCCTTCTCTATAAGATAGAGAAAGCTTCTTTTTTTTTTTTTTTTTGCAACAAATGTACAATAATGGTGTAAGCTGGGAAGCTGGATGTTAGAAAAAAGGGTGAATTTAGCATTTTAAATATAAACGTACTTGTAAACAAAGTACATTTATCCTTTATCTCTAGGCTCCTTGACAAAAATGAAGCCACCCTCTCCTTCTACAGATCTGAAGTCACATTAATACCATGGCCATGTCCTCTTCAGTCCCCTATCCCCTGGGTCTCCCAGTACCAAGGAGAAATCTCTTCAATGGGGACACACACACGGAAGAAAAAAAAAATTCTTAGCACAGTAGGGAAGGCTTAGAAGACCCATCATGTTTTTTCCCCTGTCTGTGCCCCATATCCACCAGAACAGGAAAAAAGGGTGATGGGTATGCAGACAACAGAGAACACCTATCAAAAACTAACTAAAAAAAAAGCCAGACTATCCCACTTTAATGAGCACAGAACAGAGGGATGCTAAAATTTATTTAGGAGAGAGAAGGGGTTCACAGAATGTCCTACTGAGGTATCAACCAGCAAAGGCATGTGCAACTTATAGCATAATGCAACACATTTTTGCTATTTTTTTCTAGATAAGCAAACACTTAACTATAACAATTACACAGCCATTAATAGACTGCCTCCATTACAGTCCAATAGACAGGCATTTTTTTCTATTAATGGAATTCAATATAACACAGTCATGAGTACAGGCAAAGGGCAATGACCCATAGCAAGCCATTTTCAGTTACCTAGCTCTGATTAGAACACTGATTTCAGATTAGATGGTCTGGGTTACTGCTATGCATTGCCCTTTGCTTTACTAAACAGTTTAAAAGCTTACCAAACTACATAATACTTTTCTATGAATAAGTGCCAATTTATGATGTAAATCAATGAGAAATCTGATATTTTACATTGAATCATTGCTGCATTACAAGTTATAAACATTTACTGGGGTCTAGCAAAGCATTCTGTATGGTGCAACAACATGACTGTCAACATTGCCACACTAACACCATAGTTTCCCCATAGAGTTGTACCTTGTAAGCTATGAAGTCTCCTCTCTTGCTTCGTAAATAATTTGACAGATTTCCATACTTGCAATATTCCACAACGATCATAAGAGGCCCTATAGAAGAGACACTAATCAGCAATTGCAGGAAAAGAAAATAGAACATTTAATGACACGTATTAGCAGGCATGAACTGAGGGGACATTTTAAAAAGGGGTAGTCCACCAACAGGATTAGTAGAAAAATTAATGTAATGTTCTGAAATAGCACATATTTAGGCCTGATGTTCTAAAAAGAGGCTTTTAAGGGGCTTTACTACTCCACTACCTAAACCTAAAGAAAAAGGTTTGGTTAAAGTTGTGCTATAAAGATATTTTAAAAAACTGGAAAAGGTAAATCTAAAAAACACAGGGCAGAGTTTGTACATATAAATATATATATATATATATATATATATATATATATATATATATATATATATATATATATATATTTTAGCTGATGTCTTAAGAAAATAAATTTCTGGGGTAAAAATGCATATGGATCTATTTATTTAATCAAAACCCCACTCCCATTTATGTCTTAAAACCCAAAGCATTCACACTCTTGACCTGATCCTTATTTCACATGCTAGCACATAAACACCATAGAAAAAAACCCCAAAAAACAATTGGTCCCCAGTGCTGCTTCTACCTTTCCCAGTCTGAGCTCTATTGGGGAGGGACTGCAAGAGGCAGATACAAAGCTGAATTTAGCTACTTACACTGCTTGCACAAAGAAATATATTTCATGATGTACTAATGAATAT
The DNA here is from genome assembly GCF_965119305.1 of Pelophylax lessonae. Classification (NCBI taxonomy): domain Eukaryota; kingdom Metazoa; phylum Chordata; class Amphibia; order Anura; family Ranidae; genus Pelophylax; species Pelophylax lessonae. The sequence goes on along the minus strand of NC_138774.1, from coordinate 171,084,450 downwards.
GGAGCTACATTAATTGTTTTTATATCTGCCTGGATGTCAGCTTTAATCTCTATGCTACAGAGAGATGAGATGCAACCACTTGTTGGCATGTACCTCATTTGCAGCACACAGAAAAACATAATGTTGCTAATGGGTTGATTGTCAACAAGTGGTTAAATCTCTCTCAATAGCAAGAGAATAAAATCACCTGGGCAACTCTAGCTATTATTAATGTCAGCTGTATGCTATCAAATTTATAACGAGCAACTGATATTCTAGAATTATAACCTAATGTGCAGTTAAAGCAATCCTGTTGCTATCTTAACATATTCAGTGACAGTCACCCAATAAAAGAATAGGCTGAATGATAACATTTTAAGCTGGTAAAAAGAGAAATCTTTGCTTGCTTCTGTAACTTCCAGTGGCATGGCTATCTAATGCAGTGGTTCTCAAATCCGGTCCTCGGGACCCACTAACAGGCCAGATTTTTTAAGTATTACCTTGGGGGATGCAGACTAGAATACTGCAATCACTGAGAAGCAAATGATATCACCTGTGATGTAATTTAGTTATCTTGCAAACCTGGCCTGTTGGTGGGTCCCGAGGACCGGATTTGAGAACCACTGATCTAATGCCCTGTATCAGATTATCTGAAGACTTTTGTCTTCAGATTTACCTTTTCTATGTAGTGCAAGGGCCTGCCGGATTGCATACAAATTGAAAGTGTTTAGGTTTGACCTCATATTATATGGTTTTGGTAAGTCTGCAGACAAAAGTCTTCAGATAATCTGATAGTGTGTACAGGGCATAACACGTCTGGGTGTGTCAGATATTGTGTCCCCTGCTGGATGCCGTGGTTCCTTCTGCTCACCCCTTTCGTCACTACTGTTGTTCCGTAGTGATGTAGGGGTCGGCTACACATTCTCTTTAGTTACACTTCAAAACATTCTCTGCTGACCTAAAACCTCACTTGCAACAACAAAGTCTTTATAAAAAAAATTAAAAGATATACAGCTGTATACATATACAATGACATTGTTCAGCCAAAAACCGACCAATTCTGTTGTTAAACATTGTCAGAAACAATATTCTGTTCAATTCTGAATAATTCTGGCATTAAATATGTAATTACTAAGATGAACTAACTAACTGACAAGCATTCCATTCTTGCAATAGCATTTTATTTTATATACAATAACCATCTTAATTGCTTTAGTCACTTTGTCATTTGGCTGAAAGCTTATGGGCCATACACACTATACAATTGTCTTTGGATTTTTTCCTTTAAGGCCCGTACACACAATAAGAAAATCTGAAGGGAAATTTCGTCCAACGACCGATCTGCCGATTTTTGGATTGTTAGTTTGGTGCTTTGGACAGCCGACTCTGACTTTTCGGGCCGACAAAATCCTGATGTGCAGGCTATAAAATTTTTTGTCGTCCGTCAAAACAACGTCCGATTTTCGTCTTATTAGTACAGATTTCGACAGAAAAAAATCTTAAGAGCAAGACTAGGCATGCTCAGAGACAAAAGAACACATACAAAGCAATCCAACACATGACATCACTTCTGAAGTAGAATTCTGTCGTACGGGAAAATTCGTATGAAAATAACCTCTTAACTTTCCACATCAGACTAGCATGCCACAAAAAACGGACGACAGATCGTTCGATAATCTGATCGTGTGTACGGGGCTTTAGGGTCCTTTCACACGAACGATCCGATCAGATCCGCCTGTCAGTTTTTTTAGGCAGATCTGATCGGATCCTCCATGCATCCCTATGGGGCAGCGGATGTCAGCGGAGACATGTCCGCTGCCATCCGCATCAGATCCTGTCCGTGAAATCCGGACGGATGGAAACCCTATTTTCCATCTGTCCAGGGGATTGGATGGGATCGGATGAGAGCGAACAAGCGGTCCACTCTCATCCAATTTCCCATAGAAAGCAGCGGGGCTCTGACACCTGTGCACACAGTACGCACACAGTGTGGAGAGGGAGCTGTCATTCGCCTGCTCAGCGGGGATCGGCGGATCAATCCCCGCTGAGCAGAGAACGGTCTGCAACGGAATGGGGACCGCGTGAAAGAAGCCTTATGCCTCGTACACACGCAACGATTATTGGCCGTGAATTTTCGGCCAACGTCCGATCGGCCATTTTTCGGCTTGTTAGTATGATGATTCCGACTACCGACTCCGACTTTTTGGCCAAAAAAAATCTGGTGTGCAGGCTATAAAATTTTTGTTGGCCATCAACACAACGGCCGATTTTCCGTCAGTCAGTACAGATTTCGGCAGACAAAAATCTGATGAGCAAGACTGAGCATGCTCAGAGAAGAAAAAACACACGGAAAGTAAACCATCACATGACATCACTTCTGAAGTAGATTTTTGTTGGCCAAGAAAATTCTTGTGCAGTCTAGGCACATTCCAACCAACAAAACACCACTCTGGACAAAAGTCGGACGATCGGTCGGCCGATAATCGTTCCGTGTGTACGAGGCATTAGATTTACCAAAACCATATAATATGAGGTCAAACCTAAACACTTTCAATTTGTATGCAATCTGGCAGGCCCTTGCACTACATAGTAAAGGTAAATCTAAAGGAAATCGAACAACAAAAGTTGTATAGTGTGTATCCAGCTTTACATTGCTTTCTGATCACATTTTCTCTTTAACAAAACAGATTTATCCCATGTAGAATTGACAACTATCATAGAAAAATATTCTGCTAATTTCCTTTAATTCATTAGGCAAAAAATAAATATACAGTATCTTTATATCTTTCACCACAGACTGAAGTTTCAATAAGAATGTGTGCAATGTGCGTGCAGTATACAGACTTCTCTTTGATACATATAAGGGTTTGCTTAGTTTTGCATAACCCCAGACCATTCATTTACTTAAGAATTCAGTAATTAGGCTGGAGTTAATGCAAATGCATTTAAGTTATTTGTTTGGAATTATAATTGTCAGCTCCTCATGTACAGAAGGTCTTTGGTTTCTTAGATGAATGTTGTGTCACAAGAACAGTGGTTGGCAGCAGAAGGATCCTCTAGAGGATTGTGGATTAATGGTGGCCATATAGATTCTTACCTCCAGGCTTGGTGCAAGCTCCCAGTAAATTAACAACATTCAAATGATGCCCAATATGGATAAGGATCTTCAGCTCGGACATTAAAGCCTTGCATTCGTTGTTTGTTGCACACTCTGTTTAAGATAAACAGGACACAGTCATCTCTGCACAAAGGGATATTTTTACAAGGCTCAGAAAATCCTGTTTAGGTTAAGGGGGCGACATCAAGAGACAAAAGGAAAACAACCACAGCCCCTGTGAGGAATCTCAAACGAAAGACGTGCTCACAAGTCATCCTTTTCCTGACTTATTTAATTGTAGTGTACAACAAATAAGATTTAGGCAAGGCACAAATGGGCCATATGGTGTCTGACGGATAGAACAAAAAAGCCTCATTACTTATTACTATTATCTGCATCATAACCATATTGTCAGAGCCCTGGAATTCAGATTAGTTTTCCCAATTGCTAAAAAGGACATCTAGATATTGAAGTCAACTCTTTTCTCCTGCACGTATTATAGAAGGACCTGGCAGAAAACAATCGATTAAAGTATAACTAAAAGCAAAACTCTTTTTTTTTAAATTTTGGATAGAGTGAAGAGGGATTAGAACCCCTGTCAGTTTTTTTTTTTTTTTGCTGTCTGTGCCCCTGTTAGGGAAAATAATTTTTTTCCCCTCCATAACAAACTGTCACTAGCCTGTTGTTAAGGAGTGAGTGTCCGCCTCGTCTTTAACAACCAATGAGTCATTAGCTGTCGTTGGCCAGGGCCATGCTAGGCCGAGGACGCCATAAAGGTTATTTAACCAATTAAAGACAAGGGCAATTTCTAACACTTGTTATCTACAAGTTAAAATCAGTATTTTTTGCTAGAAAATTACTTAGAACTCCCAAATATACCGTAATTTTTTTTTATCAGCAGAGACCCTAGAGCGAGTTCGGAGGGACGGGCACTTTACATTTTTTTCATTTTTTTTTCTTATTTATTTTACCTTCTATTTTTTTCTTTTTACACTGTCCCTTAAAAATGTGTTTTTTTAGCACTTTTATTCCTATTACAAGGAGTGTAAACATCCTTTGTAATAGAAATAAGCAGGACAGGTCCTCTTTAATATCAGATCTGGGGTTAAAAAGACCTCAGATCTCACATCTACACTAAAAATAAAAAAAAAAAGTAATTTGTTTCAGCAAGAATAAAAATGGCCCCTTTAAGGCTGTTGGGAAGAAGCGACATATGATGTCGCTCCAGTCCTCCAAGGCCATAGTGTAGAGTGGGGGCCATCTTGCCCTCACTCAACTTCCTGCCTGGGACATGGACAGATTGGATCGTTTTCCCCACTACCAACGGCTCCAGTAAGGGAAAATGACCAGGAAGCGGCGGGGGGCCACCTCTCCCGCCGCCCATAAAAGTGATCCTGCAAATCCTCCACTGGGACCACTTTTTTGTGAAAGAGGACTGCCGGCCCTGTAAGAAAATACCAGGGTTATGGCAACTATCGGTATTTACCATCTAAGTACCGACGTAAAACTTCGGCTGGCAGTACAAAAGTGGTTAAGAACTGTCAGACAGCAGAGCTAGACAGGTTTTTTTTATTTTTTGGGGTCATCTGGGGCAGTGGACATGGTTGATGATGGATTTACTTGGGGATACTGTCATTTTTTACACTACACCTTTTCTTTTTGTTAAAGGCCCTCCAGATTTTGATAAGCCCCCCCTCCAGAAGACCCCCATAACAACCAGCCAGGGTTGTGGGGAAGAGGCTCTTGTCCCCCGCCCCCCTACCCCAAAGCACCCCCCCCATGTTGAGGGCCTGTGGCCAGGTATGGTTCAGGAGGAGGGGGTCGCTCGCTCACCCCCCCTTTCCAGGCCTGCCAGGCTGCATGCTCAGATAAGAGTCTGGTATGGATTTTGGAGGGGGACCCCATGTGATTTTTCATTACATTTTGGCAATGGGTTCTCCTCAAAACCCAAGGGTCTATACAGGTTTACTTTAAAACAAGACTACATTGAACCTGGTCACCAACCATGGGCCTTACTAGGCTTAAAGTATAACTAAAGGCAAAATGTTTTTTAGTTTTAGATAGAGGGAAGATATTAGAAAACTTTCTAGTTTTTATTACTGTCTGTGTTCCTGTTAGGGGGATTCACCCTCTCTATTTGTCCTGTTTATCATTATCATTTAAAGTGAAAGTAAAAGAAAATCCAAATTTTTAGGTTGTCCCCAGAAAAGTAATAGAAGGGAAATCTTCCAAGGGGGACACTAGTTCTAGTGACCTGGGGGTCCACAAGAGATTCCCTTAATTTGCAGAGATTTCCTCTCACTTCCTGTTTTAGCTATGGTACAGGAAGTGAAGGTAATTTTCCCCAATGGGACACAGATGGCAAAAATAAACCTTACAGGGGTTATAACCCTCCTTTACTCTATCCATAATAAAATAAATATTGTCTATAGTTATAGTGGGAAGCATAACTGCAGAGGTGTGTACATGTGAAAGTGAATATGTTGCACTGCTCTACATAGGCAAAGCAGAGGTTCACTTTAAAGCACATTTTCCACCCAATGAAGTCTTCACACCACAACTGCAGAGCCAAAATACCATCTCGTGGACAGTACTGTTTCAGCCTACTTATTGTGAATAACCAGCAGACCCTTGCTAATGAGAAACGATAGGCTAGAGATAGTACTGTCCATGGATCAGTGTTGCACTTCAGTAGAGCCAATTATATACTTAAAAGAAAACGTATTGAATGATGTATTCTTTTAAATGCCTACCATGTTTTGCGCACATTTCTAAAGGAACACGGACTGACATCTTCCTACTTGTACTTTGCATTCCAGGGGTGACTAACTAAAATAATAATGACTCAGTCCATAAAATAAATGTTTCCTCCAAAACCATTCAGGTAAATGGGATATCCTATAAATCTTCTTCACACGATTGGATATTTGAAGTCAAAACATATTCTACACTAATTAAAAATATTATTTTGGTCAAACACCAAATTTGCACATTACCCAAAAAATAATTAGTTGTGCTTAGTAGCACAAAGAACATGAAGAGAAACAGAGAAACCCAAATAGAAATGCCATGGAAAACCCCAAGTAGTAGATACCTTTAAGCATCTTAACAGCAACAGTTTTGCATGTTGAACATTTATCAATGCCAAAAGCAGAGGCTTCCACCACCTTCCCGAAAGCACCATGGCCCAGAGTTTTACCTGCAGTTTAAAGTCAACAGTGAGCCACAGCATAGACAAAAAACACATAGGTACATGCAAAGAAAGTCATGCAAAGGCATCTAGGAGCAGATTTATGAAACCTGGTGCAGTATAGGAGCTTTTGCTAGTAGCAACCTATACAGTTTATTTATTTATTTATTTATTTTTCAAACAACCTCTCCAGTTGCCAGTGGTGGTCAAGTTGTCTTTCATAAATCAGCTCTGAATGCAGAAAGGGGAGTTCACAAGAAAGGAAAACAAACTAACGGAGTTTAATTAAAAAATACTTTTAACACGAGAATATGTACAGTTAGCAGAGCTTACCGAAACACAGCAAATACTGCAATTTAAATATTAAACTTGATTTAACTTGTTTGTAGGAAATACCACATCATACACAACAGTATATACAAAAGTAATTACAACTGAAAAGGACTTGATGCTATTGACAACTCCTGTGTTTACAATGAAGGATGTTGTAGGCTAGTATTACCAAACCCCTTTAGCCAGGACATAATTTACAGTTTCCCTTACAGAAAAAAGAAACTGTTCCAGTAATATCCTATTTCATAACAAATACAGCAGTATGTTCATAAGTGTTCTACCTAAAGATTAACTCAGTTTTCCTTAAGGTGGTTGTAAATCTGAAATTTGAAAATTTAATTAAAGGCCATGCAGCGCCAAGGGAAAGCATAGCGGACAAGAGACCTGAAGATTTTCTTTAGAAAAAAGGTATTGTAAACTGTTTATTACACCCTGCTTTAGGCCTTGTGCACACTGGATGGTTTTACAGCTGCTGTTTCTGGCTTCAATAGTTTTTTCTGCAGCCAGTAAACCCCCCACCATGTTATCCTATGTGTCCATGCACCCATAGGCTTTTATCAGCCTTTTTTGGAAGGGGCGTTTCCTAGTTAGAAAAAAACCCAGAACTAGTGGGTTTGAAGAGGAGTTTTTCAGCTGTAAAAACGCAGCTATTCGGTGTTTATGAGGGTTTTTGAGCCATAAGCTTTTGTGGGGGTATAGTTTTGCTAAAAAACATTAAAAACATTTTTAACGTGGCATTCTACAGCTAAAGCTACTGCCGATTTTATAACGTCCAGTGTGCATGAGGCCTTATACCATTTTTTCCAGCCCTGTATACTTTGTAATGCAATATTACTTTTATTACTTTAAGGCTGGGTTCACACGAGAGCATTTTCCCCGCATCCAATTCGCATGACAGGAGATTGTGACCGGCTCTCAATGGAGCCGGTTCACACATTCCCGGAGCAGCTGCACAGCGAATTGCACAGAGGTCCTGTGCATCTTTGGCTCTGTTTCAGGTCCGAATCCAGCCAAAAATTTGGGCCTGATTTGTCCCTGAAATGGAGAACAGGGACACACCGAACCCCTGCTGTCAGCCACATCCATCTGCAGTGTGAACCCAGCCTAAAGAAGTTTTAAATCCAGGAACAAAAAATTGATATCTTGCAGCTTACCAGTTTTTAGATATATGGCTGCACATTAGTTGTGTATTTTTAGGCTTTTTTTGCCTTTATTTTTACCTGATGTTCCTGACAATAAGTCTGTTATATTTAAACGTTCTATAACAGACCAAGTTGTTCAGCGAAAGAGGCAGTTGGAGGTTTGAGACAAACCATTTAACACTGATGGGGTGCTTACAATACTTAGCTTTAATTAATTTATGTAAAACCTTTATCCCAAATGGAAAAAAAAAAAAAACAGTTGCTGTAACTGCTTAAAAAGTGTTAGTTGAAGTCCATCTAAATCTGCTACCCTCTCCCCAGATTAACAATGCTGCTGTCCAAGGGTGGTTCCATTGCTGCTCCATCCAGAATAGAGACAAGCAAAGACAAGGAATTACACTATATTGTCAAAGGTATTGAGACGCCTGCCATTACATGCGCATGAACTTTAATGGTATCTCAGTCTTAGTCCATAGGGTTCAATATTGAGTTGACCTACCCTTTGCAACTATAACAGCTTCAACTCTTCTGGGAAGGCCCCGTGTGTGAAAGGGGCCTCAGAGTAAGTAACACACACAGGTTTTTTTTTTGTCAAATCTTAATTGAACAAGCTGAAGTTAGAATCTGATTGGCTGCCATGCACAGCTGCACTAGATTTTGCACTCTACTGCTTTAGTAAATCTACCTCTCACTGTCTTCCAACTACTGAAAGTGTATCAGATAATAAAGACTAGTAAATAAATGAAATCTATACAGTTGTAGGACATTGTCATTTCATATTGCTATGAACATCCTGAAGCTGGGATACACTGTAAGACATCAGGCACAGTGAGATGGACAGATTTCAGATGACCCTTGGCCCCACACTAAAGCATTAAGCTCAATGTAAGTAAATATAAGTATGAGAGCAAACAGAAATGTTTAATAAGTAAACCTTTTATGCCCATGATAGTTCTGGAGTGGATATTATGTATGTACTGTAGACTATATGAAGATACTAGTCTTTTTATAAATAGGGGACTGGTTAACAGAAATCCTTCATTCTTTCTTTGTGCATGTGTGTTGTTTTTTCTGCATTCCTGACAATGTAGCAGAGCAGGTGTGGCATTAAATAGAAGTTTATGTGAGTTATTACTTTTTAGCTTTGTGTTCTCTGCTATGTGACTGCAAATCAAAATCCACTAAGACTGCATTCTGGGTAAGGAAACTTGGTCAACATTTATGTGTTGGTATGTAGATTAGAAAGATCAATTTCAGTTACTCAGGGGTGAAAGAATGTAGAGGTCATGATGGAATTTACAGTGATGAGTTCATTACTCCCTAGTGATGGAAACCAAAGTTTGGCAAACAGAGATAAGAACAAGCCCACCATGTGATGACAGCTTACAGAGAGATTAACATATACCATAAGACAAGCACATAGGGCATGTATGTAAATAAATGTATAAGAAGTTACTATAAGGTGAATTTGTTTAACCTTTCCTCCAGAGGAGATCCTAAGAATAACAGTTTATAATGCCATACTGTAATAATGGAGAACAAGCAATCATGTTCCTGTTCTAGTACTCTAACTGAATATGATATACATTTGCAAGTATAACCATCCTTCATGACTATTACTAAGCTCAGGGGAGATTGATATTTGAGATGGTGTTACAAGTATGTAAGTCCCTGTAAGTCAAGTACCTTAGTGACTATGATTTTATCTCAAAAGCCCAAACAACACATAATTAGAACTAGAGAAAATATTCACATCTAACATACTCACTGAACACTATAATCACAAAAAGAGAGAGCATACCAGCCTTGTGCAACACCTTGGTCACCTTTGAAATCCAATTTTAATTAGAAGTGTTAGAAAACAGGCATGTAATGATTCATCATATATCCCATAGACAGGACCTTCCCACATCAGTGTTTCTCAACCTTTTTTCGCTCAAGGCACCCTTTAAAATTTAACACAGTCTTGAAGTACCCCATTCTAAAATGCAAAGAGCTAAACAAAAATATTTACAGAATGCAGCAACATCCACACATGTAGAACACCCAACAGTAGAGGTGATTTATTCTCACGAAGCTAAAAACATTTTAAACACTGGTATGGATTAATATTCCAGTGTTCCTCTTCTCCCTCACTTAGCTAAAGTGACCCCAGTGCTGATGGAAAGGGGCTGGAGAAGGGCAAACAAGGATGCAGGGCCCTGATGTTCTCCATATCAAGCAAATACATTATTGATTGTTAGGGTGAGAGCAGTTTGTCCTCACAGTGCCCAGGGTTGTAATGCTGTACAATAAAAACTGTGGATTGTGTAACAAAAGGTAGTATTCCTCGACTACCTGGCTTGTTGACACTTGTTGGACACTTTGGAGCAATTTTTAGGCATTTTGCCAAGGCACCCCTGTAAAACCCCAAAGGCACCACAAGGTCCTTGAGCACCCTGGTTGAAAAAGACTGGTTTAGATGATCAATTGAAGGACCCTTTCAGCAATCTTCTATTTAAACAAGTTATGCATTTCAAGGAACAAGTCTTCTTGCTTAGAGTTGCAGAGGAAGAGGGTTTGTCCCCCGAGATCCTATCCACGGGGTATGATGGATGGTTACATGCCTGTAATTGTACCCCTTCTGTGAGTATTTTATTGAATTTTATTCATAAAGGTTTTGCTTGAGGCCGGTACTTTCCCCCTGTTGGTAATTATAGTGTTGATTGAAGATTTCCCCAATCTGAAAGACGCTGCAAAGCCATGAATGATTTCTTTACATTATTGGAACTAGTTGGTGTATAAGAAGAGTTTCCAGTTAAAGGTTTGACCTTTATTCTTTAGCACTTTAGCGCTGGAAGAGAGTTTATTTAATATCCTCCTTGGTTTAATTGTGGTTGTGGACTTAATAAGAGTGGTTCTAAGCAACAGGTAAAAAGATTAAGTAACCACTAATGATAACCTCAAACTGATTTTTCTGAACTTTAGTGCTGAAAGCCATTATCATTGAACTATTATCTATTAACTATTATTAACCATATATTAATATATTTAACCATTCTTAAAACGTATCCAAATCCAAGAAAAAAAAATTGAGAGTATTTCAGATTACTTGTACTTAGATGTGAATATGCTTTCTTTTTCTCCTTTATTTTAACCTGTTAATCCTGCCATTAACACACCTTCTGCTGTAGAGTGACAACTGAACTGAGCAGCATTGTCACAATAGTAAGGGAGTGTGTGAAGACTACATAACACCTAACTCTCTGCTCAACAACAGGGGGTGGGGTGTAGCCCATAGCAGGGATCATTGTGAACTGATAGGAGTCCAGAGACAGATGAAAAGCTATTTTTTGTCAAACAGGTATAATAATTTGCTTTCAGTGGTATGTTTACCAGATCAAAACGGAGCAAATACGAGACATTTATTGTTAGAGTTTACATACACTCCACCCTTAATCAGAGCTAACTTGTACTGAGATTACAGTTTGTACATAGATTGTACAGAGCTTCTGAGTGGACCTGCAGCATCCTGTCACATGTCTCTCTGCTGTGGAACTCCTGTCCTTAAGAAATAAAAAAGCTTAAAATAAGGGGACTTTATTGACTATTTTTCATGACTAATCATAAAAATAAAGAATACAAAAATAAATAATGACAGCCAGCTGCACACAATGAATATGAAAAGTCAGCAGGTAGGCTGAGACCCATGAAAGAGTCTAACTGTAACATTCTGACATTTGACCAGAGTGTTTCTTTCATTTCTCCAAAGAATTTAAGGGCGTGAAAGCAGCAGCAATGCTGTAGTATGCAGATATACAGATATGCAGTTATGCTGAAAAATTCCAGCATTATTTTATAGTTACAATCAACCATTAAGCAATTGAAAAGCAAAATCTGTAATTTCAGTCTTTCTCTGTAAAGAATCACCTTATGCATCAGGAGACATAACGCACAGCAAAACATTATCATATAGGTAACAGGTGTCAATAAAACAGGCAAGAGGGAAAATGTGAATGCTTTGATAAACTTTCAACAGAATGTTTGACTAAGTGTCGAAATCCAGATTTCCAATGCACAGAGATGGATACCAGATTTGCTGGTGTGTGGCAGAGGCTAATCAATGGGTGACAGAACAGTGTTGTATCTCAACTAGAAGACAAATGGGCTGCGCCAATGTTGATGTGTATAAAGAATGAAAGAAATATTACAGGTAATCATGTAAAATTCATAGTCCAGTTAAAAGTCCATGATACAGATAGCTAATCCAAACACCCATGGGGTAATTTGAAAAGATGTTAACCACCACACCACGTGAGTAAAAGTGGGACTCTTACCAGACAATATTGACCCTCTAGACATAGAAAGGTCAATAATAGCAGACAACTCCTTAATAACCAGATACCAGGATTAACCATACAGGATCCAATGCATGAACTCGCATAGATGTTGTTCCAAAACACTTGTGTCTAGAAGTATTTTGTCGAGCCACCTCAGATTGAAATAAACTAGTATGGTATAGTATGTTCAATCAAGATAGTTCTATTAAAAGTATTGCACTTACATAATACAAGAAGAAACCGGCATAGATAACATCCAAAGTTTTAATAACCGCAGTATAGTAGCGTGCTCATGTCGTCCGTCCTGACCCGCCGTACGCGTTTCGTCATTAAATTGACATCATCAGAGGCCTCAACTAACCTAACTAGTATCTCAACTAACCTATAGTGATAAATACCATATGTATAATATGCCGTTTTGCTACCAATGACAAGTACTATATGTTCCTTTTGTTTTGCTTTCAGGAATAAACTCCATCCCCATGCAAAAGCCCAAAAAAGTGGTGTCTGAATATTTTACTAAATTGTGAAGAAAATGGTACTTATATATGAACTGTTTAACTTTACTGATCCAGCACAATAAACTTAATCTGGAATATCCACCTTGACTGTTTTCCACCAGCTGTAGGTCTGGGCTCAACTGGACTAGATTTTATTTTCCCATTTTGGTAGAAGGGGAATCTAACAGTAGAACAGGAAATGCTCAATGATTATTAAGGTTCAACCATTATTGCTGCCACCTTTAACTTTGCTGTATTATAGCCCCTTATTGAGAAAGGAAGGACAAGGATGACAACCCTTTAGCTTTATAAACAAGTCAACATTGGTACCTCTCATTTTCCATACTGAAACAGTCCTTTAAAAAAATCTGCCTATCCAAATCAGATAGTTTAGTTATACATGAACACTGCTGGGTCGAATAACTTACTGCAATGTTATAGCTCTTGATAACATCTCCCAGGCTTACTTATTCATACCATTATCACTTTTCATATATCAAAATCGAATAGCCACAGTGAGAGTCCCATCTGATAACTGGGTTGGGTGAATCAGGAGTTCAGGTGCAGAGACCCAATTTCTGGAGTCATCATGTAATAATGAAACCTGTGCATTATTCAGCCTTTCCAGGATCCACCAAAAAGTTAACTATCTGCTTTATGTGAACTGACACTTGAAATGAAAATCCAAAAGAATGTGTTAAAAATTGGCATATAACAAACTATCAGGTTTCCTAATGAAAGATAGTGAAATACATTCAGAGAACACAATAACACAGACTGCACATACCTAGACTAAGCCTGTCACGAGGAAATTCCCACTTGCTGCTGTCATAAGGAAGCCTTTCACATTGCTCATTTAATGGCATTTCATCTGGATCCATTATGATGGACAGGTAGCCTGTTTTTATTTCAGATGCATGTGGCTGCAAACAAGAAAAACTAATTAAAAACTGCTCATACAATGCAATGAACTTTCCTTGTGAATAAAATTAGGCAATATATATATATATATATATATATATATACTGTATATATATATATATATATATATATATATATATATATATATATATATATACTTTTTATCATAACACATTGGAAAGGTAGTTCCACAACAAATATAGACAATCACCAGAGACAGTATAGAACCTGATTTGCTACAATATCATTAAAATAAGCATGATGACTCGAAGTCAAGTATATGTTGTGTGTACGCACGCGTGTGTGTGCATGTGCGCGTGTGCGCGCCCGCGCGTGTATGTATATGCAGGCACGTGTATGTATTTGCGCATTTGTGTTTTGCTAATGTATGTACTATTTGTAATTCTTTACAGCCAGTCTTCTGATTTACAAACATTTTCCATTCTTACAGCTAGGCAGGTGACACAACTATTTCCCAATTAAAGCACCACCCCAGGCATCAAAAAAATACCCCAAAATACCCTTACAATGGTGCCATTAAATGCTCGCAATTTTTTTTCAGCCGGTTGGAAAAGATTTCTCCATCCACACAAACAATGATGGAGAAATACTCTCTTCCGGGACATTGGACAATTTTCCAAGAAGTCAAATAAACAATCGACTTCTGCCTAGCAGGGGAGTCCACAAACTGACTGAAATTGACTAACCAAATTTCAATCAAAGTATGGCAAGCTTTAGTCAAGGGGTAGAGGAATAAGCTGCAATACTTATCTTATTTCTAACTCCAATAGACTTCCTCCATACTGTGCTACCAGTCCCCTGAAGCTGCTTCTCTTTGGCGATCTGACCAGTGGTCACATTCTGTTTGTGAGGTCATCACAAACAATATAAGACCAAAGGTCCTGCGTTGTTTTTGGGGACAGTGAGGGCTCATGCAAAACCAAGAGCATCAGAGAGAATAGGTCAGCACCTAAAGTATGCCAGAGCGAGGAACAAAGTAAGTATTACATCTTTTTCCTCTACCCCTAGACTTGGCAAGCTCTTAACCCTTGCAGTGCTGAAAGGGTAATTTTTTTTATTCTGGGAATTCGGCTTTAAGCAATCTTGTTGCGGAACCTCAGCAATATTACCTCTGTCCATTAAGCAGGTAGCTGACCCAAGAAGCAGTAATTCTAAGCTAGAAAGCAGCAAAGTGACTCCACTGACAGGCAAAGGTGTGTACATCACAAGAATGGCTGGCCAAAATAAAAAAGAAATCCTTGCCAGGTACAACAGTAAGAAGTATGTGTGTCACCAATGCTAATTTCTCTTTGCTATGAGTTCTACTTAATTTAATTCCCTTTTACTAGCTATATGCATATTGCAAAATCTGATGATGTAGACTATCCTGAAGACGGGACACTGTCCTAAAAAAATGCTATATTCCTTTTACCAGTGCAGCATTCCACCAGTTGGCATCTGCACGGAAATCTGCTGCCAAAGCCCTGACAATTTTAAATAACTACATGAAAATTAGATTTTACATGGTATAACTTAATTATTGTGATTGTTGTGGAGATAGGAGCATAGAATTTAATTTAGATTACAGTAAATCAGAACTATTGTGGCTCAGCAGAAAATGCCACTGTTTATTAGTGAATATTCCTTTGGACTTTCATCAAATCAACAAATGCATGTCTTTTGTCATATTCACTTCTCTTGGCATTTGTCTTTTTATTTATTTATTTTTTTATTTTTTAAAGTTCTTTTTTTATTGGTTTTAGAAAAGTTAAGTAGTATAAAACAGAGCCTCTGGGCATTCCCTGGCTCAAGGTAAAACAAAGCAATACAAAAACATTCCTAACTAAACTCTACTCAACACTAAATAAAGGAGTAAGCAGTAAAGAACAGTAAAAATTGAGTCACTTCTGTGCTGTCTTCAAAAAACATATTTCAATATAGACAATAGAGACAATAAGGGATGTACCTTATCCACCCACCCTGGTAAAGACTAGTGTCTCTCAGTCAACCATAACCATTAAGGAAGGATAGCCACCCAGGGAGTTAAAGGAAAACCAAAATTGAATTATGTGAGTCAAGCCATAGGTCCCACACCTTGTTAAACTTCTGGGGACATCCACGAGAAGTAAATGTTGCTTTATAAAGGGGTATCACTTTATGAACCAGAATTTTCCAGGAGAGCAAAGTAGGAGCCTCCCCGGACCTCCATTTTAAGGTGATAGCCTTGCGTGTATAAAAAAGCAGTAAATCAATAAGAGTCCTAAATGGCCAATGAAAGGCCAATGAGTCCACCAGACTAAGCTAACAGACATGGACACTCAGAGGGATCTCAACAGTGGTCAGACCTCGGACCAAAAAGTTTTAGTTTTTGGGCAAGTCCAAAAAATATGGTTGAAATCGGCAGGCTCACCCACACATCTCCAGCACTGGTATATTCTTTGTAGCTTATATGGTGTCAAATAAATCCTGTGCAACAACTTAAATTGGATTAACCTGTCCCTACAAGCTACCAATTGCAAAAAGGGTAGTCCAAAAGATCTTCCCAGTCCTCGTTGTCAATGTCAGGAGCAACTGTTTGCCACACGGAGCAGAGACGCTCCATGCCAACCTGTACAGCAGGCTGGAGAGCCCTGTACAACCTCGACAATGGCTTAGATAAAGAGCCATTCCACATCCAAAGCCTCCATACCTATTGGGGAGACTCCAAATTAAGAGCAATAGGCATGATGGAGCTGTAAGTACCTAAAAAAGTAGTTAGGAAGAATAAAGTGATTTTTCAGGACTTGTGATCAGTCTCCGCGAGTACAAATATGGTCAAGATTCTTAATGCCTCTGGGTACCCAGAAAATCAGATCAGGAATAGATTGGAACTCTGGAAGGGTCAGAATAAACCAAAGTGGGGTGCGAGGTGACCACTGTTTCTTTTCATTTTATATAATTTTATATCTATGTAAACCCTAGTTTGTTTTTAAATGCAGCTAGTATATCACATGAATTTGTTCTATATTAACCTTCTGGTAATAAAGTGACTTCCTGCACAGCAGCACTCAGACTGGAAGAGAGAGGACCAATTCTCTGAGCCAATCAGGCTGTGTTGAATTGTTCATGTACTGACAAGGAAAACGCTGATAGGAGGCGAAAGCTGAGTAATGTGAGAGATGACCTCATCAGCTTCTGCTCATTCTTTGCCAATCAGCAGGCTGGGGTTGTGTTCTAACCATTGTTCTTGCCTATGCCATGCTGCTACTACTATAGATCAGACTGTGGCCCGACTCTGTATGTATATCCTGTATGTATATCATGCGTGTATTTAAAATAACTCTGCTAAGGAAGAGACTAAAACCCATGCCACCACTCATTTGTCTTGTCAGAACCTTTGTTCTCTTGTTGAAAAAAGTAATGGGCAGAATCTTCTCACCTAGAAGTGTGTTTAAACTACATGCAAAACTTTTTTTTTGGTTACTGTAGGAATGAGTTAATGCTCCTGTCACTTGTTTTTGCTATCTGTGTCCCTTGGGGAGGAAACCCCTGGCTATCCCTCAAAGGGAGGGAACCCCTGGCTGTCAAAAAGTTTACCAGAACTTTTATCCCCATTGGAAGTTTTCCCCGCCACTGCTGTTCTGAGGACAACCCAAAATTTGGGATTTTCTTTCACCCTTGATTATAACTGTAGCCTACACAAACAGAGAGGGTGAATCTCTCTAAAAGGGATACAGACAGCAATAAAAACCTGACAGGCATTCAATACCTCTCCACTCTATTGAAAACTATAACGAAAAAGTTTTTCCTTTAGTTTTACTTTAAGGTAAAGATTCTGCAAATGCAAAGCTCATGTACAACACAATGCGCAAGTTTTACATTTGCTACTATTTAGTCCTATAGGGCATGCCTAAGGCCTCATTTACAAGGGGCGATTAAATGAGTTGTGTTTTGCTGGCACAGGTGTTGTGTGCATCCTTGTGCCGGCAACCCCATTGTTGTCTATTAGCTTGCAGAATCTGCACGGACACAGCTGCTGCTGCCAATATGACATTCATGCAGGTGCGGGTACATGGCCCAGAACACACCCAAGGTGAGTTTGGTGACATTACTCACACGTCCCAATAGAAAAAAACGGGACTGCTGGAACAGGGATGCAAACAACATCCCCGTGCTGGCAAAATATGGTCCTGCACGGGACATGCATGTAATCGGCATGTGTGAACAAGGCCTAAGTTGTGGAAAAACACAGCACACTGAGGTGCCCATCTCTGATCTGTATGATTGAAAAGAACTGTACAGTTTTTAAGAATATATAATGCATGGATGGGATCCTAGGCACAAAAATGAAATTAGGCCGTGAGTCCACTCACTCTAGCCTGTACACTTTAATGTAGAAATACCTGAAAATCACTTCTTTACAATTGAAAAATGACAATAAATGTAAACACTGTATACTCATTGGCAAAAATGTTAGGGGGCCATCTCTATAATCTCTATCTTGAAGGCAATTCCTTTAGTGATACAGAATACTAGCTTCTTTGATAGCCACTGAATAAAGATTCCAACATTTTATGAATATTCATCCAAATGTTAAATACTTCTATTGCCTGCACAATTCACTGTGCAGAAAGGTGGCTCCCAACCCCATAGCAGGCAAATGGTCTGTTATGGCTATAGTTGTACCCATGCATTTTACTGAAAACTGTTCTCATAAACTGTTGATGTCACCGGTGAATTTTACATTAATTTTGGCTCTTCTCTCTTTAGGCTCTTCTCTTTTTAGGAATAGCAAGACCTTGTTTGTTTCTTTCAAGCAACACCAACACAGTTTAATGCCATACGAGGTAAAATTTCATACCTTTTTCAGCTTCCGTATGAAAAGAGTCAGAAGTAGCCAGAACAAGGTTGCTGCCACTCCTGTGCATACAAGGATGATGACTTCTATGTTAGACTTCTCCTCTCCACCTGTCATACAATTCAGATTATGACAAGTTCACATTAAAAAAAATATAAATCTACATATACTTAAACGAATAATACATCATTTAACCACACCGCATCGTAGCTGTGACAGGGAAGCGCCTACTAATACTATGTCCACAACTTAGATGCTCTAATCACCTTCAAACAAGGTGTAGTACAAGCATCTTCCATACTGATACCATATACAGTAGTTCTTTGTATTGCATGCTGTGGTCTGACTTTATTAGTTGGCTTACCTTTCAGCTACTGGTACCTTGCCATCAGGACTGCCGTTAGAAAACATAGGGTCCCGTACAGCCTACCTGACAGGGAACCCCTTCCCCCAAATACAAACATTTTAAAAAATGTAAATGATTTTTTCCAATTTTGAAAAATGTGTTGTTTTTTTTTACAATTTTAATAAATTATTTTTATGTTTTACATTTTTTAGATTTTTTTTTTTTTAAACCATTGAGACAGAGAAAGGAATTGAGGACACAGATTCTTCAGTTCCTTTCTCTGTAGCCTCAGCTGCACTGAAGATGAATGAACAGAAGACAGAGGCTCCTGTTCATTCATGAACGGAAGCATAGTAAACACAATTTACTATGCTCAGCTTTTAATGGACACAGGAGATCCGTATTGACTGCTCACTGTGTCTAATTCAAAAAAAGATATGTAATTTACTGGCCTCTCCCCCACTCGCTATCCTTCTTTGTGCCCGCAGCAGCCAGCGGGAGAGGGAAGCTGGTGGCGCTGTGGGGGAGAGGAGAGGGGAATCAGATGTGGGCAGCACAGGGAGGGGGAGGGTGCAGCGGGACAGGAGGACAATTACAGAAAGATGCACTGTGTCTGTTTCTCTCCCTTCAGCATCTGAAACCTGGAGGGGGAAGAAGGGGAGAAACCGGCTTTCAGCTGCAGGAGGGAGAGACACAGACAGACAATGCATCATTCTGTAATTGTCCAGCCACACTGCTCCCCGTGCGGTCTGGGTCCACCCTAGAGGAGGCCCGATGGTACCCCCTATTGGTGACCCTGCTTGCCATAGTGTTAGTGTAGCTGGGCCATAATCTTGTTGGGACATGATGTGAAGGTAAATTTCCCAATGGGGACACAGAAATTATTTTCATTATTAATGTTGCAATCTGTATCTTCTCTGTTCCCTGGCCAGTTATCTAAATGTAAAGACTTGAGAAAGGTCAAAACCTCTAAGTTTTTCTGGTCTTTGTTCTCACTGGGAGAGATATACTTTATTTTTTTGTGAAGTTTTTGGGAAAGGAATGTAGTGGTAAATCTCCCCAATGGAGACACAAAAAAGCAATAAAAAAACTAACAGATGTTCGAACCTTTCCTACTCCATCCATTGAGATTATAGTGCATGGAAAAATAAGGAAACATAACCTATGTGTGCAATTAGAAAATATGGCTGCCCCCATGCACATCTTATATACACATTCACAGCACATTCAACATTAAATCAAAGGTTAAGGTTTTCATGTTAAAACACCATGAGACATAATAAAACTATAAGGATAACTGTTCACCTCGAACCGTAACATAGGCATAATTGTTGGCATGACCCATTTCATTAACTGCTCGGCATGAATACAGTCCCTCATCATCCTTCTTTACCCTCTCGATGATCAGGTTTTCATTATAAGTAATCCCTATGAAAAAATAATGTGGAAAAAATGTATTTTACTGTATTTTATAGATTAAATTTACACAGCAAGATAGGTATGTATTTTATAAGTTAAGTATTATTACAATAGCACCTTGTTTATTTTCAAAGCTATGCAAAATCTGCTTTATATAATAGCAATGTATACACACTTAACACTTATACATCACAACAGTGCCTGTGTTTAAAGTGTATTTCCACCTTTGCAGACAAATTTGAGGATCCCTACTATATGTTTGCTATGTGTTCCCAGTCACACGGCATACCTAGAAAATAGATTACACATATTTGTTTCCTTTCTGGTTGTTTCTTTGGAGCAGATTTATACATAGTACTCTATAGGCAACTTCTATTGCTTAGAATAGATGTGAAGATAAGGAACAAAGTTAGAGACAGTATTGTTAGGTGCATTAACATACAATGCAGAACCCAAGCCTTGAGATATTTAACCCTTTATTGGGGCAGACAGTGTTCAAATCTACTTTACAACTGTAGCAGGATTCCCAACTGTTTTGCTGGATATGGGTCCCCCTGGGTCACCGGGTGCAACAAAAGTATCTTTATGCATGTTTCTCCAAGTGTGAGCACTGAAACAATGACCAGTCCACTATCTTTGTTTTTTTTTTAATATTTATTGAGAACTTGGATGGGAGAAGGGATGAGTGGTATACTTCTTTGGCTCATCTATGCACAATTTACAAGGGACAACTAAAAAAATGCCTGTTGGCGCTGACTTGATGCTGGCTGGATGCCGGCCAGCGCCGGTTAATTCTGGTTAACGCTGGCCTGCTGCCTGTTAACACTGACTGACTTCTGATCACCTCCTTGTCACTCAAAGTCCTTTTGAAGCTCCCTTAGGCACTCCTGGCTGAGGTAGCTACTTTATCACTGCTGCTCTGCTGAACACTTGTACGCTTCAGGGCCCGCACTGGCACCCTCTTTCACACACTTATCTTCAGGGCTTAGACTCTGGCACCCCCTTTGCTAAGCCTTCTCTACTGGTTAGCTGGCTCCCGGATCCCTCTGAGTGGTCCCCTATCCTAGGCAGACCCCTGGGCAGTTTACAATACTCATGACACTGCTTTCCTGGAAACCTCTGCAGCTCAGCTCAACCTTCTGTCCTTCAGGCTGACCGCCAAGGACACCTTCACTACCGCTGACAGGAGGAGAGACAGCCGTCAACCTCCTCATGGGACTCTGCTTCTGGCCAAAGACACTGCGTCATGTGTTCCCCTCAGACTTATACCCTCTCCCAGGGTCCTTTGCAGCAGATTCTGCCCTCTGGGATAGATTCAAGCCCTGGTGTGCTATTGGTTAGGTTTCCTCCACTGTCCAATAGGAACTCCCTATTGGACACAGTGTGGAGACTCCCCAACACAACAGACACCCTGGAAACACATGACAGCCTGACTGAACAAATAGCAGACAGGGCCTCCCTTATAGTTTTCCTAGCACCTACCTAGGATGGTGCTACATTACTAATAATGGGATGTGCTGGCACAGAACAGACAGGGTTAATTTTGGTAAACAGTACTCCACTGCCCCCCCCCCCCCCCCCACCACCCTAACAATCCAGACTAGGGGAAAGCTAGGTAAGATTTATGAGGATGTAAAAAGCACTTAAAAAGGTAAGCAGTAATGTTTAAATATTTTTATCAGTTATTCTGTATGTTAACACAAACATGTAACTAATATAAATGACAATAGGTTTCATCCCAAATTACCTACAAACATGGAAATGCATTTTAAATCATATGTGTAAAAATGTTATTTTTATATAGCAATCAATCATATTTAAAGCCCAACACTAAGCATTTTTTTAAAGAAAGGTCTCTAATGCAAATGTGTAGAAGCTAGTCCCACATAGTATATGGTAGGTCCAGCACCTCTTACCTGAGGCAGGTTGAATCTCATATCCATTCTTGAACCAGGTTATTGTGGGTAAGGGAATTCCATTAACTCTACACTCCAGGGTCAATGTGCTGCTGCTGTTTACTGTTACATTTTGAAGGTGCTGAATCACCCATGGAGCCTGTTTTTCTGTAATAAAACAGTCAACATTTAAAAACATTTTAAAAATTAGATAAATTCCTACGCTTATTTTCTATAAACTTGAGGCCACATGCAAAGTACAGTGTGTATATTATCTTACTATTCCACACAGTTAAGATGTATTAAAAAGGAACATATCTCTGAACTCTGATTTGCTCATTTGCTTCAGATGAGATGTTATTGTGCTCCTTGCAAAATTGCTACACATTTCCTATTTTGCATTGTGCAGAATGCAGTTGACCTGAGACTCTCACAGCTAGAGCAGAAGAAATAAAAATCCACAGAAAGGATGTGAATGGCAGATAACTCCTTCACCCAAGTCTTACAAACATAAGAGAGTGTTCACGGATAACATAGAAACATAGAAACATAGAATGTGTCGGCAGATAAGAACCATTTGGCCCATCTAGTCTGCCCAATATATCTGAATCCTATGAATAGTCCCTGGCCCTATCTTATATGAAGGATAGCCTTATGCCTATCCCATGCATGCTTAAACTCCTTCACTGTATTTGCAGCTACCACTTCTGCAGGAAGGTTATTCCATGCATCCACTACTCTCTCAGTAAAGTAATACTTCCTCATATTACTTTTAAACCTTTGCCCCTCTAATTTAAAACTGTGTACTCTTGTGGTAGTTTTTCTTCTTTTAAATATGCTCTCCTCCTTTACCGAGTTGATTCCCTTTATGTATTTAAAAGTTTCTATCATATCCCCTCTGTCTCTTCTTTCTTCCAAGCTATACATGTTAAGGTCCTTTAACCTTTCCTGGTAAGTTTTTTCCTGCAATCCATGTACTAGTTTAGTAGCTCTTCTCTGAACTCTCTCTAGAGTATCTATATCCTTCTGGAGATATGGCCTCCAGTACTGCGCACAATACTCCAAGTGAGGTCTCACCAGTGTTCTGTACAGCGGCATAAGCACTTCTCTCTTTCTACTGCTTATACCTCTCCCTATACATCCAAGCATTCTGCTAAATGCATGTTGTTTACCGAGTGCAACAACTTGAGCTCAATTTTAAACACATAACTGAATGAGTGGAGTAAACCAACCCTACCTCTGACTTCCCCCCTGTCTGCTTTGTTCAGAGGGCCCGTACAACATTTCAATAAGAGAGAGTCTAAGGGTCCTTTCATATGGGCGGTCCGTATATCCATTTTTCATCCCATTTTTTTGCGGATATAATGTATGTCAATGGGATTGCGGATGTCAATGGATGACCATCCGCTGACATCCGATTTGCGTCCTTTCCTATCAGTTCCATTTTTTGGAACCGAAGAGAACCCTGATTTTCCTCCATTTAAAAAAATGGAACGGACGCAAAAAACGGATGTGAGCAGTGTCATCCGCTGACATCCGCAATCCCATTGACATACATTATCTCCGTTTATCACCCCCAACGGATGGGATGATAAACGGACATACGGACCGGATGACACAAGTGTCATCCGTGTATGTGAAAAAAAAAGTGCCGGAGCGGATCCAAAAACGGTATGCCCCGTGTGAACGGACCCTAAGGCAAATAACTTCTCCAGGCTATCTTAGTAGAAACACGATAGATAGATAGATAGATAGATAGATAGATAGATAGATAGATAGATAGATAGATAGATAGATAGATAGATAGATAGATAGATAGATAGATAGATAGATAGATAGATAGATAGATAGATACTTACTGTATACGTATGTGCTCTGCTTACTCCTGTCTGCACTTATACTGTATCCATCACATTGTATGCAGAATTAAATCGGATTTTTATATATTTATACCATAAATATTAACCTACCTTGGATTATGAGTTGAGTTGAGCGTTGCAACACTTCCTTGGTATATTGATTCTCAGCTGAACAGTTATATATTCCAGCTTGTTCTTTTGTCACATTTTTAATAGTAAATGAAAAAAAGGTGGTGTGTTCTCTCTGGAGATTTTTGGTGAGGGAAGGAGGCACTGCTTGTTTGGAAGGATACCACCATTCCAAGTTTGTAAACAGATATTTTTCTGCTTTGCAGACAAGCGTAACATCGCTTCCTTCTAGAACAGTTTCCTTTTCTTCTGTCATTACTCCTGTCTTCACCTCTGCAAGCAAAATACACAATTAGTAAATCATCTGCACAAATAATATTTCTTTTAGGAATGAACGTGATTTTGAGCAAAATACATTGACTTTTCAAGTCCAAAGCAACTAGTGCTAATGCATCTCACTTTTATTTTGTATAGAAGTACGGCAGATTAGGGGTGTTGCTAATTGAGCAAGGGTTCATCTCAGCATGTGTTAACATGAGATGTTATCTAATGAGATGGGAAATTCAAATGGTGCAGAAAATGCTCCGAGGAAGTCTTTCCTTGCCGTACAGCATAGCAAGTAACATGGTTGAAAAAGGTTGTGGTTGTACATTGATTACAAGGTTCTGAATTCATGCTGCACTTTTCCTTTTACACCTTGAGGTGTTCTGTGGTGTACCACAGTTTACCGGCAGAACAATAAAAGTACTGTGGTTTTCACCTTAAAACGTGAAGGCAAAAGTCAGGCAAGAATAATCCAGAACAAAAGACAGCAATGAAGCCAAAAGATTAGACATGCATTAGGGTATACAATCCTCTAAAGGGTGTCACAGCAATGTCTAGTCTGCACTCATGTTATCATAAACTAACTTTTTTTTTAGGCATCTATTTAGAAGGCACTATTGCAGGCCTTGGCTTGAAATCTGGCTATTGTTTCATTAGACAAAACAACTAGTGAGTTTATGTGACATTTTGGGGGGTTCCTGTGGGTTACTCCCTCTCCCCTAATTACACCAGAATACAACAGCAAAATGGCTCGATCACTAAATGTACAATCATGGCAATACTGAAATGTGGTGACAGGCAAAAGCTGAATTTGCAGTAAAACTATGTGTATGTTTAGAGTTTATTTTCTGCCATAGGCTTTGTAACCTTGTCCAGTCACTCTTGTCAGTAACATACAGTACCCCTGTTACACCAGGAGGATCACACTACTACCAGGGCCGGTGCTACCACTAGGCGAACTAGACAGCCGCCTAGGGCGCACTGCTATGGCCAGTGCCACATTCCTCTCCTGTCACCTCCTCATCCCCGGTGGATGTCACCTCTAGAGAGGGGTGCTGTGTGTGCAGGAAGGGGGTGTAGCATTAAAGGGGGGCAGTGTGCAGGAAGGGGGGGGGGGCAGTGTGTACAGGAAGGGAGGTGTAGGGTTAAACAAAGGCAGTGTGTACAGGAAGGGGATGTAACATTAAAGGGGGCAGTGTGTACAGAAAGGGAGGTGTAGGATTAAAGAGGGCAGTGTATACAGGAAGAGGGTGTAGGGTTAAAGTGGGGGGGCAATATGTACAGTTTTTTTTTGGGGGGGGGTTGCAAGTAACTGGTCTTGCCTAGGGCGCAAATATAGTCTAGCACCAGCCCTGACTACTACTACTTTCTGATTGCTTTTCTGCCTTTTGTCAGAAAAGGATTTTATTTAGCCACGAAAAGCATACAAAATGATATCATCTTACAGCAGAGGTATGTTTGTACATAGTGACAAATCCAAAAAAATATGTAACAGATATCATAGAATAAAAGAGCATTTAGGCACTCAGCAGAGTGCAAGGAGTCATTAATTGCAATAAGTGTCTGGTGGCATTAGCAATATATCAGGCAGGGTCACAAAGAAAATAAACAGTTAAAAATGACGGGAAAAAAAAAGGAAACCAAAATGAAGCTTTTCTACCATTTGGATCAACTTTGCTTTTTAGACGCTGGTAATAATGTTGATTCCTTATCAGTAACTAGACTAAAGGAGGAGAGGTGAACTACAAGACTGCTTTGCTAAACATACAAATAAGTGTGACACTCACCTGTGCATTGTGGCCGGGTTGTGTAAATGACAAGATTGGCTAAAGAGGACTACAAATACTTCAACAAGTAAAACACTTTACATATAAAGTATGTATTTACATTTTTGCCTGAGGTTCAGCTTTAAAGAACTCCAAACAAAAATAAGAGAATAATAAATAGCCCAGTGGTATGTTATAAAAAATCAGTTTTTGCTGAAATACTCACTAATCTAGATTTTCTGCCACAGTACATTTCTTTCCACAGTACTTTTTTCTGCCACTAGATGTCCTAGGCCTGCATCATTTTAATCACTTCCTCTCAGCTCAGGTCATCCTGGACCCATTGCAGCCTGTGACTGCACAGGGAAAGGAGAAGCAGCACAGTGATGGACTAACCTCTCCCTCACTCTGCTCTCTTCTCCTATCAGCAGATTTCTTGTTAGCACATGAACTGATTGGCTTCTTGTACTGTTTCTTATGGGGTAATGTCAAATGTAGATACTTGCACTGCTTGCATTAAAATAGTTGTAATTATATTCAGTACATCCGGAAAGTATTCACAGAGATTTACTTTTTGCACATTTTGTTATGTTACAGCCTTATTCCAAAGTTGATTAAATTCATTATATTCCTCAAAATTCTACAAACAATACCCCATAATGACAATGTGAAAGAAGTTTGTTTGAAATTTTTGCAAATTTATTAAAAATGAAAAAACGAAAAAAATAAATGTACATAAGTATTCCCAGCCTTTGCAATGACACTCAAAATTAGGCTCAGGAGCATCCTGTTTCCACTGATAATTCTTGGGATGTTTCTACAACTTGATTGAAGTCTACCTGTGGTAAATTCAGTTGATTGGACATGATTTGGAAAGGCACACACCTGTCTATATAAGGTCCCACAGTTAACAGTGCATGTCATAGCACAAACCAAGCCATGAAGTCCAAGGAATTATCTGTAGACCTCCGAGACAGGATTGTATTGAGGCACAGATCTGGGGAAGGGTACAGGAAGATTTCTGCAGCATTGAAGGTGCCAATGAGCACAGTGTGGCCTCCATCATCCATAAATGGAAGGAGTTTGTAACCACCAGGACTATTCATAGAGCAGGCCGCCTGGCCAAACTGAGCAATCGGAGGAGAAGGCCCTTAGTCAGGGAGGTGACCAAGAATCCGACGTTCACTCTGACAGCTCCAGAGTTTCTCTGTGGATAGAGGAGAACCTTCCAGAAGAACAACCATCTCTGCAGCACTCCACCAAATCAGGCCTGTATGGTAGAGTGACCAGACGGAAGCCACTCCTCAGTAAAAGGCACATGACAGCCCACCGAGAGTTTGCCAAAAGGAACCTGAAGGACTCTCAGACCATGAGAAAAAAAATTCTGGTCTGATGAAACAAAAATTTAACTCTTTGGCCTGAAAAGCAAGCATAATGTCTAGAGGAAACCAGGCACCGCCCATCACCTGGCTAATACCAAAGGGATGTTTTTCAGTGGCAGGGACTGGGAGACTAGTCAGGATTGAGGGAAAGATGAATGCAGCAATGTACAGAGACATCCTCAATGAAAACCTGCTCCAGAGGGCTCTGGACCTTAGACTGGGGCAAAGGTTCATCTTCCAACAGGACAACGACCCTAAGTACACAGCCAAGATTACAAAGAAGTGGCTACAGGGCAACTCTGTAAATGTTCTTGAGTGAGTGGCCCAGCCAGAGCCCAGACTTGAACTTGATTAAACATCTCTGGAGAGATCTGAAAATAGCTGTGCACTGACACTCCCCATCCAACCTGATGGAGCTGTCCTGCAAAGAAGAATGTGGGAAACCAAAAATTGGTGTGCCAAGCTTGTAGTACCATACTCAAAAAGACTGGAAGCTGTAGGTGCCAAAGGTGCTTAAACAAAGTATTGAGCAAAGGCTGTGAATACTTATGTACAATAGTAATTACAGTAATTAATATTTATGTAATTAGTATTTTTTTTCATTTTTTATTTTTAATAAATGCGTAAATATTTCAAACAAAGTTCTTTCATGTTATCATTATCTAATGTTTTTAGATCTTTGAAGAAAATATGAATTTAATCCATTTTGGAATAGGGATGTACCATAACAAAATATGGAAAAAGTGAAGTGCTATGAGCCTGTGAATACTTTCCAGATGCACTGTAATAATTAGTAGAAAGCTGTGTTTATTTGTATCTTTAAATGCCTATTATTCAGCGTTAAACTTTTACCCATGCCTTTACCCATGACAATTATGTAAATTTTAAAGGTATTCAAAAAGAACTCATCCCTTCAGGGAATCCTATCCTGCCTCAACTTTCTCCATCAGCTCATCTCTTACAATTGCTGACCTTTGTATCAATTCCCCTTCTCTTTTAGATTGTAAGCTCTCATAAGCAGGGTCCTCTAAACCCTCTTGTATTAAATCATATTGTAACTGTACTGTCTATAGAGAAAACTGCAGGTATTATATAAATAATTATGTATTATACATGTATAATAATAATAATAATAATATAGGTCCTTTGTAAAACACACAGACAACTTTATAATGTAGTAAATGTGAGAGATCGTATCATTGTTTGTCTTTACATCAATGATAAACAATGCTAATCCCCAGGGTATAATAAAATTGACTTAGACTGAAAGAACTTGGCAGACACTTGAAGGTCAGAACATAAAACTTTGCAAACATGGATTATTATTCTTCCATATATAAACAATTTTCATGCAGCAAAAATATATAACACAGGTTTTCAAAAGTACTTGAGTCTGACGTGTCTTAGATATTTCTTTTCCTAACAATCCCAGCCACTGAATCTGTGATGCGTGCAAATCACATACCGACCTTTGTACCTGTGAACCATATGGAGACAACTACGACATAGCTACTGCAGCCTGGAACCTATTACCATGATATGTCTATTCTTTATTGTTGGCCAGGAGGTAGGAATTTCACTGTCCTCAGAAGAAAGCATACAACAAAACTAAAATCACATTGGACAAGTGCTTTGCACTTTATGGAAATGTCCAGGAATGAGTCAATAAGATTAACATGTTTACAATTCCAAGAATTTCCCTGACCCTTTTCCTAATGCGATCCAGCAAAGCACATATACCCAGGACCTAAGTGAGATCATATCCGCCTTCAAAAGCTAGTAATCTGCTGCTACAGAATCTACCGTTTTATCTTAATCTATGGAGTTAAACTGATTTCATTTACCCTCATTTAAGTGTCACCCTGAATCAAAACCTCCATGTCTCTCCTGTGAAGGCATCTCTTTAACTTGCCAGATGTTCTAAGGAATTTGAGGACAGCTATTCTCTTTGTTTAATTTATCAAAAATGTTCCCACATTTCAATACGAATCCATTTTATCATCCTTAAATGATCATCCAATCCTCACAAAAGGGCTCAAGTAGTGAAAATGTAGTGCCAATGCTACCATTTAGTTGTCTACAAAGCAGCTAGAGGACTCTGAGGTGCCTGAGGACTCACATGATCATTTACTGTAGTAGAGTAAATGTAGAGATGTATAGTAACTAAGTAGAACTACTTCACTACTGTACTTAAGTACCGGTATCTGTACTTTCCTAGAGTAGAATTTTTTTTCCAGACTTCCACTTTTACTTCACTACATTTTTTCGATGATTTTAATACTTTTACTCCGATATTTTTTTTTTGTGCTGCATAGTTACTCGTTACAATTATAAAAATTACCACTGCCAGAACAGTAGATGGCAGGTTTCATGAAGCTCAAAACATGTGTATTATCAGCGCATACGAAAATAAAAACTACTGTATGTATAAATGAAAGCTGCATTTGAAATAATAAAAAACAATATGATGTTCAAACTTTTAACTTTTTTCTTTAATGACTACATAACACAGTACTTGTACTTTTACTTTCAGTACTTGAGTAGCAAAATTTAAAAAAACTACTTGCAATACTTAAGTACAAAAAATGTTGAATACTTTAGTACTTCTACTCAAGTCACTTTTTGATCGAGCACTTCCACTTCTACTCAAGTCACTTTTTGATCGAGCACTTGTACTTTTACTCAAGTATGGGTTTCGAGTACTTTATACAACTCTGAGTAAATGCTACAATGGAATTAATGGGGTATAGCAATGCAATGCAGTCCTAACAAATATGACTTCTTAAGCAGCTAATCGTTCTGTTTGAATGTTCAGCCTTGCATGTAACTGTGCTTCCCTGTTTCAAATGTTATGAATGTATTGTTAATCGACCTTCAATAAAATATTATATAAAAAAAAAGCAGCTAGCCTTCCTACTATTTGTTGTTTATACAAAATATTACAGTGAAATGAATGCTCCTTTGTACTTTATCTCAGGTGTACAGTAAGTAGCAAAAATAAGCCCACCGCAGGAAATTATCAGCCTTTGCTGCCCCTCTGAAAATCAAACTGTGGTGGATCACCTTTTAGAGGCACTTTATAGGTGGTAAGAAGGTCAAATGTCCCCTCCTCATTATCTGTTTTAACCCTATAAATACCACACCACAACCACGTGCATTACAAGCAGTATCAGGGAAGTTCAATTTTGTTTGAATGGGTCACAGCTGTTGGCTGTACTGCTTGCCAATGGTGACAGAGGGTATCTTTTTTGCTGTGGCATGTATACAACTCCATCCTCATATGCAGCTTAAGGGAGCCAGTTGGGCCAAACAGGTGGTTTAGTTCCCTCCAAACACAAATGTTAACAAGCCCTGAAAGCACATAAAAACATTCAGATAGTTGAGGATGAATATGGCACTCGTATAAGGATGCCCAATAAATCCATTGTGCTGCAGCCTTGTTGGGCCTCGACTTTCCTGTAGAATGCTATTATTCATTTAGGTTATTGACTGCATTTCCCCTTCTATCTTTTAAAAATCCAACTTTTCCATTCTTCCTCTCTGACCTTTTTAGGAGGTCTTACTCATCTCCTTCTAGTCCTTGCAAAAAATTTAGAAAAACAGACTTTTTGCTTGCACATGATTGGATGATGGAAGTCAACAGGGATTTACCTCATTCACTAAGATCTGGGCAAAATGCCCTTGCAAACTGCAACTTCTCTTGCAAAGTCTATTTGCCTTTAGTAAAATAAACCCCTCAGTGTCACTCAGCAAGGAAAACAAAGAGGGGAATTTACTAATACTGGAGCAGACAGAATTCAGAGCAGCTGTGCATGACAACCAATTAGCTCTCAGCTTTCATTTTCATTTCATTGCATTTGGATCGCTTTTCAAATGGCATTTGACAGGAGGTAAAGAGTTGTTATATCTCCTCCTCACTGACTTTTTTATGCCTTAAACCTTGCACCAGCTGGGTTTAAGGGGTTGCAAAGGCATCAGTTAAATAGATTGGCTGTCGAAAACTACAGTGGGGGTAATTTTTATACACTCCGACTCCCCCCCCCCCATCCCGCTGCTTTTGCAACTTAAAGGAGAGTGGTTTGAAGCAGTAAAAATGCATTTAGTAAATTCTCCCATGACTGCAAGGTGCCATGGCCCTGCTTCTGAGCACAGCACCCCGCCGTCACAATGTATTGATGCAGAGAGTGAAACTGGTGTCCCCCACTCAGCGATACTCTCTGCATCATCCAGGAACCCCACAGCCAGAAGAATATCTAAGAGGAAGAGAATCCAGAGCATGATAAGACTAGCAAGAGGACTTCAAACAAAGATAAGTAAAAAGTTATCTGTGCCAGTAACCTGGTGGATCCAAAAAAAACCCCACCAAACTATTCAATATATAAAACAAAGAAGTTGCAACACACTAAGCATAAATGTATAGCCAGTAATATAGCAACTTCAGGCACCCCTGCCTTTTTTAGTTACCAAACTGCATCATGCAGTAGAAATGGAGACATGAGTGTTCAGGTCCTAAATTGCTGTATACAACACAATGAGAGGAGCCGTTGCCACTTATGAACCCTTTCCTATAGCAAACTCTTTATTATAAAATGGGGATTCTTGGTTAGCCTACAGTATATTATAAAACATTTTCAAGCTGGCCAACTGTGCCATTTTATATACTGTATATATTTATGTGTGACAATTGTAGAAAATCGGTACAAAACTACAAGTAGTACCCTAAAGAATACAGGCAGACTCCTAGTTATCCAATGAGCACAGGGGCATTAATAACGATAATTGAACATGTCTGTTTAAAACTTTTAAGTAAAGGATTACTCACTACAAGCCATAAAAGTGAAATATATCGGAGTTGCTATTGTGAAATAAGACAGAACAGAAATGTCTGGTTATTTGGAAACTAAAGGAGACAATTCTTTATTCATTACAGCATTTAAGGTGGGACTGTATACATAAGGAGGATAATAACCTGACACAGCAAAACTGCAGACATAAGGTGCAATCCTATCCAAAGTAAACTGAACTTTGCATATACTGTATTTTGCCTGAGGAAAAATAATTAACCAGTTTTTTTTAATAATCATCCAAATTATTTTATTACTAGCAGTTGATAAACTTGATGCAAATAGTTGTCCTTTACATTCTATCTATCTATCTATCTATCTATCTATCTATCTATCTATCTATCTATCTATCTATCTATCTATCTATCTATCTATCTATCTATCTATCTATCTATCTCTACTGTACAGAACACCAAGGGTGGGTCCTGGACGGGTGCTATGTGGCACCAATATTTGGGTTGTGGTCGCTTTAAGGGGGAGAGGTTGGTGTATTGAGGGGTCCCACCCGTACAGGGTGTGGGATTTCGGCACAGTTTGTACAGAAGAGAGGTCTGACTTGCAGTTCTCTCTACGTTAATAAAGGCTTGCTTAGGAACCGGAATTTTGGAGGCCCAGAGAGACATTTGGGTGGGAAAAGGGCCACTCCTGACTACAAGGACTCTGGCCCCTACAGGGTTAAGCAGTGTCCAGGAAGAAGCACATAAGGCAGGAAACTCCAAGTGTTGGTGGGAGGAGTAGGAGTTGGGAGGAGACCTGGCTCTGTGCTAACCCTGGGGTAAAAAACATTATTTGACCTTTGCTTATTTATTAAGTTTCATTTGGGCTGAAGTTAAGCAAAATGTTTGTGTTTTGTATTCTCTGAAGTTTGTTTTGCTGCTAGAAGCTCTTTTGTGTTTAACTGAATAAAGACTTTTATGTTTAAGTTACCCGGCTTTTGCACATGGTCCCGAGGCGCTGAAACCCCCAAACTTTAAATACTACCTTACAGTATATATAAACCCAAACAATGAACTTCTCTTACTTGCTCCCTTCTAGTCTTTTTATAATAAGCATTTTGTTACATTTTTTTGTATTTATCCCTCCTTGTTCTTCTCTAGGACTACAGGTCAATTAGTCCCTGTGCTATGGATAAGAAGCGCTTTATAGCCCGCATCCCATCTCTAGCTACAAGCTAAAAAGAAGGATGCCCTCATCAACATGCTGATGTTCCTTTATTGCCCAATCAGAAGGTCTGGGAATTTTTGACTAGTGGGATTGGATAAAGCCTTGTTGCTGTTGAAGTAAAAGGATTTGGCTTTTATGTGTAACTGAATGAAAGTATCACCAAACTGAATGCACAGAATTTCAAATTCTTTGGCAGGTACAACAGTTCTCATCTACGTGTTTCAATTGTGTGTTTAAGTGCTTGCTTAGAGGTCAGCTTTCTTATAAAAAATTTTAAGTGAAAAAAAATAATAAACAAAAAAATAACCAATTATTTTTATAGTTGTTTTGAGTATGTTTAAATCCCCAATAATAAACTGACATTAAAACATTATTTACCAGCTAATAGGTAAAATAAAAATAAAAAATAAGCCTAACTTTAGGGAGCAACTCCAATTTTGTTGAGAAATATTCCCCTCTGGGTGATCCAAGTTACCAAACTTTGTTGCAGAGTCCTACCTTTTGTTATTCTGAAGAAAGAGCTGTCTGTTTGTCTGTGTCCATGTGGAAAGTGAACCTAAAAGGGAGTGGTCATGTAATTATCAATCAGCTGCTGTACCTGCAGGGCTCTAATAAGGAAAGTTGCAAGGTCTGCATCCCATCAGACATCACCAAAAATTACATCTTTGCTGCAGGGGATGCTTCAAATTGAATTTGTATCTTAGGGCAGACTTCTGGGAAAATCCGTAAGCCAATAACACAAGCAAGCAAATTACACATCTTGGGGGGGAGTGTTCTGTGCGGCTCCTTGTCCGACTAGAACCCTGTCATATTCTAAAACTCAGGGTGTCAATGAGAAAAGGAGCTAGTGGATAACTCCTCAACAGGGACACGACTGACACTAAAAAATAAAAAATGACACAG
The DNA here is from genome assembly GCF_965119305.1 of Pelophylax lessonae. Classification (NCBI taxonomy): domain Eukaryota; kingdom Metazoa; phylum Chordata; class Amphibia; order Anura; family Ranidae; genus Pelophylax; species Pelophylax lessonae. The sequence continues at coordinate 171,050,161 of NC_138774.1, read as the reverse complement.
GATCTCACCTTTTGAAGGGAAAAGCTTCACCTTTTTTTTTGCTGATCACAAGTTAATAAGCCACTCGCCACTTTGTTTACATCAGTAGTAAATGGTAGTTGGGGAAAAGCAATAAAACAATACCTGAAAGAATGTAGTGCATGCTTCTTTCATCCATGCCAAGTTTATTGGAAGCCACACAGAAAAAGATACCAGACTGAGTGGTGTAAGGAAGAACAGTCAGGGTGCTTACAACCTGCAAAATAGAAAGAACTTTATGATTAGCCAGACTGAAGTGGGCAATATTATAGGAGATTATTCCTTTCAGCAATTAAAGTATCAGTCCACCAAAAAGTGGTATTTTAATTACAAATGAAGTCTGTTGGGCTATGTCAGCCTTTGGTTAACATGGAACTTGGATACTCCAAAGGTGAGAGATATTGGCATAATTCCAGGCTCTGTTCCTGTCTACCTGGGAGTTTTATGTGTTCTCAATCATATTTGCAGCACTGTCTTTTGTATTTTCCATGATATATACAGTATATATATATAATCCTACAAGGGAGAGCAACAACCCCTTTAAACGTGATAAGGCCCAAGAACGAAAGAACAGAGATATCCTATAAAATGTGTTTAAAAAAAAAATAATGTATCAACTTATTAACCTTTAGTTAACCCTAATAATTTTAAATGAACTCCTTCACCCTCTTCTTTATGTAGCTATTTTTGCTCGTTTTATTTTGTTCACATTTAAACTTTTAAATGTTTTTTTTTTGTATTTACAGTCTTACTATAAATTCATTATTTGTATCAGAAACATAATTCTAGTGCATTTATAAAAGGGACACATTTAAAAAAAAAAAAGTTTACTTTTGATGGTATAACCTACTTTGCTTCGCAGATGGATAAACACATTTTAGTTAGGATAATGTTAAAGAAATCCTGGCTTTGTTTAAACATTCTTCTTATTATTAAATAACTAGTTTAACCCTATCGCAAAATGCCTCTTCCTTCCCCCATCCCAGATGGTTGTCGTTGGACCAAATGGGGCAACCTTAGGGCCAGTGGACAAGGCTGTTATTTTTTTTAACCTGCGCCAACCTGGACCTAGTTTTGCAGATGTACAAGCTCCATTGCTCTCAACTAGGGTGGGGGGCACGATTTGCCATCTTCACCTTGAGTGCCAGGTGACCTTGTCCCATCACTGTCCCTAAGAGGACCCTTAATAGACCAAGCTTAGAAACATTTTCGTTTTGTGAAAGAAACATTAATTCTATTGTGGTTTTATTACAGCAAGGTTGGTTGTAAATACTAAATATTTATTATTATGGGTACTATAAATAATACTATGTTATTCATTCATATTGAATCAATGGATAATTAAAAATTAAAATTCTTCATATCAGATATTGACCACAAAGAATATGTATGATTTTTATTCACAGAAACTATGATAGTTTGATAAATACAAACTAGTGAATAAAATGCATAGGCTACAATTAAAACCAATAGCAACAATAATCACAAACAATTTTAATGCTTGATTTAACTAAGCAATTTAGTGAAAAGCATCTTTAAAGACAATGTTTCCTCTCTAGGGAGACTGATTTTAATCGATGTGGTCCAATCAAATATCTTTCAAGCACGTTTGATACTTCGCAACCCAAAAGACCAAAGTCTTCTTACTTCTTCAATCTTCTTTATTTCATTCTTTCTGTTCATACTCATAAATACAAGCCCACTGTAGCATTTAGGGAGAGCTATGGAATGCCACAAATAGTTTCAATAATAGCGGTCAGACATTTAAACATACAATCATCGCTATGGGGGTTCTCAAAATACATGTCTTTGTCTGATCTAACAGCATATAATTCTAAGTATTATAGACCCATAACTATATAACGCATATTTGTATGGACAGAATGAAAAAACAGATCCATTCTGAAAGCATTAATGTCCTGTATTGCCAGATGTGTAGCAAATGTGTTCTTCTGTTGTTGATGCTACATTAATTGGGGTGCAATGTGCTAGCCAAAATATTCAGGGTGGGATATCCTCTCATGTGGCTGCTTACAGCCTGCATAGGAAGAGTTTATGCTCTGTGGCAACCAAACTGGCCATTGACTGGGAGACATGTTTAAAGCGGAACAACTTGATAAAAATAATGTTCTTTAGCAAGGAACATACAGCCCCCATTAATAATTGAGTTACCAAAATGAGTGTGTGATGTTAACTGCCTCCAGCATTTTTACTGTTTCTTCTTGCTGGAGGCTGCCATTTTGCCCAGAGCCCCTGAACAGCAGTAAATCTTTAGGCTGTCAGTATATTGGCCTCTTCAAATTTGGCACAGTGCCTAAAAATAGAAAGCAACTTTATTTAAATGTTTTACATAGCTATTCCTGCAAAAGGGGCAAGCCTGCAGTGATCTATCAGGATTTAAGTACCAAGAATATTATTATTATTATTATACAGGATTGATTTTCACATATAAATCTTAACCACTTTCCGACGGGCCGTTGTAGAAATATGGCCGCAAAGTGGTTGTCTAGTTCTGAGAGGCCGTTCCTGAACGGCCTCCCAGAATCGCGCTCACGCGCGCCCCCTGGGGCGTGCACACGGGAGTGTCTGTGCTCGTCGGGTCCCGGGGACCCGACGCATCACGGATCAGGGTAAAGGACCAATGAGCGCGGTCCTTTACCACGTGATCGCTCCGTCCAATGACGGAGCGATCACGTCACAACAAACCGGCGCATGTCTGGTTCATTTCTCTCCTCTCCTCGGACGCTGTACACAGCAATCGGTACAGCGTGCGAGGAGAGGAGAGAAACTGCAGCTGCACGCCTCCTCTGCCTCAACTGTGCCCAATTAGTGCCCCATCAGTGCCTCATTCGTGCCCTATCAGTGCCTCAGCCGTGCCCCATCCATGCCTCATCCATGCATTATCCGTGCCTCATCCGTGTCACATCCGTGCCCACCCATGCCACCTCAGTGCTCATCAATGCCACATCCATGCCCACCCATGCCACCTCAGTGCTCATCCATGCCACATCTGTGCTCATCCATGCCTCATCCGTGCCTCATCTGTGTGACATCTGTGCCTGCCCATACTGTATCAGTGCTCATCCATGCCACATCCATGCTCATCCATCCCACATCTGTGCCCGCTCATGCCACCTCAGTGCTCATCCATGCCACATCCATGCTCATCCATCCCACATCTGTGCTCATCCATGCCACGTCAGTGCTCATTCGTCCCACATCCATGCCACCTCAGTGCTCATCCGTGTCACGTCAGTGGTCATCTGTGCCACATCAATGCCATGTCAGTGCTCATCCATGCCACATCAGTGAACATCCGTGCCACATCAAAGCCACGTCAGTGCTCATCTGTGCCACATCCATGCCACGTCAGTGCTCATCCGTGCCACATCCATGCCACTTCAGTGCTCATCCATGTCACGTCAGTACTCATCCATGCCACATCCATGCCATGTCAATGCTCATCCATGCCACATCAGTGCTCATCCGTGCCACATCAATGCCACATCAGTGCTCATCCGTGCCACATCCATGCCACGTCAGTGCCACATCCGTGTCACATCAATGCCACGTCAGTGCTCATCCATGCCACGTTAGTGCTCATCCGTGCCACACCCATGCCACTTCAGTGCTCATCCGTGCCATATCAATGCCACATCAGTGCTCATCCATGCCATGTCAGTGCTCATCCGTGCCACATAAATGCCACGTCAGTGCTCATCCGTGCCACATCCATGCCACGTCAGTGCTCATCCATGCCACGTCAGTGCTCATCCGTGCCACATCAATGCCACTTTACACGTTAGTGCTCATCCATGCCACATCCATGCCACGTCAGTGCTCATCCGTGCCACATCAATGCCACATCCACGCCATGTCACTGCTCATCTGTGTCACATCCATGCCACATCAGGGTGCTCATCTGTGCCTCATCCATGCCACATCAGTACTCATCCGTGCCACATCAATGTCACCTCAGGGCTAATCCATGCCACATCAGTGCTCATCAGTGCCACATCCATCCCACATCAGTGCTCATCAGTGCCACATCCATGCCACGTCAGTGCTCATCCATGCCACATCAGTGCTCATCAGTGCCACATCCATGCCACGTCAGTGCTCATCAGTGCCGCATCCATGCCACATCAGTGCTCATCAGTGCCACATCCATTCCACGTCAGTGCTCATCAGTGCCACATCCATGCCACGTCAGTGCTCATCCGGGCCACATCCATGCCACATCAGTGCGACTACAATGCTTATCAGTGCCCTACAGTGTCTCACAAAATTGTAATGGGAAGTCAGGAAATGACGGTGCTCCCTGCATGTTGGGCCTCTGTATGTGGTCAGGCTGTGGAAAAGTGTCACATATGTGGTATCGCAATACTCAGGAGGAGTAGGAGAATGTATTTTGGGGTGTCATTTTTGCTATGTACATGCTATGTGTTAGAAATGTCTTATAAATGGACAACTTTGTGTAAAAAAAAATGCGTTTTGGTTTTCTTTCCACATTTTCCAAAAACTTGTGGAAAAAAAATGACATGTTCACAAGACTCATTATGCCTCCTAGATCATGTGTTGGGGTGTTTTCTTTCCAAAATGGGGTCATTTTGTGGGTAATTCCATTGTCCTAGTGCTCCAGGACTTTCAAAATTGTGATAGGTCGTCAGAAAATTATATGTGCAATTTTTGCTTCTAGAACAGCTGACGGTGCTCCTTGGATGTTGGGCCTCTGAATGTGGCCAGGCTGTGGAAAAGTCTCACACATGTGGTATCGCCATACTCAGGAGGAGTAGCAGAATGTATTTTGGGGTGTAGTTGCAAGTATGCATATACTGTGTGTGAGAAATAACGTAATATGACCATTTTGTGAAAAATAATTAAAAAAATCTTCATTTTGCAAAGAATTGTGGGAAAAATTACAACTTCAAAAAACTCACCATGCCTCTTACTAAATACCTTGGAATGTCTACTTTCCAAAAAGGGGTCATTTGGGGGGTATTTGTACTGTCCTGAATTGTTAGGGTCTCAAGAAATGAGATAGGCCGTCAGTACTTTAGGTGTGATCAATTTTCAATGATTGGCACCTTAGCTTGTAGACTCTATAACCTTCACAAAGACCAAAAAATGTATACTTATTTGGGTTATTTTTACTAAAGATATGTAGCAGTATAAATTTTAGTCAAAATTTATGAAGAAAAATGACTAAATTTGCAAAATTTAAAACCAAAACTAAGAAAAATGCATTTTTTTACAAAACGTTCGGTCTTTTTTCATTTATAGCGCAAAAAATAAAAACCCAATTATGATTAAATACCACCAAAAGAAAGCTCTGTTTGTGTAAAAAAAAAAAGGATGAAAATTTCATATGGGGACAGTGTTGCATAACTGAGTAATTGTCATTCAAAATGTGAGAGCACTGAAAGCTGAAAATTGGTCTGGTTAGGAAGGGGGTTTAAGTGCCCAGTGGGTAAGTGGTTAATTAATGCTTAATTAGTGATAAGCACCAAAACACCTGTGCAAAGGAGATTTTTGTGTGAATATAAAGTGACTATTGTGTAGATTGTATATATGATTAATGTATATATATATATATATATACTTATGATGAATTGAATCTATTGTGTGTGTGGAAATGAATTCCACACAGTAAACGGCATTAAAACATATAGATTGTGAACTTATATAATGATATATAAAATTACCTCACTCAAGCAAAATGACACACACCTTTTTGTGCACTCTAAACAATAATAGTGCAAATAAACAATATATATATATATATATATATATATATATATATATATATATATATATATATGAATAGAAATATGTGAAAATAAATATAAAGTCTATAAAAGGCCACGGATGAAATCTCAATTTCAGAATGTTCTTAAATTTTTTTTAAATGCTTCACACCTTCACCACGCTGATTACACCCAGTGTGCACAAACTGCTTACCGGAACTAACGGACCCCTTAATTACAGGGGGTCGGTTACAGCCGTATTCTGAGTGGGTTATGGACAAAGCGATTCAGCAATAGTAGGCAAGGCACTGTTTTTCACGTATATATATATATACTGTATATATATATATATATATATACATAAAAAGTACAGTAAAACTGCAGGAAAGGGCACTGGGGGGCAAACTAATGTGCATTTATTTTATTTTGCATTGTATCAGTGTGTTTGGTGTGTTTTACATTTAAATTTGCCACCGGTTCCACCCCCCCTGCGAACGTCACGTCACAGGAGACGGAAGCCGGGGCACACAGAGGATCCGGAGGAAGATCCGCCACCACACACCGCCGGGATACATCGCTGGATCCCGGTGACAAGGTAAGTAACCCCTCTACCAGGATCCAGCGATCTTCCTAGCGGTACCCCGAGTGTGGCTGGGGGTTACCGCTTTTGGCACTGAAATTTAACCCCGAGCCACACTCGGGAATACCGCTAGGAAGGTTAAGAGAAATAAAAGTACTAAGGTAGTTGTATGTAAGGATACATTTTAGCTGATTCTAAACTCTGGTTTTAATAAAAAATATACATATTGAAATATATATTGAGGTATATATTTCTAAAGAATAATTCCAAGCATTGGCAGGTTATACATAGTTACATTGGTCCAGATTGGACCAACAATAACTATATATTTATATACACAATACCTGGCCTATACCAATGGAAGCTGGAAATCACTGAAGTAGACACCGCTGTTCCACTCTCCACTTGCCTCAAAGTCCGGTGCTGAGCAGCCAGCCTGATGCCTGTGAGCACAGGAGGTTGGCTGCTCAGCTCTGGTGCTATTCTGCTTTGCATTTTCTGAATAAAAGTAAAGCAATGTCTGATTGGACGAGGTAGAGAGCATGACATCACCACCTCGCCTCTCCACCGCATCCAATCAGAGAATGTTCAACATTCATTCAGAGAATGCAACGTATTCCTTAGATGCTGCCCATGCAAGGAGGCCAAATTCAAGTGCTCACAAGAGCAGCCACTCCCCGCGACACACTGAAGTAGCAGTGCCTACATCAGTGGCTTTCAGCTTCCAATGGCATTGAACAGGTATGTAATTTACATAGTTCCCTTGGTTCAAGCTGCACTATTGTAACTATCTACAACATGCCAATGCCTGAAATTATTCTTTAACTCCATTAAAAACATTCTACTGCTCTCAGCCTCCTTCACATCTCCAAATTCCTTTTTTGCTGCTGTGATCTGACTTCCTGTTAGAGGGCTACTATGTTCATTCTACATGGTCTCATTTCATGTAAGAACAAAGCTACTCTCTCTTGTTTGCTCTTGAGATGGACCAGAGACTATGGACTATGGGATTTGTAGTGTGTACAGATCAGTGCACATGACCACAACTAACATGCATTGCTAGTTCCAAACAAACTGACTTGAGGGGTTCAGAAGCTCAAATGAGACAGTACAAGGAGGCAGAAAAACATAGTAAGGAACAATTTCATGAAGAATAGATTACAGGGCCATTTTTTTTGGAGAATATGGATACCATTTAGTGTCAGAACTGCATTTAGTTGTGTTTTATATCTTCATTGAGTTCATTTTTAATATGGGTTGACGAGCCCATCAGCATTGGCTTGCTGTTTCAAGAAGTAGCAAAAAAAGAATGCAAATGTGACCCCCCCATCCCCGCCAATAACGCTAACCCATTGCAGATGCAAATTGACACCATTGCCTGAAAAAAGAAGGTGCAAGAAGTATGTGTTACTATTCAAAATGTAAAAAAAAAAGCCGGAAGAAAAGAAAGGATTGTCTTAGGAGTTGATTTCCAAAGTTTGTGTTCTCTACTCTGGTGTTGTAATGCATACCCCAGCTGCTAATCTGCACAAGCTTCTATTTGGGTCATATTGCACATTGTATTTCCTACGGGAGGGAATGGAGAATGCAGTACATACCACCTGAATACTTTCTATGACAGAATTCTGAGCAACTGACCAATGGCAAGAGCTTCATGGAGAGATGTCACAAGTAGAGCAACAAGCAGTAGTGAGCTACAAATAAGGTTACTGCTATTTATATTAAAACTTTAGTATTCACCCACAACTCATATCCGTTTTGGCAAATAGTCTTCAGTAATAGTTGCTTGCTAAAGTTAAGTTTAATTTAATTTAAGTTAAGTGTCATGAAATGTAATATGAAAAACAGTAGTATTGTTGATTAAACTGGAATAAGGATCAACAAACCAGTTACTAATGCTAATAGACTATGCACCATAACCTTTCAGACTGATTATGAATAGGAAAAAAACCTATTGTTTCAGATATGCACTTACTTTTTTTTCGTCTTCAGATGGCATGCTGATTTCTTCAACAGATGGAGTTGTGTAATTGTCCATGTTACTGTCTAAAAGACGTACCCGTCCAATATTGGAATTTATTTCACACCTTAAATAAAAAGGATACAATTTTGAGGGACTATACATAAATAAACATTAGAAGTATGAGAACATACAATTTCATTGTAAAACATAAACAGTAATACATTTAGGATATTATTATACTGCACTATAGTGGAAAAGGGAATAAATAAAGTATTGCTAAAGGCAATTTTGGATGGAGTAGAGAGGGATTAGAAAAAAAAACTGCAAGGTTTATATTGCTGTCTGTGCCCTTATTAGGAAGATTCATCTTCTTAATTTATCCTGTTTACTGTTATCACTGAGCATGAACGTGAGGAGAAATCTCAAATGTTGAGTTGTCACCAGAACAGGAATAAAAAATAAATCTTCCAATGGTTTCACTAGTTATAGTGACTCTGGGGACATCCAGGGATTTGCTCATCTTGGAGGGATTTCCACTCACTTCCTGTTGTGGTTTCAGGACAGGAAGTAAAAGGAAATCTCCGTAATAGCACACATATTGTTTTAAAACAAAAACTGACAAGGATTATAACCCTCCCTTACTCTATCAAAAAAAGTTTTGCATTTAATTCTAATTTAAGGTATAATCTAGGTGGATGTATGTGTCTTGGTAAATATCAGAAGAGAAAGCAGTGCTGGGTCAAAAGTTCTATGCTTGAGTGAAAATTCCATTCAGAAACCAAGAGTTTCATATGCCCTATTAAAGTAAAAATAAGGACTACACCAGGATTTTGTGAGGACATTTTTTAAGTTAGAATGTTTTTAACAATGAAGAATTGCATTTTCTGCCACTAAAAGTTGGCCAGGAAAGAATAAGACAGGGAACCACCCCCTTGAACCATACCAGGCCACATACCGTCAACATGGTTCTCTGCCAGGGGGGCTCTCCTAGCAAAGCACTTTGTCTACATGTTGATGAGGACAAGGGCCTCTTTACCACAACCTTGGACCAGTGGTTGTGGAGTGTGCTAGCAGGGGTCTTTCCCAGTAGACATATGCAATTCATCTTAGTCTGAATCAAAAAGGACAAAAGTATACAAATCTCCAAATGACAATAGTAACAAATTTCATTCATTCGTTTCGTTTTATTTGGTTAACCCATTTCGGAATAAATTCCACATTATTGGAACAACTAGAATTCAAATAGATTGAAAATTAATCAACGATCTGAATTCTGCATAAAGAATAGCTGGTTGTTAAGGAGTGGGTGGCCACCGTGTCTTTACCAACCGATGACGCATCTGCTGTCAGCGGGTTTCCTCGCTGTCAGCAGAATGTAAACAGAACAAATGCAAGCAGACCAGGAAAGGGGGAGTGAGCAACCTGAACCATACCAGGTCACATGCCCTTAACATGAGGGTGTATTTTGAGGCAGGGGACCTCCCCCCCACCAAAGCACCTTGTCCATATGTTGATGGGGACAAGGGCCTCATCCCCACAACCCTGGGCATTAGTTGTGGGGGTTTGCAAGGTCTTAACAAGGAGGCCCCAAGATCCCCCCCCTCCATGTGAATGAGTAGGAATACATAGTACCCCTACTCATTCACCAAAAAAGTAAATAAAAACATAAACACAGTTTTTGACAAGTCTTTTATTAAAAGTTATTCTTCATACAGAGTGTAGAACGGTTGATCAATTTTCGATCAATTCTAATTTCAGTCATTCTGAAAATGTGGAATTTGTTCGAAAATGAATAAACTAAACTTAGCGAATTCCAAAAACTAAACTAAATTTGAAACATAACAAATCTATCCAAAAAGAAACTAAAGTAATTTTTCTGTTATGCACATGTCTACTTGTCAGAATCTGGGAGCCCCCTTCAAAAATAAGGGGGCATCCAGATACTGCCCACCACACATGAATGAGTAAGGGGTACATAATTCAACATTCACATAGAGTCCTTTATTAAAAAAAAAAAAAAAGAACTCCAAAAAATGTCATATGATGTAAATCCATTTCGTCCAGCAATGGAGATCCATGCCAATGTCAATGACCATGAACACCAGCTGATCTGCCAAAATAAAAAAACTCATTGGGCCATTTAATCCTAAAGACTGTTCACCACAAATGAAAGCTTACAAGCTGAAAGCTTTAGGTCACGGTGGTCAGAACTTACCAAACACTAGGTCTCTCTCACTGCGTCTAAGCTACAGCATTTTGGGGAAATTTGCTACCAAGGCAACTAATGATGCATTATGAAAGAAAGAGGAAAGAGTCCTAAGCTACTCCCTCCCAAGAGGTAAGTAGAAAAAAACGGGTTTAGAGGGAATATGTGGTCAAATAACTGGTTGACTTTAATTAACTGGTTCATTTTAACAATATCATGCAGTTGCAAATAATCCTCTAAAATAAAAACGAATATTGTGCTTGTTGCGGGATCATTAAAAATAAAAATATTTTTTGTGGGCTCTGGATGAAGGCACTAGCACTTCCAAAATAAACAAACTAATGTCAGCAAAGGACTACATCCCTTTACATGGACATGTCTAAATTGAGAATGTGAGTTCTAAAGTGGGTGGGTCCTTTGTGGACCACAAGGAATCCCATTAGAGTTTTCCCTTTTTCTAATTTTCTGTTTTACTTTTCACAACAGTATGAATTAAGTTGTTTAAAAATGATCTCAGTCTTTATAAAATGACTATGAGTGGAATGAGCATCCTAATAGTATACGTACTGCAGAGAATGGGATTATTTCCACATGTCATGTAGCTATAAACAGCAATGTTCTGTGCACTAATTTGTGTGATTGTTTACACAAACAAAGGAAATTGTCCACTTGCCATCTTATGTTGGTATGTGAGCTATAAATGTCCAACAGACAACTGACTCTTTCTTTCATTTGGACTTATCATGTCTTGTTTCGATTGTGCTTTCCTGATTATATAAGACAACAACTTAAGATGGGTGAAACAATTTCTCATCAAGGCTCTTTGATAATTTCAGATGGAATAATTAACATGTTTTGGGCTCAGAAAAAGACCAATGGCTGTTCTGACATTTGCGATTTGTAAGTGTAAGTCAGGGATTTGAGAGGAAGTGAAACAAAGAACAATAGGGACCGGCTAAATCTCCTTGTTGATTTTAGTGAAGGTTGGAAAAGAAGAGAAAATCAGTTAAGTGCAGGAAATAAAGCCATGCGTCATCTAAAAAAACATTTAGGACTTCTGCGAGTAAGTGATACCCCTACTGTGACCAAGACCACAACCCCATATTTTGAGGACTATGCTCATTGGCACATGCATTATAGCTGGAATCGTGAAAAGCCAGAAATAAGCACACTACTAAAGTTTTCTGGCAGATTATGGGGTGAATTTACTAAAGGCAGGCTGTGCACATTGCACAGTTGCACTAATTTTCCTTATTAATATGAATGTGCTAAAGATTCACTTTGTAAAGAAGACCCAATAAGGTGCCAAGAAAAAAAAAACAGCATTTTTGCTTGCACATGATTGGATGATGGAAATCAGCAGTGTTTTACCATATTTAAACCAACTATAGATAAAAATCCCTGCTGAACCTGCCAAGATTCAAACTATCTATGAGCAGGCTGAATGTACCCAAGTTGATCTATAGATCGTCTTGGGTACAACCAGCATGTCAGAATTTCAGCATGTGATTTTTGCCAACAGCTATAGCCACTAGCAATAATCACTGTGTTCTCCCAGCAGGGAAGGCTTCCCATGTCCCCCCACCGGGAGAATACAATGGCTCTGTAGGAGGAATTCCCCCATCAACATTGACTGTGTTGATGGGGGAATTGAGCGATTTTCTTTTGCGCAACCTGTGGTTGCAGGAAATAAAATTGCATCATGTATGGCCTGCCATATTAAACTCAGGGAAAATTAGTGCAACTACATAATTTTCGAAAAGAACAGAAAATCTAGAATGTTTTAACAGGTCCAGGTTAGCGCTTTAGAAATGTCACAATTGATAAGTGGACCAATTATAAATGGGCTGATTGAGAAGATTTTGTATGACCACTTGGGAGAGGCATTCTGATGAGGCTAAGAAATGGGTATGGCAAAACTTTCCCGCATCCATAAGATGCTTAAAATATTTGTTGGTGGTTCTTGAAGAGAACTCTAGGTCTCTCAGTACTGGGATCATCGGTAAGTGAAGCAGGGAGATACAGGGAAATGGAAAAGTCAAAGAAATAACCTAAAGTGTGGATCCAACTTTTGTGTGATTTTTAAGGGAATGTAAGTGGCAAAAAATGAGCCAAGGAAGGCAAAATACTGGGACGGAGGTGCATTCCTCTTCCAGTCTGACCGAAGGTTTTACCCATGGTAGATTTAAGGCTCTGTAGTGCTGAAGCAACTCAGGTAAACCAATTCCTCCATCTTGTTTTGGGATGGTTAGGAGTGTAATGTGGATGTGTGGTGGTTTATATCCCCAAATTAAATGACGGTAAAGACTGCAGGTGGGTAGAGAATGACTGAGGGCCAATAAAGGTACCATTTAGATTAAGTACAACACCTAAGGAAAGGTGGTCATCTTAAATGCGCTACTCCCCCCCCCCCCCCAAACCAAGTTAAATTATTGTCCTCCATGACTGCAGATCAGAACAAATCTTTGTTAATAAGTGGTGAAAATTGACTTCGCACAACTGTTGAGGGTCAGGCTTGATGCCCAGATATTTAATGCTGGACAGAGCCCATTGAAAAGGAAAAGATTGTCTTAAACTATCTACTCTATTCGGTGTTAGGGAGACATTGAGCGCTTCTGATTTGGAGTAATTTATCTTGTAATTAGATAGGTCCCTGTATTGACAGAAAAGAATAGTGACATCACAATTGGGAACATAAAGTGGTTCAACCAACTTATGGGCTTTCAATGTGAAAAGGAGAAGTGAAGAGCAACCATGTGTAGTACAGAAAATCAGAAAGAAAAGCATGCTTATGTAGCAAGCAAAAACTGTATGTCTGTTTGGATGCAAACAAGGTTTAAAAAAATTAAAATGCATGGATAGATGAGCGTACCACAAACTATGTGTATATCTAAAAAGTAATGAAAAAGATGATACATTTTGTGTATATTACAGTTTTTTAGTGTCTGTCATCAGCACTGAGCTCAGGTACATGATAGGACACTCAACATGATACATCTGCTCAGACTAGGAGAGAGTACAAGGAAATAATAATAAAAACTAATAACCTTAATGATGTAAGGCTACACAATTCAAAAACAATTATTTAAATTAGAACAATTTGTTGATCGGTTCATATCGAGTCTCAGAACCTGAGATATAGGATTTTGCTTGAGAACCCACATAGGTCTTCAAACATTTGACAAATTCTAGTTTACATTAAATAGTCCTGTAAATTATGTAAGACTTACGTATGGGAAACACGATTTCAATTTCACAACCAAGCCTCAGTTCAATGTCATTTGAGTCCCTCTGCTTTGTAATAAAGTGCGTTATTTTTTCATTATCCACAACTCAATAGCTGAGCTATTCAGTTTGCTTGTTGCTGATGTGAATAAAAGCTATCCTGAAAATAGTCAGATACCAAGCCCTTTTGTTGGATTACTTAGCTGAATACATTACAATACAATCTTCTTATGACAAAGACTGAAAAAGGTCTCTTCCCTATGAGTTTCCCGATTGGAGCCTGAATAAAAAAAAGGAAACGAGGAGAAATATTTTCTGTTTTCTAATTTTTAATCTGAATTCCTTGTCTGAAATTGTCCTAGTATGCATCTATAATGTATAAAGTACTTGTATCTTTCCTGCACTTTTTAAAAACCCATAGTGAATTATAACTTACTCTGTAGCTGTAATTAAGCATGGCTGCCACATCCAGGTGAATGTGGGAGCAGGTCTTCCGTAGGCTGTACACTGGAAACGATGAATGTCTCCAATCAGTACCGACTCCTTCCTGTCACAGTCTGTTTCTTTTTCATAGATGGAAGGTTTAACTAGAATTCAAAGAGAATGAATATGTAAACATACATAGTTATATAAGAAACTCCCAGAAACCTATGCACATTAGAGTAAACGTGGTGATTTCAAAGGAACTCATATGTGAATAAGTCTAAAAAGAATGTATTTTCATTGCCTAGAGCAGTGGTTCTCAACTCCGGGCCTCAGGACCCACTAACAGGCAAGGTTTGCAAGATAACTGAAATACATCACAGGTGATATATTTTGCTTCTCAGTGTTTGAAGTATTCTAGTCTGCATCTCCCCAAGGTGATAACTTAAATCTGGCCTGTTAGTGGGTCCTGAGGACCGGAGTTGAGAACCACTGGCCTAGAGTAAAATATTTCTGCTGTAAACTCAAAATACGAGTTCAGCTTTCAGAAAGGAAATTTTACAAGAGTTGTAGAAAATAAACAGATAAAAGTTATATGTAAGTAATTTATCATTTCAGATTCTTTTTCAAACCAACCCCCTACCTGCTTATCCTTAAAGCAACCTAGTTGTTGTAAAAAATGTTTTAAAACAAGCCATACCTGTAAGGGCAGACAGGATATATTCACCTTACCTTCTGCCTGTGCTGCCAATTAACCCCTCCATGCTAGGGAATCTTCAGCTGGCAGGGAACCTGACACTTCAGGGAGTGTCAATCTCCTAGATTCCCCCCAGCTCTAACGGGTTCCTCCCTCCAACCTCCACCCATTACAGGATACAGTAGTTACATAACTCCCAACTTTTTGAGAGGGACAAAAGTATCTAAGCATAGGGCACACCCCCTGGCACACCCCATAAAGGAGAATTATACAAAAAAAAAGATTAGTTAAACCCACAAGTACCTTCATTTTTCCACTACTATTCCTTTTTACTGGCTTTTGATGTTTATAAGTGCAGTAATTTAGAAATTGGATGAAAGGTTTTTGTACTGGGAAATACTTTTTGAAAGATAAATAGTACAAATTTACATACAACTATATAGATCTTACCTAAATGAGTGACAAATGAGGAGGAAACAGGGACAGAGGGACAAATCAGGGACAGTCCCTGAAAATCAGCGATAGTTGGAAGCTATGTGGTTACATAGAGGGCAGCAGGAGCAGCCAGCGCTGAGTATTGACACTACCAGAAGTGTCAGTTTTCCTGAAGACATCATAATAACACTTCTCAGGAGTGGTGTGAGTATTGTTTGCTTTGAAATCTTATGTATGATGACAGGATCTTTTTACCCTGGAAACATCCTTACACTTATTGTGCCACATATACAACCAAAACAGTCAAATACATACAACAACAGCATTAGCGATTTAATCTAAGCTACAGGCCAGTACCTAAATTCACCATTAAAATAAATGTGTGAGAGTTACTTAACCCATCAAAATATTTGTCCAGTCAGACCTGACAATAAATACAGCCCTGCCAGACCAGGTCCATGACTTCAATGTTACTGCAGTGATAGCACTACGACTAGAACATGTCCATGCCCCCAGCCAGTGATTTGATGAAAGAGTAGAAGCAACAGACAGACAAGGTTATTCTGCTGCACTCTTCTCCTTTAAGTGGTTTCCTTACTAACAGACATGCATGCAAGACAGCCTGACTGGCACAGAATATTGGCCCTACCTCTTGAATTGTAATTTGCACAAAAACATAAAATGTTATGCCTTGATTCCACAACTACATGATACTCCACAGAGTAGAAACATAGGTATTCCGTTATTCAATTGAATAATAAAAAAATAAAAAAATAACATTAACAATTTTCCTGATGGGTCATTACTATTTGTATTTTTTTTGTTAAGGAAATGAAAATGTAGAAACTCACTGAATTTTACTACAACAACCTATTTGTCATGGACTTTAGTCAGCAAGAACCTAGTGGATCACAATCTGTATTGGGCCACTGCCCAACCTCTTTTTTGTTCTGGACTGTTACAGAATACCAACCACTGCACTTGTGGTGCCGTCCCCCAAGCTCTCCTACTTACTGCCCTTCATGTCATCAGCTTATTAAGTAGACTTTCTGAGTGCAAGCCAGCTGCTAAGCACAACTGAAATAATTAAACTAGATGAATTTTAAAGGATTACATAAATGGTTTAAAAGGCAATTTTATTTCCTTGCCTAGTTTTGTTCTTTAAGGAATAAATATGTAATATATTACATTGTTAAAAGAAATATGATTGTTTTTTTCCACCCACACATAATTACTAAGGGCCATATCATAAGTACACCTTTATGTCCTGTTTTAATCATAGTAATTTTCCTTTTTGGAGTAGACTTCCAGGATATGTGGATATCTCTTCAACCAAGGTAATGGTACTAGGCTGGCCTTGTTAATTGTTTGTAGACATACACCCAATGCAATGGGGGAAATCCTGTAATAATATATCATAATCAAGGCTAACTCCATAAATGGGGATGTTAGAAGGAAGCAGGAGCTTTGGGATTAATGTTTTGGCAACACGTTCAGGAATAAGCAGCGGTTGCGGCAGGACATCAAGCCAGCTGATGATTATCGTGAGGAAAAGGCTTCCGATTAACAAGCTACTTAAAGCAATTAAGAAAACAACATAATTCAATGAAGAACTTTGTGCAGGAAGTGTAACTTTTCACTCATTGTCTTGACTGCAGAAACTCACAAAAAGGTATAAGGGAATTTCTGATACTGTAGAGATAGTAAGTGTAATGTTTTCTTTCAGACTGTTCCTATCAATGACCAAAGGGGTTTGAAACTTGAAGTTGTTGTTCAGGTTCTGCATATGTTTATTCAGAAAATTTGGCAAACACAGTTACAGATTTGTTCAAAAATAACTGCAATTCTAAAGCTGAAGAAAGTCCTGATATCAATTTGCAGTTATACTGGTCACCTATTTTAGATTCTAGTTATATATAATTATTGGATTGTTATCTGCTGACCCAGCAACCATTAATAGGATGAGCAGATCAAACTAACAGCAATTAAGATACTGCAGTACAGTGATGACTTGTAAGTACATTTGGCAAACAGAAAACATGTATTGCATGCATCTGATTGGACTGCAGTAGAAATATTATGACACATTTAAAGGGAATCAGTTACAAATGATCATTTATAAAAATCAGAGTTACTGCTTATGAAAAGAAATCATAGTTCAGTCTAACCTTAGGGGTTACTTTTATAACTGAATTGTCTAGATGTGAGACAAGCTGTAAAAGCACCCAATCTTTTATCTTTTTTTGCCTCATGGCTCATGGATACGTAAAATACAAATATGCAATACAAGGTCTATCTTTAAATTATTATATATGCCAATTTTTAGAAAGCTACTGTAACAACTAGGGTTGAGCGGACACCTAGATGTCCGTGTTCGACGGGTTCGGCCGAACTTTAAAAAAAAGGCCGGGTCCGTGTCCCGGACTTTTACCGAACTTTTCCCGGACACCGAACCCCATTGAAGTCAATGGGGACCCGAACTTTAAGGCACTAAAATGGCTCTAAAACACCAAAGGAAAGGGCTAGAGTGCTGCAAATGGCAGCAAAACGTAATTAAGAGCATGGCAAGTGCTCTGCAAACAAATGTGGATAGGGAAATAACTTAAAACAACAAAAAAAAACAGAAAAATAAAACAATGTTCTTCTTCATCTCTGAAGGACGAGGCCCATATGGAGTAGGAGGGAGGTTGAGGTGGTGGTGGATGTGGCGGTGACATAGGCGTGCGCACAGGGTGTGCTGGGTGTGCCTGGGCACACCCTAATCACCTAGGGCACATAGCATTGCCAGTGAGGAGATGGGAAAGATCTCCCTGGGACCTGCTCTGCTCTATTTCTCCTTGCCTACAGGTACATGGCCCCGATACATTACTCTCCCTGCTGGCAAACACATGCATGTGTATTTCAACTTTGGGGTGCACACCTTAATGCAATAGGCTGCGCACACCTATGGGCGGTGTAGGTGGAAGCGGCGGTGGAGGAGGACCAGGGCCGGATTAACAGCATCATGGGCTTGGTGCTGAGGATTTTGAAGGGCCTTAGGGCCGTGCCTTGCCATGCACCCAGAGGAGGAAGGGTGCAGCCATGCATGCCTAATTCAACATGGGATGCTGTCTCTGAAGCCCATAAACACATCCATGCATCGCCAACTGTCCCTCCTTGTCCGGCCTTCACGCTGTGTGGGGAGGTTCTGAGGGTGCTGCCTGGGGAAGCGAGCATAGAAGCCAGACTTCTGTGTTTACAAGTGACAGAAGAGCGGTAACAGTGAATATGGCCAACCCGGGGCCTATATAAAAGGTAGGGGCCTGGAGCTGCAGCTCCAATAGCCCCTACATTAATCTGGCCCTGAGGAGGAGGACGAGGTAGCCAACACTGCTTCTTTTCACAAATTTTAAATGAGGGTACACCCCAAAAGAGTGAGAAAGAGCAAAAATGGAACAATGGGTGGGTAAGGTCGGTATCCATTGCTATTCTGCATAAGGTACGGAAAAGTCCCGTGGGATCCATGCCTGGTTCATTTTAATGAACGTGAGCTTGTCCACATTGTCTCTGGACAGGCGGCTGCGCTTGTCTGTTATAACGCCCCCAGCCGTGCTAAATACCCGTTCAGATAATACACTGGCTGCAGGGCACGCCAGCACCTCCAAGGCGTAAAGGGCAAGCTCAGGCCATGTGCCCAATTTGGAGACCCAGAAGTTGAAGGGGGCAGACCCGTCATTCACTACATGTAGGCGTGTGCACACATACTGCTCCACCATGTTGGTAAAATGCTGCCTCCTGCTAAGACGTTCCATCTGAGCTGCTGGTGCTGCTGTTTGTTGTGGCGTGCTGACAAAGCTTTTCCACATTTCGGCCATGCTAACCCTGCCTTCTGAGGTGCTGGCGGTGCCCTGGTTGCGTTGGCGACCTCCTCCTCCTCCTCCTCTGCCTTGTGCTTCCACTGTGGCCCCGCTGTCAGATGGGAATGCCAGCAGCATGGCGTCTACCAGCGTGCGCTTGTACTCGCGCATCTTGCGATCGCGCTCCAGTGAGTGAATTAAGGACGGTACGTTGTCCTTGTAACGGGGATCCAGCAGCGTGGCCACCCAGTAATCAGCACAAGTTAGAATGTGGGCAACTCGGCGGTCGTTGTGGAGACACTGCAGCATGTAATCGCTCATGTGTGCCAGGCTGCCCAGAGGCAACGAAAGGCTGTCCTCTGTGGGAGGTGTATGGTCCGTGTCCTCTGTATCCCCCCAGCCACGCACCAGTGATGGCCATGAGCTGGCCTGGGTGCCACCCTGCTGTGAACATGGTTCCATCTCCTCCTCCAGCTCCTCCTCCTCCTCATCCTCCTCATCCTCCAGAACTGTGCCCCTGCTGGACAATTGCGTCCCTGGCGTTTGCGTGTGCAGGAACCCACCCTCGGAGCCCCTTGCGAATGACTGCCCTGAAAGCCTTGGAAATGTTACCTCTTCATCCTCCTCCTCCTCCTCATCCTGTGCCACATCCTCTTCCATCATCGCCCGAATTGTTTTTTCAAGGAGGCATAGAAGTGGGATAGTTAAGCTGAGAACGGCGTCATTGCCACTGGCCATGTTGGTGGAGTACTCAAAACAGCGCAACAAGGCACACAGGTCTCGCATGGAGGCCCAGTTATTGGTGGTGAAGTGGTGCTGTTCCGCAGAGCGACTCACGCGTGCGTGCTGCAGCTGAAACTCCACTATGGCCTGCTGCTGCTCGCACAGTCTTTCCAGCATGTGCAAGGTGGAGTTCCACCTTGTGGGCACGTCACATATGAGGCGGTGAGCGGGAAGGCCGAAGTTACGCTGCAGCGCTGCCAGGCGAGCAGCAGCAGGGTGAGAACGCCGAAAGTGCGCACAAACGGCCCGCACTTTCTGCAGCAGCTCTGACATATCGGGGTAGTTTTTAAGGAACCTCTGCACCACCAAATTCAGCACATGCGCCAGGCAAGGGATGTGCGTCAAACCGGCTAGGCCCAGAGCTGCTATGAGATTTCGCCCGTTATCGCACACCACCAGGCCGGGCTTGAGGCTCGCTGGCAGCAACCACTCATTTGTCTGCTGTTCCATGCTCCTCCACAACTCCTGCGCGGTGTGTGGTTTGTCCCCCAAACAGGCAAGTTGTAAAACTGCCTGCTGTCGTTTACCCCTGGCCGTGCTGAAGTTGGTGGTGAAGGTGTTACGCTGTCCGGATGAGGAGGCGGTAGAGGATGAGGAAGCGGAGTAGGAGGAGTTAGGAACAGGAGGCAAACTGAAGCGCCCTGCAATCCTCGGTGGTGGAAGGACATGCGCCAAATTGCTATCCGCCTCAGGCCCATCCGCCACTGCATTTACCCAGTGTGCCGTTAGGGAGATATAACGCCCCTGACCGTGCTTACTGGTCCACGTATCCGTAGTTAGGTGGACCTTGGCACAGATGGCGTTGCGCAGTGCACACCTGATTTTTTCCCCCACTTGGTTGTGCAGGGAAGGGATGGCTTGCCTGGAAAAGTAGTGGCGGCTGGGCACGACGTACTGTGGGACAGCCACCGACATAAGGTTTTTAAAACTGTGCGTCTCCACCAGACGGAATGACAGCATTTCAAAGGCCAATAATTTTGAAATGCTGGCATTCAGGGCCAGGGATCGCGGGTGGGTAGGGGGGTACTTCCTCTTCCTCTCAAGTGTTTGGGAGATGGAAAGCTGAACGCTTCCACGGGACATTGTGGAGATGGTTGTTGGTGACCCAGGTGGTGGTGTTGCTGACAGATCGTCTGTTTGCGGGGTGGCAGGTGCCGGTATCACTACAGATGTGGCTGGAGCGGCCGAGACTGCAGCAGAAGAGGAAGCAGGATGAGCCAGAGACGTTTCTTGGTTTTGAAGGTGTGTACTCCACTGCAGCTCGTGCTTTGCACTTAGATGCCTGATCATGCAGGTTGTGCTCAGGTTGAGAAGGTTCATGCCTCGCTTCAAGCTCTGATTGCACAGGGTGCAAACCACTCGTGTCCTGTCATCAGCACATTTTCTAAAGAACTTCCACGCTAGAGAACTCCTTTGAGCTGACTTTGGTGCGCTCGTTCCCTTGCTGCGTTGGGCAGTAGCGGGCGTAGTGTCTAGGGCACGGCCGCTCCGCTTCTGCACCCTGCTCCCTCTTCTGCTGTGCTGGTGGCTCTGTGCGACCACCGCCTCTTCCTCCAAACTACTCAGTTCACCTGCATGACGTTCATTCCATGTGGGGTCGAGGACCTCATCGTCCTCCACATCATCTTCCACCCAGTCTTCACCCCTGCCCTCCTTGTCGGTCTCCACAATGCTGAACGCCGCAGCAGTTGGCACCTGCGTTTCGTCATCATCGGAGACGTGCTGCGATGATCCTTGCATGTACTCATCTTGAGAAATAAGTGGTTGGGCATCGCTGCACTCAATCTCTTCCACTTCTGGGGCAGGGCTAGGTGGATGGCCCTGGGAAACCCTGCTGACAGAGTCCTCAAAAAGAATAAGAGACTGCTGTATGGCTTGGGGCTCAGACTGCTGGCCTGATTTGCAAGGGGGTGAGGTGAAAGACGGTTGGACATTGGCTGCAGGTGCCAACTCTGACCTTTCTGCAGTAGACTGGGTGGGAGACAATGTGAAGGAACTGGAGGCACTGTCAGCAGCAAACCAATCTACTATCGCCTCAACTTGTTCTGGCCTCATCACTTCTAGGGGCGTTTGATGCCCTACCAAATACTGATGCAGGTTCTGTCGCCTACTCACACTTGAGGAAGGTGTTTCACTTGTGCGTGTAGCTGGCACAGATCGACCATGTCCTCTCCTTGCAACAGGAGCTCTACCAGCAGCACCACGACCCAGGCCACGGCCCTTATTTGACGGTCTCCTCATATTTCTGTAATTTAAGATCTTGCCCTAGAAAGGTTTTTATTGAATAGCGGAATAGAAAATATGATCCAAAAAAAGTGTATGTATATCACACGTACACAACCACACTAGGCCCCAATTACTATTGTTTGTACCCCTAAAAGGCTAGATGAGGAGTAGGGGGAGTATGGAACAGGCAGCACCCTCAAACCTTCAGAAGTATGAGATGAACCCCAACAACTTGGAAAGGTGGATCTCTCTCACACGTACCGACACAGACTATCCCGCAATTCAATTGATCCTCAAAGGTTTTTATTGAATAGCGGAATAGGAAATATGATCAAAAAAAGTGTATGTATCTCGCACGTACACAACCACACTAGGCCCCAATTACTATTGTTTGTACCCCTAAAAGGCTAGATGAGGAGTAGGGGGGGTATGGAACAGGCAGCACCCTCAAACCTTCAGAAGTATGAGATGAACCCCAACAACTTGGAAAGGTGGATCTCTCTCACACGTACCGACACAGACTATCCCGCAATTCAATTGATCCTCAAAGGTTTTTATTGAATAGCGGAATAGGAAATATGATCAAAAAAAGTGTATGTATCTCGCACGTACACAACCACACTAGGCCCCAATTACTATTGTTTGTACCCCTAAAAGGCTAGATGAGGAGTAGGGGGGGTATGGAACAGGCAGCACCCTCAAACCTTCAGAAGTATGAGATGAACCCCAACAACTTGGAAAGGTGGATCTCTCTCACACGTACCGACACAGACTATCCCGCAATTCAATTGATCCTCAAAGGTTTTTATTGAATAGCGGAATAGGAAATATGATCAAAAAAAGTGTATGTATCTCGCACGTACACAACCACACTAGGCCCCAATTACTATTGTTTGTACCCCTAAAAGGCTAGATGAGGAGTAGGGGGGGTATGGAACAGGCAGCACCCTCAAACCTTCAGAAGTATGAGATGAACCCCAACAACTTGGAAAGGTGGATCTCTCTCACACGTACCGACACAGACTATCCCGCAATTCAATTGATCCTCAAAGGTTTTTATTGAATAGCGGAATAGGAAATATGATCAAAAAAAGTGTATGTATCTCGCACGTACACAACCACACTAGGCCCCAATTACTATTGTTTGTACCCCTAAAAGGCTAGATGAGGAGTAGGGGGGGTATGGAACAGGCAGCACCCTCAAACCTTCAGAAGTATGAGATGAACCCCAACAACTTGGAAAGGTGGATCTCTCTCACACGTACCGACACAGACTATCCCGCAATTCAATTGATCCTCAAAGGTTTTTATTGAATAGCGGAATAGGAAATATGATCAAAAAAAGTGTATGTATCTCGCACGTACACAACCACACTAGGCCCCAATTACTATTGTTTGTACCCCTAAAAGGCTAGATGAGGAGTAGGGGGGGTATGGAACAGGCAGCACCCTCAAACCTTCAGAAGTATGAGATGAACCCCAACAACTTGGAAAGGTGGATCTCTCTCACACGTACCGACACAGACTATCCCGCAATTCAATTGATCCTCAAAGGTTTTTATTGAATAGCGGAATAGGAAATATGATCAAAAAAAGTGTATGTATCTCGCACGTACACAACCACACTAGGCCCCAATTACTATTGTTTGTACCCCTAAAAGGCTAGATGAGGAGTAGGGGGGGTATGGAACAGGCAGCACCCTCAAACCTTCAGAAGTATGAGATGAACCCCAACAACTTGGAAAGGTGGATCTCTCTCACACGTACCGACACAGACTATCCCGCAATTCAATTGATCCTCAAAGGTTTTTATTGAATAGCGGAATAGGAAATATGATCAAAAAAAGTGTATGTATCTCGCACGTACACAACCACACTAGGCCCCAATTACTATTGTTTGTACCCCTAAAAGGCTAGATGAGGAGTAGGGGGGGTATGGAACAGGCAGCACCCTCAAACCTTCAGAAGTATGAGATGAACCCCAACAACTTGGAAAGGTGGATCTCTCTCACACGTACCGACACAGACTATCCCGCAATTCAATTGATCCTCAAAGGTTTTTATTGAATAGCGGAATAGGAAATATGATCAAAAAAAGTGTATGTATCTCGCACGTACACAACCACACTAGGCCCCAATTACTATTGTTTGTACCCCTAAAAGGCTAGATGAGGAGTAGGGGGGGTATGGAACAGGCAGCACCCTCAAACCTTCAGAAGTATGAGATGAACCCCAACAACTTGGAAAGGTGGATCTCTCTCACACGTACCGACACAGACTATCCCGCAATTCAATTGATCCTCAAAGGTTTTTATTGAATAGCGGAATAGGAAATATGATCAAAAAAAGTGTATGTATCTCGCACGTACACAACCACACTAGGCCCCAATTACTATTGTTTGTACCCCTAAAAGGCTAGATGAGGAGTAGGGGGGGTATGGAACAGGCAGCACCCTCAAACCTTCAGAAGTATGAGATGAACCCCAACAACTTGGAAAGGTGGATCTCTCTCACACGTACCAACACAGACTATCCCCCAATTTAACTGATCCCCAAAGGTTTTTGATTAAATAGCGGAATAGAAAATATGATCCCAAAAAAGTGTATGTATATCACACGTACACAACCACACTAGGCCCCAATTACTATTGTTTGTACCCCTAAAAGGCTAGGAGTAGGGGGAGTATGGAACAGGCAGCACCCTCAAACCTTCAGAAGTATGAGATGAACCTCAACAACTTGGAAAGGTGGATCTCTCTCACACGTACCAACACAGACTATCCCCCAATTTAACTGATCCCCAAAGGTTTTTGATTAAATAGCGGAATAGAAAATATGATCCCAAAAAAGTGTATGTATATCACACGTACACAACCACACTAGGCCCCAATTACTATTGTTTGTACCCCTAAAAGGCTAGGAGTAGGGGGAGTATGGAACAGGCAGCACCCTCAAACCTTCAGAAGTATGAGATGAACCCCAACAACTTGGAAAGGTGGATCTCTCTCACACGTACCAACACAGACTATCCCCCAATTTAACTGATCCCCAAAGGTTTTTGATTAAATAGCGGAATAGAAAATATGATCCCAAAAAAGTGTATGTATATCACACGTACACAACCACACTAGGCCCCAATTACTATTGTTTGTACCCCTAAAAGGCTAGGAGTAGGGGGAGTATGGAACAGGCAGCACCCTCAAACCTTCAGAAGTATGAGATGAACCTCAACAACTTGGAAAGGTGGATCTCTCTCACACGTACCAACACAGACTATCCCCCAATTTAACTGATCCCCAAAGGTTTTTGATTAAATAGCGGAATAGAAAATATGATCCCAAAAAAGTGTATGTATATCACACGTACACAACCACACTAGGCCCCAATTACTATTGTTTGTACCCCTAAAAGGCTAGGAGTAGGGGGAGTATGGAACAGGCAGCACCCTCAAACCTTCAGAAGTATGAGATGAACCCCAACAACTTGGAAAGGTGGATCTCTCTCACACGTACCAACACAGACTATCCCCCAATTTAACTGATCCCCAAAGGTTTTTGATTAAATAGCGGAATAGAAAATATGATCCCAAAAAAGTGTATGTATATCACACGTACACAACCACACTAGGCCCCAATTACTATTGTTTGTACCCCTAAAAGGCTAGGAGTAGGGGGAGTATGGAACAGGCAGCACCCTCAAACCTTCAGAAGTATGAGATGAACCCCAACAACTTGGAAAGGTGGATCTCTCTCACACGTACCAACACAGACTATCCCCCAATTTAACTGATCCCCAAAGGTTTTTGATTAAATAGCGGAATAGAAAATATGATCCCAAAAAAGTGTATGTATATCACACGTACACAACCACACTAGGCCCCAATTACTATTGTTTGTACCCCTAAAAGGCTAGGAGTAGGGGGAGTATGGAACAGGCAGCACCCTCAAACCTTCAGAAGTATGAGATGAACCCCAACAACTTGGAAAGGTGGATCTCTCTCACACGTACCAACACAGACTATCCCCCAATTTAACTGATCCCCAAAGGTTTTTGATTAAATAGCGGAATAGAAAATATGATCCCAAAAAAGTGTATGTATATCACACGTACACAACCACACTAGGCCCCAATTACTATTGTTTGTACCCCTAAAAGGCTAGGAGTAGGGGGAGTATGGAACAGGCAGCACCCTCAAACCTTCAGAAGTATGAGATGAACCTCAACAACTTGGAAAGGTGGATCTCTCTCACACGTACCAACACAGACTATCCCCCAATTTAACTGATCCCCAAAGGTTTTTGATTAAATAGCGGAATAGAAAATATGATCCCAAAAAAGTGTATGTATATCACACGTACACAACCACACTAGGCCCCAATTACTATTGTTTGTACCCCTAAAAGGCTAGGAGTAGGGGGAGTATGGAACAGGCAGCACCCTCAAACCTTCAGAAGTTTTAGATGAACCCCAACAACTTGGAAAGGTGGATCTCTCTCACACGTACCAACACAGACTATCCCCCAATTTAACTGATCCCCAAAGGTTTTTGATTAAATAGCGGAATAGAAAATATGATCCCAAAAAAGTGTATGTATATCACACGTACACAACCACACTAGGCCCCAATTACTATTGTTTGTACCCCTAAAAGGCTAGGAGTAGGGGGAGTATGGAACAGGCAGCACCCTCAAACCTTCAGAAGTATGAGATGAACCTCAACAACTTGGAAAGGTGGATCTCTCTCACACGTACCAACACAGACTATCCCCCAATTTAACTGATCCCCAAAGGTTTTTGATTAAATAGCGGAATAGAAAATATGATCCCAAAAAAGTGTATGTATATCACACGTACACAACCACACTAGGCCCCAATTACTATTGTTTGTACCCCTAAAAGGCTAGGAGTAGGGGGAGTATGGAACAGGCAGCACCCTCAAACCTTCAGAAGTATGAGATGAACCCCAACAACTTGGAAAGGTGGATCTCTCTCACACGTACCAACACAGACTATCCCCCAATTTAACTGATCCCCAAAGGTTTTTGATTAAATAGCGGAATAGAAAATATGATCCCAAAAAAGTGTATGTATATCACACGTACACAACCACACTAGGCCCCAATTACTATTGTTTGTACCCCTAAAAGGCTAGGAGTAGGGGGAGTATGGAACAGGCAGCACCCTCAAACCTTCAGAAGTATGAGATGAACCCCAACAACTTGGAAAGGTGGATCTCTCTCACACGTACCAACACAGACTATCCCCCAATTTAACTGATCCCCAAAGGTTTTTGATTAAATAGCGGAATAGAAAATATGATCCCAAAAAAGTGTATGTATATCACACGTACACAACCACACTAGGCCCCAATTACTATTGTTTGTACCCCTAAAAGGCTAGGAGTAGGGGGAGTATGGAACAGGCAGCACCCTCAAACCTTCAGAAGTATGAGATGAACCTCAACAACTTGGAAAGGTGGATCTCTCTCACACGTACCAACACAGACTATCCCCCAATTTAACTGATCCCCAAAGGTTTTTGATTAAATAGCGGAATAGAAAATATGATCCCAAAAAAGTGTATGTATATCACACGTACACAACCACACTAGGCCCCAATTACTATTGTTTGTACCCCTAAAAGGCTAGGAGTAGGGGGAGTATGGAACAGGCAGCACCCTCAAACCTTCAGAAGTATGAGATGAACCCCAACAACTTGGAAAGGTGGATCTCTCTCACACGTACCAACACAGACTATCCCCCAATTTAACTGATCCCCAAAGGTTTTTGATTAAATAGCGGAATAGAAAATATGATCCCAAAAAAGTGTATGTATATCACACGTACACAACCACACTAGGCCCCAATTACTATTGTTTGTACCCCTAAAAGGCTAGGAGTAGGGGGAGTATGGAACAGGCAGCACCCTCAAACCTTCAGAAGTATGAGATGAACCCCAACAACTTGGAAAGGTGGATCTCTCTCACACGTACCAACACAGACTATCCCCCAATTTAACTGATCCCCAAAGGTTTTTGATTAAATAGCGGAATAGAAAATATGATCCCAAAAAAGTGTATGTATATCACACGTACACAACCACACTAGGCCCCAATTACTATTGTTTGTACCCCTAAAAGGCTAGGAGTAGGGGGAGTATGGAACAGGCAGCACCCTCAAACCTTCAGAAGTATGAGATGAACCCCAACAACTTGGAAAGGTGGATCTCTCTCACACGTACCAACACAGACTATCCCCCAATTTAACTGATCCCCAAAGGTTTTTGATTAAATAGCGGAATAGAAAATATGATCCCAAAAAAGTGTATGTATATCACACGTACACAACCACACTAGGCCCCAATTACTATTGTTTGTACCCCTAAAAGGCTAGATGAGGAGTAGGGGGAGTATGGAACAGGCAGCACCCTCAAACCTTCAGTATGAGATTGTGTTCACTGTACCCCACAAAGATTGAGTTCACTGCACCCCACAATGATTGTGTTCACTGCACCCCACAAAGATTGTGTTCACTGCACCTCACAAAGATTGTGTTCACTGTACCCCCCAAAGATTGTGTTCACTGCACCCCACAAAGATTCTGTTCACTGTACCCCACAAAGATTGTGTTCACTGCACCCCAAAAAGATTGTGTTCACTGCACCCCAAAAAGGATGTTGTTCACTGCACCCCAAAAAGGATGTTGTTCACTCCACCCCAAAAAGATTGTGTTCACTGCACCCCACAAAGATTGTGTTCACTGCACCCCAAAAAGATTGTGTTCACTGCACCCCAAAAATGATTTTGTTCACTGCACCCCAAAAAGGATTTTGTTCACTGCACCCCAAAAAGGATGTTGTTCACTCCACCCCAAAAAGATTGTGTTCACTGCACCCCAAAAAGATTGTGTTCACTGCACCCCACAAAGGATTTTGTTCACTGCACCCCAAAAAGATTGTGTTCACTGCACCCCAAAAAGGATGTTGTTCACTGCACCCCAAAAAGGATTTTGTTCACTGCACCCCAAAAAGATTGTGTTCACTGCACCCCACAAAGGATTTTGTTCACTGCACCCCACAAAGATTGTGTTCACTGCACACCAAAAAGGATTGTGTTCACTGCACCCCAAAAAGATTTTGTTCACTGCACCCCAAAAAGATTGTGTTCACTGCAGCCCAAAAAGATTGTGTTCACTGCAGCCCAAAAAGATTGTGTTCACTGCAGCCCAAAAAGATTGTGTTCACTGCAGCCCAAAAAGATTGTGTTCACTGCAGCCCAAAAAGATTGTGTTCACTGCAGCTCACACACAGAAAAATGGATGTGGATCACTGACACCTGCCTATCTCCAATCCCACACCACACAGCAATATCGATTGTAGTTTGTAGAACACAGTTTCCCTAAAATTCAGCAGACTCTGTCCCTAACAGGATTGAGAAGAGATCGTAGATCAGGATTGAGTGCAGACCCCACCCCCCACACAGCAATATCGATTGTAGTTTGTAGAAGACACTGACCCTATATAATTCAGCAGACTCTATCCCTAAAATGCCTACAACTCGCCCTGCCTAAACACTCCGACCTGTCCCTCAATTCTATCCGGACACAAATGGTTTTTTCCTGCCTATCTTTCCCTAATCAGCAGCCAGCACGTTGATGTGTGCTCTGTCCCTGAATCTAAGCAGCATAATGACGCCGCTGCGGCTGCCTCGAACTTATAAAGACTTGGTCACATGCTTCAGACGGCCAATCACAGCTACTGAGACATTTGCAGGCATGGCTGGGATGGCTTAAGGCACACCAGTTAAACGATTGTTGATTGGCTGTTGAAAGCCCGCCATGAAAAGAGCGCCAAAGCATGCAAAACCCGGAAATAAAACGACCGAACACGGATTTTTACCCGAACATACAGTAAAGTGTCCGTGTCCGTGTTCGGGTACAAAAAATCCAATTATTCGGTACGAACACGAATAATACAGTCCGTGTTCGCTCAACACTAGTAACAACCAAGTTTTCAAGCTTTAGAAATATTGAAAAATACAAGCAAGCAGAAGGGCTCCTACAAAGTTTCAGAGAGGATGCAATAGCCAGCTATGTATGCTCTATGAATCATCAAGTGCCATGATGCACATTTAAAAAATAAATGAATAAATAAATAAATCATGAAAAATAAATAAATAAATAAATATATATATATATATATATATATATATATATATATACACACACACAATATATATATATATATATATATATATATATATATATATATATATATATATATATATATACAGTATATATGTGTGTGTGGGTGTTTAAAAGACTAAGCAAAAAGAACAAAACCACTATAGCTCTGTAGATTCCTTGTCAAAAATGTAATTTAATAAATAATAATCTTTTTTTTTTTTTTTTACTAAAACATGTCTGATCTGTAACTACAACATACAAATCGAACTACAGACTACAGACAAATATTGTTTTTAGTTATCTGAGACTTGTACAGTAATGGTATGTTTAATGTCATCAGAAAAAGAAATGTATCGGGACAGTTATAGTAGACTATGTAGTCCACATAGCAGAAATGTTTGTGGCCTGTGAACACCAGAGACCTGGGGCTGAAAAATTCACAGGCAATTTCTCATGCAAATTACTAAGAATGAAAAGTGTGCCCCTTCCCAGACCCCAGACTGACCCTGCACTGTAAAACGAACCAAATCTGGGATTGCATGCTAGGTGGAATGAAACACTTGGTTTTGACCCCAGCATTTTTGGAGCTTGTTCCAAATATTTTGAATCTAAAAATGGAAGGAAAGTGAGAAATCTGGCCCAGATTGCCGTTCCATTCTACAGACAGAAGATGGTATTGCAGTGGAATGCATTAATAAACATGTCTTGTTTGTATTACATCAGCTTTCATTCCACTCTCATGCCTGTATTGCCCTTTAACCCTTTAAAAGCTGTAGTAGCCTGCAATTTATTATGTATGTGCATTGGACAAATAGTTTTACATTAATGAGAAAACAATACCAAAAAAGACCATAACGTGTAACTACTGTACAATTATGGTTAGAAAACAAAATGTTACAAGTTTAAAAATGAATTCTTGAGGCCATGTGTTTTTGAATTGATCTGATAAATTGTCCAGCTTATGACACTTGATTGTTGTAGCAATTAGGATGAAAGATCTGAAAAAAACATTTTCTCTTACTCTCTCTCTAAATATATACTATATATATATATATATATACTGTATATATATATATACAGCCCTCAAATTTCTCACTCGCCTTCTCGCATTTTGCGAGTGAAAAATGACTGAATGCGAGCAAGGAGAGGAAGAAACAGAACACTGTCTGGACGTGCAGGGGTGGGCAGTGTCCATATCTATGATGAGGGGGGGACGGACGCACTAGGAGCTTCTGCCTTCACCTGCCTGACAGGAGTGAATGTCATTCTCCCTCCTGTTATTGCAGCAGCACAATGCATGATTTCTGGACTCCTCCGTTCCAGCCACTTTTCTCTCCTGCAGCCGTTAATCACTTCTCTCCTTCCAAGCTCCCCCCCCCCCCCTCCCCTGTTGGTTTGTTCTACTCGGCCAGGTTACTTTCACTTTGTCAGTCTCCTTGCACTTGTCTTTATCTTCCCTGCACAATCAGTAAGTCCTCTGTTCACATTAACCCTTCATCTACTTCTCTCTTTCAGCTGTCCTCTCCATAAATCTTTACTGTATGTCCTGCAGCCTCTGGTCCCAGCTCTGAGAATTCCAAGCAGCCATTTAGCTGACCCTGTCCTGTCCCAAAATACAGCCTTAGCACTTTCTCTACAGCCCTTCACTCTGCTCTTCATTAACATATATTATTACAACCCAGACCCCCCAGCCCCCCCTATTCACTCTCTTATCCCTAATAACTGGTGAACTGTGGTTTGGCCAGTGTAATTGTATGTGCGTTTTACCTGGATTTTAGGTGCATTTCTATTGAATTTCTATTACAAAGTGTGTTTTCATGAAAGCGCTTTAAAGTCCTGCATGCTGCATCTTTGATGCGGCTTCAGAAAATGCACTGTGTAATAGATTTCAATAGAAATGCACCTAAAATCCAGGTAAAACGCACATACAATCACACTGTTGTTATTAATATTTATTTGTGCAACTTCTGCAGTCATGCAAAGACATTTAACAGTGTAATTTTATTAAATAATTTTTTGAGGGCGCATTTAGGGGCGGGGCAGGGTAGGGGTTAGGTGGGGCAAGTAGTGGCGAGTAACCCTTAAGGCCTGGCTAGTAGCTCAGGACTTGAAATTTTGAGCCCTGTATATATATATATATATATATATATATATATATATATATATTACACACTCACTGGACACTTTATTAGGTACACCTGTTCAATGGTCTGGTAACACAAATTGCTAATCAGCCAATCACATGGCAGCGACTCAATGCATTTAGACATTTAGATGTGGTGAAGACAACTTGCTGAAACTCAAACCAAGCATCGGACTGGGGAAGAAAGGGGATTGCGGGTGACTCGTGACATGGTTGTTGGTGCCAGATGGGCTTATCTGAGTATTTCAAAACTGCTGATCTACTGGGACGCAACACCATCTCTAGGGTTTACAGATAATGGTCCGAAAAAGAGAAAATATCCAGCAGGCAATAGTTATGTGGACGAAAATGTCTTGTTGAGGTCAGAGCAGAATGTGCAGACTGGTTCCAAATGATAGAAAGGCAACAGTAACTCAAATAACCACTCGTTACAACCAAGGTATGCAGAATACCATCTTTGAATGCACAACACATCGAACCTTGAAACAGATGGTCTAAAGCAGGAGACCACACCGGGTGACACTCCTGTCAGCTAAGAACAGGAAACTGAGGCTACAAATTCGCACAGGCTCACCAAAATTGGACAATAAAAGACTTAAAAAACGTTGCCTGGTCTGATGAGTCTGGATATCAGCTGCGACAATTAGATGGTAGGGTCAGAATTTGATGTAAACAACATGAAAGCATGGCTCCATCCTTCCTTGTATCAACAGTTCAGGCTGGTGGTGGTGTAATGGTGTGGGGGATATTTTCTTGGCACACTTTGCGCCCTTTAGTACCAATTGAGCATCGTTTAAACACCACAGCCTACCTGAGTATTGTTGCTGACCATGTCCGTCCCTTTATGACTACAGTGTACCCATCTTCTGATGGCTCCTTACAGCAGGATAATGCACCATGTCACAAAGCGCAAACCATCTCAAACTGGTTTCTTGAACATGATAATGAGTTCACTGCCCCCCAATGGCCTCCACAGTCATCAGATCTCAATCCAATCTTCATATCATGGATGTGCAGCTGACAAATCTGCAGCAACTGCATGATGCTATTGTGTCAATATGGACCAAAATTTCTGAGGAATGTTTCCAACACCTTGTTGAATCGATGCCGCAAAGAATTAAGGCAGTTCTGAAGGCAAAAGGGGGTCCGACCTGGTACTAGCAAGGTGTACCTAATAATTAAAAGTGGCCGATGAATATAATATATACACAGACAACAATACAAATGGTGTTTCCTGCTGCACACAGTAGAGGTTGGCAGGAAGAAACAGTAAGAGCTGTGGGGGACCCTCTAGAATGACACTCCTTGTATTGTCAGTATGAACTAGTAGGAGATTTCTGAGAAGAAAAGCAGAGTTCAGCAGTGTGGGCAGCAGGGAATATAAATATTTACTAATGATTTTAACAGGTATGCCTTCTACTATCATGACAGGGTGGACAGTTACAGTATGCACACCAGTTCTTGGCTCTGAAATCATACCAATACCAGCCTCTTGGCACTATAATAGTATTTGTACATAACTGGTTTGATACAAGATGGCGAATTATACATGAATCCTTTAAGGTATTGTATTTTACAAACAAGGACACTTTTGTGAATGCAAGGTGGGCTTCTAAAGCCTTTCATACTAGTGTAAACATACATCAAATTACCCAAAATGTGTTTTCCTAGGGGAAAATACCTTCCAATTAAAGGTTCACTAGTTCAAATCCAGCCTTGAGCCTTGGTTAATCTGTGTGATAGTAAGCATTTTATCTCTTGTTAGATAAACCTTAGTTTAACCAGAAGGTATGTGAAACAATACATTCCCATAGCAGCTTCAAGCAACAAGCAATATTATTAGCTGCAATTAAAAGAGCTTAGGGACAGGCAGTGTTGATGGACTGTTGGAGCTCAATAAAATGTCAAAAGTTTCTTAAAGAGTAACTCCACTTTTGTTGAGAGAAAAACATTTCTCTCTGGGTGATCTATATACATTGCAGGCAGTGGCGGCTGGTGAATAAAAATCTTTGGGGGGGGGGGCGGAAAAACCAACACCCCCCCCAGCAAGCCGGCAGGCCAGCAGTCATATCTACCACCCCCTCCCTCCTCCTGGGATGGACGGCTGGCTTGCTGCCCATCCAGACAGCCATCATCCTTACCTGCTCCTTCCCCGAGTGGCTGTGAGTCTCCTCCGGCCATACGACTCCTCCCTCTTCCTGGCAAATGGCCAGTAAAATTGTTTCTCTTTTCAGCCAATCAGGAAAGGGGTCTCACGATCGAATTCTTGATTAGCTGGGAGGAAAATCAGTGTGATAATAGCGAAAATTCATTCGCTATTGTCATACAACTGGGTGAGCTCAGGGGGCAGTGCTCTGCGCCCCAAGCCCGCCCTTTGTTAAAGCCTATTAGAGCCTCTAATTACGTGCTTTAAAAAAAAAATCCCCTATTGGAGTCCATGCGTCCGGCACCCTGCATGTACAGTAGATTAGGGGGCCGGGCGCATGGATAGGGGGAGCGGCGCCCCTGCGCCCCCAATGGACGGGCTGCCACTGATTGCAGGGATTTTAACAAACTTTTGCAGAGTCCTGCCATTTGTTATTCTGAAAAAATAGCTGTTTGCTTGTCTGTGTCCATGTGGTGAATAAATCTGTATGGGAGTGGTATTATGATTATCAATCAGTTGCTGCACCCGCAGGGCTCTAATGAGGAAAACTGCAGGGTGTGCCCCCCCTGAAACATGACTTCCCTTTAGGAGTATTTCACCAAAAATGACATTTTTATTGCAGGAGATGCTCAAAATCAAATTTGTGTCTTTGTGCAGACTTCTGGGAAAATCAGTGAGCCAATCAGACAAGCAGGAAATGATATATTGGGGGAGTCGTTCTGTACACCATGCATGTTCAGAAAGCCTCCAGGTAACCATATTGCATTCCATTTTACACAAAATGACAGTGCTCAAGATTGAAAAGGAAAGGTAATTTTTAATAACATTAAATTGCAATAGGATTTGTGTCACAATTGTATTTGTATTTGCTAATTTCTAGCAAAAAATTCTGATTTTAACTTGTAAACAAAAAGTGTCAAAAAAAAGGCCCAGTCTTGAAGTGGTTAACAGTACCTTGAAAATTTACTTTTTTCTTGAAATTCCCTATGAAAAATACTAGTGCACTTCCTGGCATGTGAGTGTTCCTAGGCATTCATGTGCCTTCAGCCTCGTAGCTGTATGTCTGAAGTGTGAATCTAAGGCACTGCTGCACCTAATTGCTCAGGAGATTTGGAGTGAACATTTGTGAATTCATTTCTGTGCTGCTCATTGTTTATCTTGAGGAGGTCTCTAGCTAATTCCATGGAGAAACACCATCCAGAAAAGGCATGGTAAGTCAGTGAATGAGAAGAAATCAGGTTGACTATAGGCAATAATGGTGACTTTTCCATTGCCCTTTCAGTCTTCAGTTTCTCTTAAAGAACAAAACAACTAAAATGAATCTGATCCAAAACAATTATAGTTTCAATCTGCAACCCACAACAAACTTGTTCCCCATTATCTAGGAAATACATATGTTTGGTAATCCGTGATAAAGAAAAACGATAAATCCTGGGACCACAACCTAATGGAAAAGTCAATTTATTTTTGGTGGAATAAAAAAGGGGGAAATATCTGTAAAATTAGACCTTTTGCAAAGCATGGTGGTGAATACTCATTAAATGGATTACTTCTGTATGAAGTATAGTAAAATATGCTAATTCTGACTTGCTTTACTTTTGTAGAATTGTTTTGTTACATAGACATAATGTATGCAATGCCTTTGGATATTTTTTTATCTATCCAGAGATATAGTCACTTAGTCAGATTATGGGAACATAGACATCATTTAGCAGATGTAGTTTTGTAATAAGATAACAATAATGTTTTTTTTTTTTCTTCTTCTGCAAGTCTTCTGTACATCAAAAGAGGCACCTGAAAGAGGTCAGGGTTCAAAGATTTGCCTAGAGGCAAGCAAAACTCTTTGGAGCTAGGGTGAAAATTGCAGCCATTTATTTGGTAATTAGAGCTTTGGAAGGTGTTTGCACACAGAACATTTGTCTGAATTTGTTTTCATTATGTGTTAAAAGCTGGAGCTCTTACAAACCAGCTGGGGCAAGTGTATTACCTGGAATTCCACACATTTTCTAGACATACTTTCATTTTTTTCTGTGATGCCTATGTAGTACCTCGCCCGTGTGGCATCAATAGCACTATAGTACCAAGGCACGCAAAGGGGCTGACAATTAGTTGTACAATTACTTCTGTGCCCTCAACCTGTTTTGCTCTTCCTAGAACGGCCTTTTACTTTGAATAAGTGGTTTATTGTTTAGGAAACTATAGTGTACTACTTTTTAAGTACTCTGGTATACAATGATAAACAAAGAAAGAAGGTACTGCTTTCTTCAGGGTCCTACTAGCAAGACTCGACACCTCCCATGTAGGGATCATTTAAGTTTGCCAGAGTATAACAATATTTACTATCTCAACTCCATTAGAGAATAAGGGAAGAGTGAAAATATAGATGAAAACAAGCTGTGCCCCCTATTCTTGTATTTTATGCACAGACATTGTAAAAATACATATGCAGTGGACCCGAGTATATCTATGTTTATATCTGATGTGCTGTATCTAAAGTATATTTTGAATCCTTCGAGCTGGTGCCAGTCTAGGCACTTTTCATTTAAGCTTAATACCTTAGAGATGTTATTGAGGGGATATATTTAATAAACAGTGTTGCACAATCATCTTGTTTTCTTGCTTTTATTTCGCATGCAATCTGATGTCTTAGAGGAGGTTGTGCTCCAAGTCTTAGAGTGTTTCTTGTAGAAGGATTTCTGGATTCCTTGGCATCCCTACCCCTATAAAGCTTAGTGGTCCCTGGGACTGGGGGACTCTGGTGAGTGCATATATTGTGTCTTTCATGAGGTGGAGCACTATATTCAAGGAAGAAGAGCACATTTATTTACTGGTTATGGTCACAGTGATTGGAGATCATCACAGACTATTGGCACTTTATTTTATAGTGGACTGTCACCATTATGAATATATTTTCGGTTATTAAGTGCTAACATTTTGCATTTATTATTCAGTTTTTCACTTGTACTTCAAGTTATTTATGGGGAGTTGATGTATACTCACCTGTTTCGTTTTTATATGTACACTGGGAAGTGCAAGTTATGTCACAACAGCGCCTTACTTTAGTAGAGATTTCAGTTGTTTTATTGCCATCTGTCTTCGGCTGGGGAGAGTGCTCCCTCTTTTTTGTCCTGGAGACCATTTTCACTGAGAAAGAAATTCACTGAAAAACCAAATTCTTGTGTTGAAAAAACTATTTGGGACAAAAGCTTGAGTAACAACTGTCTCAGATGGGATCCTCCCTCACTTTGGGGAGATTTCCTTTCATTTTCTGGTGCATCCTCAAGACTTGAAGAAAAGGAAGTGTCACCAGCAGGAAAGAGATAGCAAAAAATAAATTAAAAATTGACTGGGTTTTAACCCTTCCTTACTCTATCCAAAACAAAAAAAGCATTTAAAAAAAGGTTTTGAAAATAATAAAGCCACTTTTTATTAAGAGATTCTGGATTTCTGGATTTTACTCAGGGCAAAGAAACAGATTCACTTAACCTCAGCTCTGCCTAGTTGCTTATATTCACCTTCCCTTCACTCTCCTTTAATTCACCCATATGAGCAGAAACAAGAAGCCCTGTGTAACCTCCAAGTCAATCTGGTCAGTCCTGGTGTCTTGCAATTGGCTGCTCACACAGCCACAGTTGCATTGTTGGAAGAAGGTGGAAAAGTGAGTGACTTGTTCTGCATACCTAGACATACCAGATGTTTAACATCTTGAAAAAAGGTGAACATGTGTAGCTAGTGAGGAAGAGGGGCAGCTAAATAACCTCTTGCTTTGCCTTGATTGGGTAAAGTACATGTTAAGTTGAGGAAGGTCCACTTAATTTAATGGTGTAGATACAACATTGCATGTATAATGCCTTTGAACATTTTTAGCTCATATGCACTATGGAATATGTCTATTCTGTATGCATGAACATCCATACATACAAATACAGGACAGAGCTAAATTACATTATTGTTCACTCTGGCAAAGATTACCTTAAAATGACAATCAAAATGGCAAACAAATGTTTTTTTAAAAATTAACACTT
This sequence comes from Pelophylax lessonae, assembly GCF_965119305.1. Taxonomy (NCBI): domain Eukaryota; kingdom Metazoa; phylum Chordata; class Amphibia; order Anura; family Ranidae; genus Pelophylax; species Pelophylax lessonae. Next base: position 171,011,525 of record NC_138774.1, on the reverse strand, counting down.
TTCCTGAAAAGTGGCAGTGATGTAGCCCTATAGCACCTTCATTCTCTATGTTCACATTGATAAAGTCTATTGGTCATCTAATGTGTATTTGCACACCAAATGAACCAATTACAGTGAAAGCTCTCCCAGTATTGTACCGGTTCCAAATTCATTCCATCTATGGGTAATTCAATTCAGTTTGTCTAATATGAACCATTCATAAGACTTCATTCTTGTTCTTAGTTAAGCTCTCACAATCAGGGGCAGACTGTCAACTTTCGGCCCAGGGGGCAAGTACAAACTAGATGCCCATGGTGCAGCGACTCGGCCCTCCTCCCACTCTCCCTCTTCCCGGGCCTCCTCCTGACCCCCATTCCAGGCTAAAGCTTTGCTCCAGATACTCTCTACTCACCGGCTGAATCCAGGTTCCCAACCTGGCCAGCAGGGGGCAGTTGGGGGAGCTGGGACAGCTCTGTTGGGGCTGGCCAAGGGAGGAGAGTCTCCAGTGGGGCATGGAACCTGCCTCTGCTCAGACACAGTTTACACCATCCCTGCTGGAGAGGGAGGCTTGTGGTTCTAGTCTTTAACCCGCACGCAGTAGGTCAGTGGAAGAGACTTTTTACTTCTCTTCACCTGGATTTCTTTAGACATGTCTGTGGCAGAAGCAGTGCAGCCTTTTTACAGGACATCAGAGCGGCTCAGGGGGCAATTGCCCCCCCTGCCCCCTGGCCCAGTCTTCCCCTGCTCACAATGAAGGCCAAGTCATCCTAGCTGAATCGTAATAAATAATGCATTGTTTGACTTGTCATTTTCATGCTTCATAATCTTTTTTATCTCCTTCATCATTCTGGTCCTGCCTAAATTACAGCCAGTCTGCCCTTACTTATAAACAACCATTAACTAACCACTCTTTTAAATCTGAATAGTGTGAGTCCACACTTTGAACATATACTCAGAGATAGCAATAAATTTAAATAATTCATATTTTACACAAGTATATTTTGATTGTTTGCTGTCAACCTAAAAACCTGTTATATGTTTCTTCAGACATTCGTGCACTCTGTCCTGTGTTGTGCAGTTTTGCCCGAGGGACCACTAAAAAGTAAAAAGGTCAATGAATAAATAAATAGAAGTAGGAAATATAAAACAAATGTTCCCACTTCAATAATAAATGCGACAGACCAGGGAACACATGGAAGACAGGCAATGAAAACTTATGAACTGATGTGTGCTCGGACTAAATTCACTCATCTCTCAAAGGGATCAGAATTTCACAGCTGACCATTTTACAGTAAACTCCATGTGGGCATTTTTCCTAAGAACTTATTCTTTATGGTGAAGCAACTACAAAACAGCTCCTACTTCCAAGCGCAGCCAAGAAACTCTGCTCTTTTATGAAGATGAGATGAAAAAAGAAGAGACTTCAATTTAAATTTGCAGATTGTCTTATCATCATGAAATGATTTTTGTTCAAATACTTCCCAGAACAGCAAAATATCCGCTTTCATTGGAATGTTTTTAGTTGCAAGCTAAGCCCTGATGTCAAGGCAGAACTAAAGTTAAAAAAAGAAATATGTAGCAGCTAGAGTGTTATGGCAAAACAGATCCTGTATTTCTCATCTGGCATAAAACCTCTTTTGCTTTCTTCTGTTGATTAGTTATCACTTGTACACTGACTGTTGAATATGTGAAGTATAGTATTCCATCTTTTGTCTCCTATATCATGTGAGTGTTATCCCTTGTTTTTAATAAATGCAGCCCAAAAATGTTACACTATGTGGGATTGTCTTTTCTTACATGGATGTGGTTGGTGATGCTGAGCTGTGACCAATTATAGCTCTATACATGTGACTGGATTGGAGAGCTGCTTGATGATTTAAGAGCGCTTATAAGCGCTTGATTTATTCTCCCTGGAGAAGAGACGCATGAGAGGGGACATGATAGCAATTTATAAATACCTCCATGGTGATATCAACATAAAAAAAAAAAACTATTCAGTCTCAAAGAATGTATGAAGACACAAGGCCATACATTGCGATTAAACCTCAGACTATGCAGTAAGGGCTACAAGACTGTGGAATTCTCTACCACAAATGGTAGTTACTGCGGGGAGTATGGCTACTTTTAAAAGACTCTTGGATGTATATCTCAAGAATAAAAACATTCAGGGATATGGGAAATGAATACGTCCACACATACCTACACAGGTTGAACTGGATAGACTATTGTCTTTATTCAACCTTAACTACTATGTTACTATGATATGGTATCTATTTGACCATCCTCAGAGGAGAGATGTCTATTTTCCCATTTGGATATAACAGGCACACATAGTGTGATTGACTCCGTATCCATGGTATGGGTGTCCACTCTCTCTCCACGCATTTTGCCCACTGTCTACGGCGGTGGTTTACGAGAGAAGTGGGTGTTTTATGAACTAATACATGGTCATTTACATATCAAAGGGGACTTTTGATTCTATCACTGTGGTGTTAATACTGTGAACTATACATTATATATTCTCATTTCATTGTTTGCATTTTTCTAGAATTACTGTGGTATCATTACTTCAGACTACACTTTACATATTTTTATTTTACATACAACAGAGCAACAAGGGGGGGGGGGGTGGCACAGACCTAACATCGCTGGAGGACGTCACACTACAAGGTAAGGCTGCCATAATGGCCAGGTATGCTGTGCTTGTACTTGTCCATTATGGTAAAAGCAGTGAGGATCACATGTGGATTCATTTTCGCTTTAAGGGTAAACAAAGACCTGGTTTTAAAGTAGTCATTTCATGAGAGAAACAGGGAGTCTGCCATGACTGACCTCTCTACTGGAAAATCTCCATGTTATAGGTTATGCCAGTCATCTGATTTTGAGTCGATTTCAAGAACCTTTAATTTTCCTTTACGTACGCTTGTTCTAGTTTACTGACTCAGAAAGTGTTTATCTCAAGAGTTACATTTAATGGTGAACTACAATCACTGCAGGAGTTAACCATAAGTAGGGCACCTAGATGTTCATATGTGGAACTGTCAGTAGACATTTGATAAAAGGACGAATCTGTAACAAAAATAATTTGGCTTCCTTCAGATTTAAATGCCAGCACGTAAATGTATCAATTTCACCTGTAGAGGACATCAGACCTTTATCCAGACTCTACAAAGAGCTATGAGATATAGGCAGCTTATATGCAGGTGTTCTGGAAAGAACTGCATTTGCCAAGGTTTTATGTAGGTTTACCTAAATAAGTAATTAAACCTTTATTTCTCTGCATTGATGGCAGCAGCATTTATCTCATATTCTTGAGATCATTAACCTGGGCAAATTTAGTAAACTGAAAAATACCAATTGCTGGAATGCTTTCAAACAACATTTCCCCATGACTTACTGCAACCTGGTGACTCATGTTTATTCCACAGTTTAAAAGCTGGACAGAAAACAAGGAAATGAGAGACATATCAAAGATCTAGTAGCTGTGATCCTGTGCAAGGAGGATGTGAAGGCACAGCTGTCGTTTGGTAGCTGTGGCTCCATCTACAGTAACTGCATTGAAGATGTAAGTTGCACATCCTTCCTTTTAGAAGCACCATTCCAATTCAACTTCCGGCTTAACCACTCTCCGAGAGGAAATAGAGAAATTCCAGGAGAGCTAAATTAAGGGTTAGTTCCCCTGTCTAAAAAAAATGCACTATACAGTCAAGGGACCCCTGTAATTAAAGAACACTGTGCAGCTTAGAAAATTGGAGCTTACTTTAAAGCGTAACTCCACTTTTGTTGAGAAAAAAACATTCCCCTCTGGGTGATATTGCAAAGATTATAACAACCTTTGTTGCCGATTCCTACCTTTTGTTATTCTGAAGAAATCACTGTTTGTTCCTCTGTGCCGAGTGGGTCTAATGGGAGTGGTTTCATAATTATCAATCTCAATCAGCTGTGCACCTGCAGAGCACTAATGAGGAAATCTGCTGGGCCTGCATCCTTTTCTTATTGGGAGTATCTCACCAAAAATTTTATTTTTATTGCAGGGGATGCCAGAAATCTGACTTGTTTTTTAGGCAGACTTCTAGGGAAATTGGTGAGCCAATCACACAAGCAGGAAATTAGGTTTCTGGGGTGTGGTCAGTACACATTCTATGTACAGAAAAACTCCAGGTAGCCATATTGCATTGCATTTTCAGAAGATTACAGTGGCTTCAGATTGAAAAGGAAAGGTAACTTTTAATAGCATTCAATTACAATAGGACTTGTGTCGCAATTGTACACGCTATATTGTTTTTTCTTTATTTGCAATTATTTTCCCTACGAAAGTGGAGTTACCCTTTAAATGCAATACCCATATGACAAGTGGTGCTTCTTCACATGATGGCCAAAAAACTAACACTATCCACCTAGTTCTGCATAGAATATGGGATGCACTATGCTTTGAAGATCTGCATCTTTCAAGACCTGCACATGTGCAGTGTGTTCTCCCTCCCCATTGCAACAGTGCTCAGTTCAGCTCCAGCCCAGATCCTAGGCAGGATGAGATGAATTTTCCAAGCTGTACAGTGTATCTTTAACTACTGGGGCCCCACTTGACTGTACATTTTATTAGAAAGGTGAACTAACACTTTAGAGTGAATGTATAGTGTATTTTCATTGTGCCCATATTTTGAGTTATTATTACAGAGATTTCTAATAAGTCATTTATGATATGATTTTCACATTTTTAGAAGCCTACATATTTCATATTCTTTTTGATATATAAGTATAGGGACTCAGAAGTTGCCCACTAGATGCAGTTTTCAGTGACTCAGTACTCAGTACTCCTAAAAATTACTGAGATAATTTGTGAGCCATATAGAGATTGTATATTTATCAATTATTCATTTGTCTCAGATTTTCATTGAGCGTAGGAAGAGTAAAGTAGGAAGCAGACCCCATATATGCAGTGAACAAATATGGTTGTCTACATGTACATATATAATTACAAATTACAACTACATTTTTTTTCAAGGAGGCAAGATTGGAGAATAGCAGGGAGGAAAGGAAAGGAAAGGAAAGGGAAATGAAAGGGATGAATCACTATTACAGTCAGAATTCTCCAATTGCAAAATGAACATGAAAGTGTTCTTTAAAAAAAAAAAAATCTAATTTAGATTTTTATTTTTCTATTAGGAATAATATTATAATATAAACTATGATGGGCCCTATATGGATGTATCCAGGTTGGTGTTCTTTGTATGTATGGTGCAATTTTTTATGTCCTTTTTACCTTTTTAGTACACCTAAAAACATTTCCATCCTATCCTCCTGAAAGTGTGTGCCATTTGCCTGTGACCTATCATGATTTATCCTATTAGATTAGTGGTGGGCTCCATATACTCCAGTCCAGCACCAAGTATGAATGTTTTGTTAATAGAAGTAGTTACATCATTGCAATAAAGCTATGAAGAAATGCATTCCGGGAACTTGGGGGGTGTTTTGTTGGGGAGGGAAGTGTTGCATGATCTATCCTAGCTTTAATTTAAGACATATCTATTATGATTTTATTCCCTGATGGGAGAAAAGCACTTGGCTGTTCAAGCTGCAGCCTGTTTTCTTAGTTCACATCTGCCGCAGATAAAAGTAGACCCCGGGTTATTGGGAACAGGTATAGTTTGTCCTAATTTTTGGCTCTTCTGCACATAGCAAGGATTATAATAAATCTGCATTCTGTACACTCTGTTCTGTGCACCTGTATCTAGCTAGAACTCATCTGGTAAATATCTCAAATTTTCAGCCACAATTAAGACATTTAAAGGGAAATCATCTAAACTGTTGGAAGGCAAATTTCCATTAATATGCACACACCTCTTCAAGCTTACTTATCAACTATATTTGAGTGGTCTGGATATTAAAGTAGAGCAAACAAAAAATAATGAATACAGCCCGTTTATTGAAAAACTGTGCTACCCTATGACATTTTTATGATAGCTCCCTTCAGTAAATGCTCTACTTCTTTTGACACATATGACTCCAGTATGTTGGCTAAACAGGTAGAAAATTAAAAATCCTTATTGAGAAGCATATTTATTATGCCATGGGGGAGGTTACAAACACATGACCATGATCAAGTCATATACTGTAGGTTTTCAGATACATAAAATGTTTTGGAGTTAAAAAGTTATTGGTGATTGGTGAGCAGGTGATCACAAAAAACTAAATGAGTATGTCATGAGTGGGGCTCAAATACAGAAAGGCATCTAAATTGTTTTATTAAAAAACAACTGGGTAAAAACAATTTAGAGTTCTTTTTTTTTCATTGTTATACATAGTTGTAGTATGATCTGTAATTTATTTTGTTTTTTTTATATGTACTTTTTCTTTTTGAACTATTTTCATAGTTGTATTCCTTGTCACCATCATTATACAAATGTATTTTTTCCTATTGTGCTGTGGTTAATTTAATTACATTTTGAAGTAAATGGATTTATCAAAAAAGAAAAAACTTTTATGGGCTGTTATTCTAAACTTCCTTTATGTCACTAATGTAAACCAGAGCAAACTCTGGGAAGTATCCACATTGAAATCTTCATTAATCTTCATAAATTATCATCTCTGCCATTTTAATAAAAGGCTAAATGGCCAAATGTCCTAAACCTAACAAAACACAGGACCCACAATCAGATCGCAGTAATGGACCTTGAAAAGCAAACTTACTGCAGACAAATCTACATGAGTGATGTCTTAACCTGGCTATAGTATAAATATCCTTCTGTTAACAGACTTGAAATTACCAGTGGTTCATTACTCATTGAATAACAGTTGAGATCAGTATGCTGATCAATACATGAAACTTGTATAACTGCTTACAATGCCTTGATACTATGTGATGATCTGGTTGCCTGCTATTGCTTGTCTTGTTTAGCTTGCCAAAAGCCAAATTGGTAGGCGGCTCTTGTATTATGGTCCTATAATTGCTTAATGAGCAAATCAGCCTCAAAATTATAGAAAAAATATAAAATGATCTTACTGCTGGTAAAAGTGCCTCATAAGAAATAGCTAAATACTTAGTTTGGAAGCTTACTAAAGTAAACTGAAGCTTACTAAAGGGATATTATGATTTCTGGTGAATTTAAAAGTTACATTTTGTTTTATTTAAAAAAAAACTGATGTTTTAAATTTGAATTATATTTATAATACGTTTATTTTATTATTTCAACAAGTTTTTGGTAAAGTTTTCAAATACAAAAGAAATTAAAGAAGGTAAATGCAAAAGTAACCCCCCCCCCCAACAATAATAATATATTTATTTTACAACTAACTATTTAACCATTAAAGGACATCCTTTGTACTTTGTGGAGGCTTTCTCATATGATAGATGTCTATGCATGTAGCTGTCAGAGGCATTTGTCATTTTGACAACAGAGGTTCTGATGGTCTAATAAGGCTTTTTTCAGCCAGGGTGCTGTGTCACCCTGGGGAGCCATAGAAGGTTGTCATAGGTGACGCCGCTACCTGGTAGAGAAGGGCATTCAAAGATCAGACCAAGCTCCTGCTCCTCTGCTGAAACGTAAATAGGCCCATTGAAAAGAATGGGCTGCCCTACCCACCAAAAATATGGAAAAAAAGTTCCAGACTTATTTTTTAAAAGTGCAGCAATTTGGCACGCCCTAAAACATGCCAGATTTGCCAATGCGTGGGGGAACCATTAAGAATTAATGGGACCCTCGCATGTTTGTTATAGATCAGTAAGTTTGCCTGCATGTGGGGAGCACGTGTGATCTTACGTGCATTCCCGACACACAGAAATGTGAACCAAGCCTTAGATAAGGGTGCCTTGAGACTAAAAAAATAGTTTTCAAAGGCGCCCTGACTGGAATGAGGTTTAAAACTGATCTTTGTCTTTGTGTTTATTTAGTTTGTTCAAACTGCGTGATTTCATTTGTATATAACTGCCATGCCCTGTACCAGAATATTATTTTGGTATTACCGTATATTAAATGGACGTATAATCCATCAAGCCCTGACTGCCCACAACCTGGAGGTGGCCCTCCAAAAGATATTATAGATTATAGTCCACTTACATTACTACAGAATAAAAAGGCTAATGTAGGCAGCGCAGGATGCAGAACCCTGCTTGTTTTAACCTATGCCTAGTATATGCAAATTTTTCATTTGTGATGATCATCTTAAAACCTAACAGTCCTACAAGTGAACAAAGCTGGCTACTGCTAGGGATTTCTCTCCAAATTAACCTTTGAGTACTGCCACAAGAACCATGTAATGACATCACAGTGTAAAAAACCCAGAAAACTGTTGTATTTATGGGAAAGGTAATAGCTGGACTCAAAGCATATGCCCACAGTCTTGGGCTAAAGGAAGTTCCACAAAAAACAACAATGTCCAAGAAAGATGCCAAGTTTATTGAAGTAATCAAATAGATCTTACATGGTGTCACCCAGGCTGCAAAGAATCTTATTGCTTGGGATTTTCCACATTTACCCCCGGCTATTAGCAAGGTAGGCTTTTGTTTTATCTCCTGACCCTGTACCTTCTTTCTGTGTCTACACTATGTTCAGATTTCTGTTCCTGCTCTGCCCCTGGGTTTCTACTATTCACCTATCATCAAGTTCCTTTGTTGCAGGAGAGCCCACATTTCCTAGATATGGCCATCAGTCCCTGGTCACCTGACAGAACCCCTAGGCCACAGGTTTGCTATGAGTTCTGACTTACCCAAATCGATCCAGTCAAACCTATGAGTCTCAAACTATTCCAAATCTGGGACTGCTTTGCAACCTTCCTAAAACTAAAAACTTTCACACAGATCTTTTTTTTTTTTTTTATTTTCATATTTTCTATAAATTTCAATAGATATACAGTAATTTCAAAAGGGCTTGTTCACACTAGCCTGCACACTAGAGAGCATGCACACTGGTGTACTGTGTAAAAGCAGTGAGGGGCCATGTGGTGCATTACTTAAGTGTATTGCATACTTTTTGAAAACTTTCTTAAAAAAAAATCTTTATTCAAGTTAATGCACTGCATACAATTCACATATACAAAATATTAACAGGCTGAGGTTCAGTGAAATGCATTGAAGATGGTAAAAAATGCATTTTTATGCAGCACATTGTATCTCAATGCAGTGTTATGTGTGAACAGGGCACATAGAAATAATTGCTTTCTATATGCCGTTGTGTTGAGCCTGCATTGATCTATGCAGATTGATGAATCTTAACAGATACAGTGTATTTGGAAGTAACATTTATAAATCATATTGATCTCTTCTATGTAATCATGGAATGGCACCACTTTGTATTTAAATGGCTTGTCATCCAAATACTGATGGGGGACTAACACTGATGTATAAAAGGAATGTGATGAGCACTTACCAACGACTTGTACGTGGAAGATGAAGCTGTCACTCAGATTATGTTGAGAATTGACTACTTGTATAGTGTAAAACCCAGAGTCATTTTCTCCTAAGTTCTTTATAAACAAACTGTGTTTTTCTGCATTTGTCTTATAACAGGTACTGTTCTTTTCTATTGGTTTGCCATCTTTAAACCTGTAAGAAGAAAAAAAAAAGTTTCTTTAAAACATTACTGAAGCTGATTTTTGGAGGCAGTTCTCATTTCATAAGCTATTTACTTTAGCTGATGGAAAGAAAAATAGTAAAAAAAAAAAACAAACAGCTCTGACCAGCTGTCACTAATTCCCGGAGCACGCTGTTTCATCTCTCAGATGCCTTTTTCTTTGTTTGCTCTTTAGAACCACAGTTTACAATATTAAATCCTTTCTACTTAACATAATTTGGTGCTGAGTGCATATCTTTTCTAACCTTCTTCTCTTCATACTCTAGTCTGGCCAGCTCCCAAGGCAGCATTTATACAAGGAGTCTAAAAATAATTCCCTTTACCCTATGCTGGTTGTCCTAATAATACTGGCCTTAACCCAAGAAAACTTGAAGATCAAGCCACAAGCCAAATCTGAATACAATGGTGGCTTACAGCACTTTCCCAGGTGCAGACAGTTCGAGTAGCATTGTCACCATTCCAGATACAAATGACATAGGGCGTGGAAACCCTTTTTTTTGCTAGTTTCTCTTATTACCAATTTCCAACTAAACAAACGTAGTTTTCATAGATATTTCACATTAGGACACAGCTATCATTTTAGATTCATATTCATACTACTTTGTCTAGGAACATCCTGGTTCATGTTCAGAAAGGACTTGGTTATACACTATATTACCAAAAGTATTGGAACTTCTCTCCAACATCAGTGCCATGTCGAGATCACCTGGAAGTCCGGCCCCCCTCCTTCTCCCCCCACTACCGAGCCATTCATAAAGCGCCTAGTGCTTTATGCATGCGCAGTAGGCAACCGGCTATATTACATACTTGCAATGGTGGTGGCAGCATCCAAGAGCTGACTGAAAGAGTGTAAGTATCCTAATATTAAAAGTCAGCAGCTAAATTACTTATGGATATATGACAAATATGCTTTTCACCCCCCTGATGTCATGACTCACCATATGCTTTGTGGAGGTGGAAAAGCTCTGACTTTAACTGATAATTTAAGTTCATCACCTTCTTTTTCTTCATACTGTTGTTTCTTTGGAGGACGAATGGACAAGAAAGGCTTTTCTACAGAATAGACATAAAAAGAATAAAAAGAAACTCTTTTTCTGCTTCGGTTAAGTAACGCCTACAGGTTTTAACCCCTTCTCCCCTTTACAGACACCTGACCTCCCTCTGCTCTCTTCTCTTATCAGCGTGTTCCTTGTTACCAGCACAGTTGACTAGCTACTTGTATTTGTTCTCCCTTGCCCAGTCTGATTTCTAATGCACAGTAGACTGCAATAGGCTGCTATCAATTTAAATAAAAATAAAAAACACCCTTAATAATGTAATAATGTAATAATAAACAGAGTTTCATTTGTCTTTTATATCTGCTTTTAGTTCAACCTTTAGCTTAAAGGCGTTTAAAAATACAATTTGACAAAAAAAAAAAAGTTTTAGATCCAAATACCAACAGTGTTACTTTTGACATCAAATTTCAATTTAGTTTTACTCATAGTCTTTTGACTAAAATGTAATTTTTAGTCATATTTTAGTCATCTGAATTGTTTTTGTTTTAGTCCTATTTTCGTCGACTAAAATTTACAGTACATTTTAGTGTAAATCGAATGGGTTTACTTCAATTATAATGTATTATTTAATAATTTCTCTAGAAGTTCCAAACTCATTATACACTCCTGGAGTAAAAATCTAATAACATGTTATTATTTTTGGTTTTCAAGGTTTGAACATGCACTATGGACACAGATTTAGCTGCTGTGATATAGGGCATCTTCATAAATAAAACCAAGTTTCATAAACAAAAAAAAAATATTGTTTTTTGACAAACAGAAGTGCAACTTTAAAATATAAAAAACCCCAAAAAACTGTAAACTCTATTGGCTGTAATGCACATAATACCTTAATATATTACCAACATTAAATACTAAGAAAAAAAAATAAGAAAAGCCTTTTTCTTCATTTTATTTTCTTTCCACAGCTTAGTAGATGCCCCCTACTTATTCTTATGTGCTGGTGCAGTGTTAATTTTAACCTCAAATTTCGATTTAGTTTTAGTCATTGTCTTTTGACTAAAATGCCATTTCAGCTTTAGTCATATTTTAGTCTTTTAATTCAAATGCCATTTTAGCTTTAGTCATTTTTACCAATTTCAACAATTTCAACAATTTAAGTCATCTGAATTGTTTTAGTTTTAGTCATATTTTTGTTGACTTAAATAGTGTTAATTTAGTAAACAAAAACATTTTAGTGGACGAAATTAACACTGAAAACCAATGATCAACAGCTGTTAACATTAAAAAAAAATCTTATATCAGACAATCTAGAGTGTTTTCATGCATGTGGCATGTATTTTATGTGTGTGCTGTTGGATCGTCTACTTTTTCTGCAGCCTGACAAGAATCAAGTGAGTTCAATGCACAGAGGTTATAACTTTCAGAAAGAATGTTAATGTATGGGAATAATAAGGTGAGAAAGAAAATCTCAACTCCTTAAAAACAAAGTTAGGAGTGTGAGAAGAAAAACCCCAGGGTGGCTACTATGGAGTAACAGTCGCCCTAGACCCCTTTAAAATAAACATTTCAGGTGACAGATCCAGTAAGGAAAGCCATTTTTGTTTTTACAGTGATTCTTATCTTTGGGCCTGAGAAGCCCATTCTTGTTTGTTTTATTTTCCTGACTGTATAAAATGGTGGACCCAGCCTCATCTGATATAAAGGCGAGGAATGTAGCAAGTTTGCTTATTTGGTCTGAAAAAATGTTGAGGATGGTGGATGGATTTCACATCTAGGCTGTTACTGCTAATAGAATTCAGCTGCTGCCACTTGAAAATGGACAATTGTACCATCCAGTTCTTTTCTATCAACAGATTTATGAAGAATTCAAGAAATCTCTTAAATTGACCCTAGACGATGTCGTTTTGTATGTTTTACTTGTAATATGAAAAGTTGTGATGAAAATCAAAGGTGACTGGGAACATTCTCTTTCCTGAACTATTGCTAGTTTTCTAGTTTTACATTCTGTAACTTTTCATCACCTGTGATCATTTTCTACATCGTATTCTCTAGCACAATATCATCAATGCGCATCCAGCTCCACAAAATTGTACTAGCCAGAGGCATGGGGATCAAAGCGCAACGATGTGAAAGATGGTAAAAATACATTTAAACACTAAATATAAACACTATAACCCACACCAATATTTCTCAGGACAGTACTATAATACAGTCAATCAATCGCTTGAGCTCCCAATTTTAATATAAAAAAACTCAGCAGAAAAACCATATATAATATATAATTAGTAATAAACAGATGACAGAAGGCAAAAAGGCCAGGTATATGGCAGGACAAATGCAGATGATATCCAGAAAATTAAGAGTTTAAAGTCTAAAGTCACATCACAGGGGAGATGGAGGAGGATATTATATATTATATATGAATTTTCCGCCAAGGTTTTTGCTTCTACCTGCTACTCCTTTATTTGTGAATCTGAAATATCTGGGTGCTGCAAGATGGAAGTCCCTACATTTGCTAATAGATGTTTTAACTCTTCATAGTTGCTAAATTTCAGGTCTATAGCTCCCAGAGGAAATTCAGACAAATCTTACTGTAAGAATTCTTATATAGATCCCTGTGAAGACTGCACATATAATACTGGTAGTACATGACTGTATTTATGCACTAAATATTATTAGGAATTTGTCTGTAGGACTTGCAATGCTTTTTTAAATTGGCTTTCCAGCCATAAATTTGAATTTGAGAATACATGCCACCCTTACACATGATTTAATTACCCCGCCCCTGATTCATTCAGTTGTAAGTTATTTTCATTTATGGAAATATTTGCTTTCTATAAAACAGCAGTTGATGATAATGTACTTACCATGTATAGTTACTGAAATGTTTCTAGCCTCATGATGATAAACAGAATCCCTGCAGGTGTACACTCCAGCTTGTGCCAGTGTTACATTTTTTAAATCCAGAAGCCTGTGTCCAATGTGTCCCTTTTCTGTTGGATATAAGGTCTTCTTAGACTCTAATACCTAATGAAATACAACATATTTTTTTAAAACAATATTCCAATGCATTTTTTTCTTACTTCTTATATAAAGGTTTATCTATCTATTTAGGCTTTCACTGCTAAATGACTCATTACATACTAGGGCCTTAGTAAACTGTATTGCTTTGCACATTGTAAAATGAATGTGAGCTTCAGCATCTGTTATTGTTGATACCAAAGCTGGCTATAGATGAATTCAGCTTGCTCAGAAGGGATCAGCCAAATTTTGATACATCTGTGGCCTTTCCCTCTAGAGAGAACTTGATCTAACCTTCGGCTTCTCTCAAACAGGAATGTTGGAAGTTTTTTATTCAATCAGTGCTGTAGCCGGTTGCAGTGCTGATCAAGGTTTTTGGCAGTGGAGGGGTCCTTTTGTCAGAATACAATAGCACAACAGGGAGGATTCCTCCATCAACGTTGAATATGTAGATAGATAGGGGAATCTGTTTGGTTTATTTAATTGGCTGGCTAAAAAAAATACAATGATCCATCTATAGCCAAGTTGTAGGCAGAGCTTACTGCATCTATGTGGGGACCCGGAGAAAGCACTTGCTAATACCCCCAAAAGTGGGCTGAGGCTGCAGTGTAATGCAAGGCTGGCATTAAGGGAGCATTCCAACTTAAAAACAATGCTTCTCCATAGATAACATAATTAATTCCTTGTAATTCGTGACCCAACATCTGTACTCTTTACACTGTTCACTCCTGACATCAGTTTCTCATTACACGCTATGCACTACAGATAACAGTCATCAATACACTTCATAGCTCTTCTCTCTCTGAATAATGCAGAATTTATGAGATGGTACCACTGAGCCTGCTGAGCCTGGACAGAACTCCACCAACCCAGTAACCCGTCACCCGTGGATGGGGGAAACTAGTTATTTTCTTTTATTCAACCCTCTGGTTGAACAGAAAACAAAAAAGACTCATGTATGGCCAACCTTGAACCCAGTGCACTCAGAAAAGTGAAAGACCTGATCAAACACACCCCCTCCCTTCCCTGACATACAAATCTGTGTGAGGATCACATGCTGAGGAGTGCGACTGTCGCTCAGCTCTGGCAGCATGAAGCCCCACTGTGCAAGAGCTGGAATTGTGAAAAAGTTATTTTGAGAGTTTGTTTTCTAGCAACAATCTCTCACAAACATACTTACAGGGGCATGACACTATAAATAGATTAAAATGTGGACTTTCACAGACTGCATTATAGCCATTCATGACTGTACCATACGAGCCTACAAAGTCTATTGTCCTGCTGGTGGCTCCACCACCAGTGTTATCATAAGGGAGACAATAGTTTTTTTATAGTCAGGAAACTACTGTATAATTTATATGCTATACCCATTTTTCTCTAAAGGCCTATTATTTTGCGGTGTCTGCTAAGAACTAATGGTAGGCTACGATATTCCTGATGTCATCCCTTAATCCTGAAGACATCTGCAGGATCAGGCAATAAAGTCAATGGCTACAATTAAACTAGTTATACTAGATCGAAACTTTGCCGGTTCCGGAGGAAACAGACAAATTTCAAATCCATGTTCAATCAATGTACTTGTGTACAACCAGCCTGTCAGGTTTTTTTCCAGAATGATCAGTGCTGCTGGCTCTACCAGGCAACACTGATCATTGTATTCTGCCAGTGGGGAAGGCTCCCTGCCTGGCAGAATATGGTAGCACAGGGTGAGAATTCCCCTATCTACATCGAATCCGTGGATGGGGGAATCGGCTCAAAAATGACACACATATGGCCTCCCTAAGGCAACAACCATATTTATGTCTACTGTGGTAGTGAGAACAAGAAACTTCTAAATCATTAAGTAGAGCCAATCCCAATGGATTCACCAAAAATCACTGAAATTAAATAATTAGTTTTATGACAAGAAATTCCCACAAAAATACTGAATGACTGCAACCAGTGGGATCAATTTACTAAAGGTTTCCGCATCTGATATGACAGTCACGTGACTGAATTTTCTGAAATATTGCATGAGCTAATAAGAGAATCAATTTATCAAATGTGAGGTCAATACCACATAAAAAAAATATATAAATCAAAATTGTCAATTCACAGAAGAAAACATACATTCATTATTTATTACCTGGTGTAGGCAGTCGGTATTTTATCATTGTACAAAATACCAATGAGGGGAACTGCACTGACCAGTAAGTTAAAGTGGTTGTAAACCCACTTTAAAGACTTTTAAAGACTTTTGCCTATAGGTAAGCCTATATTAAGGCTTACCTATAGGTGCTATAAAAATCTCCTAAACTTGCACTGTTTAGGAGATATTTACAGTGCATGCAGCTGATGACATCATCGGCGCATGCACTCTGAAGGAACGGCCACCACGTGCCGTTCCTTCAGAGCCCAGTGCCATGACCGGTGGCTCCCGCGAGCATGCAATCAGATGGCCAGGACAGCTGAACAACATCATACTAGCTAATTATGCCTTTGTCTTTACAAATTTTTTTTTTGTTCAACTTTTCTTTCAGAGGGTTTACTTTCTCTTTAACCACTTAAGCCCCGGAAGATTTTACCCCCTTCCTGCGTGACTTTAACGGACAATTGCGCGGTCGTGCGACGCTGTACCTAAACGAATTTGATGTCCTTTTTTTCCCACAAACAGAGCTTTCTTTTGGCGGTATTTGATCACCTGTGCGATTTTTTGATCACGCGCTATAAACAAAAAAAGAGCGTCAATTTTGCAAAAATAACAATATTTTTCACATTTTTTTATATGAAATTCCCCCCCCCCCAAAAAAAGTAACATTTTTTAAAATTTTCGGCCAATTTGTTTTATGCTACATATGTTTGGTAAAAAAAAAATCGCAAAAAGCGTATTTTGATTGGTTTGCGCAAAAGTTATCGCGTTTACTAACAAAGGGAAAGATTTTTGTCATTTTTGTTGTTTTTTTTTTTAACGCGTAATGGCGGCGATCTGCGATTTTTTTTGCGGTACTGCGACATTGCAGCGGACAAATCGGACCCTTGACTGACATTTTTGACACTTTTGGGGTTACCAGTGACATTTCTACAGTAATCAGTGCTATATATATGCACTGTTACTGTAAAAATACACTGGCAGTGAAGGGGTTAACTTTATTTGAGAGGGAGGGGCTGTGTGTGTCCCTAGGGGCGTGATTCTAACTGTGATTGGCTGTGGCTTGAGGTGTAGTTACACTGATCAACGGTTCTACATAGTAGAACCGTATGATAAGTGTTTCTACACAGGGAGAACTGACAGGCAGCTTGTTTACACAAGCTGCCTGCCTTTCTCCCTCTCCCCCGCCGATCGCCGAGTGACCAGCGGACATCGGGTCCGCTGGTCACACGCGCGGGGGGTCCGTGACCGCGCGGGAGTGGCAGCGTGCCGCCGGCGGCGCACGCTCGCTCCCCAGACCCTCCCAGGCTAGTGACGTACCGATACGTCACTCTGCCTGTGAGGGGCTGACCGCCGCAGTATATGTTCATGCAGCGGTCGGCAAGCGGTTAAAAGTGTACAATATATCAGTGTAGAAATGTTCTGCCCTGAGCTCAGGAGGGAAAATACATTGTAACTAGTGTTGAGCGAACACGGACTGTATTATTCGTGTTCGTACCGAATAATTGGATTTTTTGTACCCGAACACGGACACGGACACTTTACTGTATGTTCGGGTAAAAATCCGTGTTCGGTCGTTTTATTTCCGGGTTTTGCATGCTTTGGCGCTCTTTTCATGGCGGGCTTTCAACAGCCAATCAACAATCGTTTAACTGGTGTGCCTTAAGCCATCCCAGCCATGCCTGCAAATGTCTCAGTAGCTGTGATTGGCCGTCTGAAGCATGTGACCAAGTCTTTATAAGTTCGAGGCAGCCGCAGCGGCGTCATTATGCTGCTTAGATTCAGGGACAGAGCACACATCAACGTGCTGGCTGCTGATTAGGGAAAGATAGGCAGGAAAAAACCATTTGTGTCCGGATAGAATTGAGGGACAGGTCGGAGTGTTTAGGCAGGGCGAGTTGTAGGCATTTTAGGGATAGAGTCTGCTGAATTATAGGGTCAGTGTCTTCTACAAACTACAATCGATATTGCTGTGTGGGGGGTGGGGTCTGCACTCAATCCTGATCTACGATCTCTTCTCAATCCTGTTAGGGACAGAGTCTGCTGAATTTTAGGGAAACTGTGTTCTACAAACTACAATCGATATTGCTGTGTGGTGTGGGATTGGAGATAGGCAGGTGTCAGTGATCCACATCCATTTTTCTGTGTGTGAGCTGCAGTGAACACAATCTTTTTGGGCTGCAGTGAACACAATCTTTTTGGGCTGCAGTGAACACAATCTTTTTGGGCTGCAGTGAACACAATCTTTTTGGGCTGCAGTGAACACAATCTTTTTGGGGTGCAGTGAACAAAATCTTTTTGGGGTGCAGTGAACACAATCCTTTTTGGTGTGCAGTGAACACAATCTTTGTGGGGTGCAGTGAACAAAATCCTTTGTGGGGTGCAGTGAACACAATCTTTTTGGGGTGCAGTGAACAAAATCCTTTTCGGGGTGCAGTGAACAACATCCTTTTTGGGGTGCAGTGAACACAATCTTTTTGGGGTGCAGTGAACAAAATCCTTTGTGGGGTGCAGTGAACACAATCTTTTTGGGGTGCAGTGAACACAATCTTTTTGGGGTGGAGTGAACAACATCCTTTTTGGGGTGCAGTGAACAAAATCCTTTTTGGGGTGCAGTGAACAAAATCATTTTTGGGGTGCAGTGAACACAATCTTTTTGGGGTGCAGTGAACACAATCTTTGTGGGGTGCAGTGAACACAATCTTTTTGGGGTGGAGTGAACAACATCCTTTTTGGGGTGCAGTGAACAACATCCTTTTTGGGGTGCAGTGAACACAATCTTTTTGGGGTGCAGTGAACACAATCTTTGTGGGGTACAGTGAACAGAATCTTTGTGGGGTGCAGTGAACACAATCTTTGGGGGGTACAGTGAACACAATCTTTGTGAGGTGCAGTGAACACAATCTTTGTGGGGTGCAGTGAACACAATCATTGTGGGGTGCAGTGAACTCAATCTTTGTGGGGTACAGTGAACACAATCTCATACTTCTGAAGGTTTGAGGGTGCTGCCTGTTCCATACTCCCCCTACTCCTCATCTAGCCTTTTAGGGGTACAAACAATAGTAATTGGAGCCTAGTGTGGTTGTGTACGTGTGATATACATACACTTTTTTGGGATCATATTTTCTATTCCGCTATTTAATCAAAAACCTTTGGGGATCAGTTAAATTGGGGGATAGTCTGTGTTGGTACGTGTGAGAGAGATCCACCTTTCCAAGTTGTTGGGGTTCATCTCATACTTCTGAAGGTTTGAGGGTGCTGCCTGTTCCATACTCCCCCTACTCCTAGCCTTTTAGGGGTACAAACAATAGTAATTGGGGCCTAGTGTGGTTGTGTACGTGTGATATACATACACTTTTTTGGGATCATATTTTCTATTCCGCTATTTAATCAAAAACCTTTGGGGATCAGTTAAATTGGGGGATAGTCTGTGTTGGTACGTGTGAGAGAGATCCACCTTTCCAAGTTGTTGGGGTTCATCTCATACTTCTGAAGGTTTGAGGGTGCTGCCTGTTCCATACTCCCCCTACTCCTAGCCTTTTAGGGGTACAAACAATAGTAATTGGGGCCTAGTGTGGTTGTGTACGTGTGATATACATACACTTTTTTGGGATCATATTTTCTATTCCGCTATTTAATCAAAAACCTTTGGGGATCAGTTAAATTGGGGGATAGTCTGTGTTGGTACGTGTGAGAGAGATCCACCTTTCCAAGTTGTTGGGGTTCATCTCATACTTCTGAAGGTTTGAGGGTGCTGCCTGTTCCATACTCCCCCTACTCCTAGCCTTTTAGGGGTACAAACAATAGTAATTGGGGCCTAGTGTGGTTGTGTACGTGTGATATACATACACTTTTTTGGGATCATATTTTCTATTCCGCTATTTAATCAAAAACCTTTGGGGATCAGTTAAATTGGGGGATAGTCTGTGTTGGTACGTGTGAGAGAGATCCACCTTTCCAAGTTGTTGGGGTTCATCTCATACTTCTGAAGGTTTGAGGGTGCTGCCTGTTCCATACTCCCCCTACTCCTAGCCTTTTAGGGGTACAAACAATAGTAATTGGGGCCTAGTGTGGTTGTGTACGTGTGATATACATACACTTTTTTGGGATCATATTTTCTATTCCGCTATTTAATCAAAAACCTTTGGGGATCAGTTAAATTGGGGGATAGTCTGTGTTGGTACGTGTGAGAGAGATCCACCTTTCCAAGTTGTTGGGGTTCATCTCATACTTCTGAAGGTTTGAGGGTGCTGCCTGTTCCATACTCCCCCTACTCCTAGCCTTTTAGGGGTACAAACAATAGTAATTGGGGCCTAGTGTGGTTGTGTACGTGTGATATACATACACTTTTTTGGGATCATATTTTCTATTCCGCTATTTAATCAAAAACCTTTGGGGATCAGTTAAATTGGGGGATAGTCTGTGTCGGTACGTGTGAGAGAGATCCACCTTTCCAAGTTGTTGGGGTTCATCTCATACTTCTGAAGGTTTGAGGGTGCTGCCTGTTCCATACCCCCCCTACTCCTCATCTAGCCTTTTAGGGGTACAAACAATAGTAATTGGGGCCTAGTGTGGTTGTGTACGTGCGAGATACATACACTTTTTTTGATCATATTTCCTATTCCGCTATTCAATAAAAACCTTTGAGGATCAATTGAATTGCGGGATAGTCTGTGTCGGTACGTGTGAGAGAGATCCACCTTTCCAAGTTGTTGGGGTTCATCTCATACTTCTGAAGGTTTGAGGGTGCTGCCTGTTCCATACTCCCCCTACTCCTCATCTAGCCTTTTAGGGGTACAAACAATAGTAATTGGGGCCCAGTGTGGTTGTGTACGTGTGATATACATACACTTTTTTTGGATCATATTTTCTATTCCGCTATTTAATTTAACTGGGCCTCCATGCGAGACCTGTGTGCCTTGTTGCGCTGTTTTGAGTACTCCACCAACATGGCCAGTGGCAATGACGCCGTTCTCAGCTTAACTATCCCACTTCTATGCCTCCTTGAAAAAACAATTCGGGCGATGATGGAAGAGGATGTGGCACAGGATGAGGAGGAGGAGGAGGATGAAGAGGTAACATTTCCAAGGCTTTCAGGGCAGTCATTCGCAAGGGGCTCCGAGGGTGGGTTCCTGCACACGCAAACGCCAGGGACGCAATTGTCCAGCAGGGGCACAGTTCTGGAGGATGAGGAGGATGAGGAGGAGGAGGAGCTGGAGGAGGAGATGGAACCATGTTCACAGCAGGGTGGCACCCAGGCCAGCTCATGGCCATCACTGGTGCGTGGCTGGGGGGATACAGAGGACACGGACGATACACCTCCCACAGAGGACAGCCTTTCGTTGCCTCTGGGCAGCCTGGCACACATGAGCGATTACATGCTGCAGTGTCTCCACAACGACCGCCGAGTTGCCCACATTCTAACTTGTGCTGATTACTGGGTGGCCACGCTGCTGGATCCCCGTTACAAGGACAACGTACCGTCCTTAATTCACTCACTGGAGCGCGATCGCAAGATGCGCGAGTACAAGCGCACGCTGGTAGACGCCATGCTGCTGGCATTCCCATCTGACAGCGGGGCCACAGTGGAAGCACAAGGCAGAGGAGGAGGAGGAGGAGGTCGCCAACGCAACCAGGGCACCGCCAGCACCTCAGAAGGCAGGGTTAGCATGGCCGAAATGTGGAAAAGCTTTGTCAGCACGCCACAACAAACAGCAGCACCAGCAGCTCAGATGGAACGTCTTAGCAGGAGGCAGCATTTTACCAACATGGTGGAGCAGTATGTGTGCACACGCCTACATGTAGTGAATGACGGGTCTGCCCCCTTCAACTTCTGGGTCTCCAAATTGGGCACATGGCTTGAGCTTGCCCTTTACGCCTTGGAGGTGCTGGCGTGCCCTGCAGCCAGTGTATTATCTGAACGGGTATTTAGCACGGCTGGGGGCGTTATAACAGACAAGCGCAGCCGCCTGTCCAGAGACAATGTGGACAAGCTCACGTTCATTAAAATGAACCAGGCATGGATCCCACGGGACTTTTCCGTACCTTATGCAGAATAGCAATGGATACCGACCTTACCCACCCATTGTTCCATTTTTGCTCTTTCTCACTCTTTTGGGGTGTACCCTCATTTAAAATTTTTGAAAAGAAGCAGTGTTGGCTACCTCGTCCTCCTCCTCAGGGCCAGATTAATGTAGGGGCTATTGGAGCTGCAGCTCCAGGCCCCTACCTTTTATATAGGCCCCGGGTTGGCCATATTCACTGTTACCGCTCTTCTGTCACTTGTAAACACAGAAGTCTGGCTTCTATGCTCGCTTCCCCAGGCAGCACCCTCAGAACCTCCCCACACAGCGTGAAGGCCGGACAAGGAGGGACAGTTGGCGATGCATGGATGTGTTTATGGGCTTCAGAGACAGCATCCCATGTTGAATTAGGCATGCATGGCTGCACCCTTCCTCCTCTGGGTGCATGGCAAGGCACGGCCCTTAAGGCCCTTCAAAATCCTCAGCACCAAGCCCATGATGCTGTTAATCCGGCCCTGGTCCTCCTCCACCGCCGCTTCCACCTACACCGCCCATAGGTGTGCGCAGCCTATTGCATTAAGGTGTGCACCCCAAAGTTGAAATACACATGCATGTGTTTGCCAGCAGGGAGAGTAATGTATCGGGGCCATGTACCTGTAGGCAAGGAGAAATAGAGCAGAGCAGGTCCCAGGGAGATCTTTCCCATCTCCTCACTGGCAATGCTATGTGCCCTAGGTGATTAGGGTGTGCCCAGGCACACCCAGCACACCCTGTGCGCACGCCTATGTCACCGCCACATCCACCACCACCTCAACCTCCCTCCTACTCCATATGGGCCTCGTCCTTCAGAGATGAAGAAGAACATTGTTTTATTTTTCTGTTTTTTTTTTGTTGTTTTAAGTTATTTCCCTATCCACATTTGTTTGCAGAGCACTTGCCATGCTCTTAATTACGTTTTGCTGCCATTTGCAGCACTCTAGCCCTTTCCTTTGGTGTTTTAGAGCCATTTTAGTGCCTTAAAGTTCGGGTCCCCATTGACTTCAATGGGGTTCGGTGTCCGGGAAAAGTTCGGTAAAAGTCCGGGACACGGACCCGGACTTTTTTTTAAAGTTCGGCCGAACCCGTCGAACACGGACATCTAGGTGTTCGCTCAACCCTAATTGTAACATTTCACCAGAGGGAGATTGTTTTCACAGTTTCATAATATTTCTGTGTGCATTTATTTACAGAAATACATTTACAGTAATAATTATCCAAAACATATTATATATTACATTTTTTTTTATGCACTCAGTAAATAATGCATGTTTTTTTAGTGAACTGACTACTTTTGAGATAACTATTGCATGAGTTATTTTAACTAAAAAATTCATGCAGTATTTACCTCTTAGTGAATTGACCCCAGTGTGTGAAAATAGCAGAAACGATACATCATGCGTCAAGTCATTGACACATTTCATAAGGAGCCTACAGACACTAGAAATGGGAAATGTTTTTATGTTGTGGGCACCTTCATGAAACTGCATGGTATATTCCTTTTTGAATCACAAATTTTGGGCCTTAACCACTTAACGACCAGCCACGTAGATCTACGTCGGCTGACTTTGAGTGGTTATACCGGGATGATGTCTCTAGCTAGAGACATCATCCCGGTACCGTTGTTTGAAGCCGGCGGTCGGCTTTCCGTCGGTAACGATCGATGCGGCTCGGGAGCCGCTCGATCGTTACCTGGGGGGGCGGGAGGGGACGTCCCCCCCTCCCGCCGCCTTCCGTGGCTTTGCTCGGGGCTCCCGTCCCACCGGGAGTCCCGAGCACCCAGCCGGCACGTCCGCCGGCTGGATGGAGTCCCGATGAATGCCGGAAACGGCATCGATCGGGTCTCCGATGACGTAACCCGGAGGCGGCGTCCATGACGTCACATCCGGGTTACTGTGCCGCAAAAGGCGGCAGATTTAAAAAACGGCTGTATGCAAAAATGCCGTTTTTGGCGTTTTGCATACAGGGAAGTGTAGTGGAGGGGTCTAGGGTCTTTTAGACCCTCGATCCCTCCATAAAGTGTAACTGTCACACATATTGCTGTCACAGGGGATGTTTACATTGCTTGTGACAGCAATAAAAGTGATCAGATTTTTTTTTTTTTTTTAAAACCTGTAATAAAGTTAAAAAAAAAGAAAAAATAAATAGGAAAAAAAAAAATTTAGCCGCCCCCGTCACCGTTAGCTCGCGCACAAAAAAAAACGTATACGCAAGTCGAGCCGCAAATGAAATCGCTGTTCAAACCACACATGTGAGGTATCTCCGCGATCGCCAGAGCGTGGGCAATAATTTTAAAAAAAGAGCTACACTCTAACTCAAAACTGGTAACCGTTAAATAAATTTAAAGCGTCGCAGATTGAGATCTCTATTGACCGTAGTTTGTCGCCATCCCACGGGGGGGCGCAATTTTAAACCGTAACATGTTTGGTATCTATTTACTCGGCGTGACATGTTCTTTCACAATATACAAAAAAAATGGGCTAACTTTACTGTTTAGTATTTTTTAAAATTAGTGAAATGTGATTTTTCAAATTTTTTCCAAAAAAATGGCGTTTTAAAGGCCGCTGCGCAAATACCGCGTGACAAAAAATTTTGCAATGACCGACATTTTATTCTCCAGAGTCTTTGCTAAAAAAATATATATAATGTTTGGGGGTTCTAAGTAGTTTTCTAGGAAAAAATACAGGTTTTAACTTGTGAACAAAAAGTGTCCGAAATAGGGCTGGGGGTAAAGTGGTTAAAGCTTGCATACTTATAGAAGAATATTTGGCTAGAAATTTAACAAACAAGTGAAAACATGACCATCTACAGTTAATGATTACACATTGTTAATAAGCTCTTCATACTGTTACCTTTCCATTGTGCACCCATTCCAAAACCACTCTGGAATTAAAGGGGGCCTCCCCAACACAAAGCAGGCTAAGTGTCTCTCCTACAAGCAGGGTGGAGCTCTTTGCCATCACATTAACTATTTCTGTTGGTGCAAACTCTGCAGTAAAAAAGAATACAAATATTTTATATTTTACATTATGGATCAGAGGAAATACACATATTAGATACATTACAGGGATTATGCGCAAAGGCTGTGCCAATGCTGAGGCATTACAATTTTTATAAATAGACCCCTCTTAGTATGAGCCCAAAATAGTAAATTTGGATAAAAGTTCACAAAATCAGTGCTATTCTCATGGTTGTCCTTCTTCTCGGACACTATAAAAAGTTTATAGTTTATACAGTACATCAGCTAAGACATTGAGAACTCCTAGCCAAAACTATATGTTTTGGGAAATTTCTGTTTTGATACAAAAAGTAATGTTATTGTACAGATTACAAATGCAATACTTTATAAAGAAACAAAATATGAGCTGACATTTTTTCTAGACACTAACATAATACAAAGAACTTAAATAACTTAAA